>NC_092213.1:44634735-44961265 GCF_043381705.1 Parasteatoda tepidariorum
AAATTTTCTGATTTACTCTCAGGGCATAATATCAGTTTCAGTTACTGACACTGGTGATGTATCACCACTATGCTAAAATAATTGAACATGAATGAAATAAAAGTATTCTTGAATAGCACTATAGATAAATAAACGTGTTTATGATGAACCAAGCACTTAGTCCCTAATATTTTAACCTGTATGGCAAGGCCAAACTGTAGTTATGTACTTTTGAATGAGTGGACCAATTGAATGAACTTGATTACTGATTAATCTTGCTTTGTTTAAATTGAAGAGTCAAATAATGTTAATAAAACATTATAGTTTTAAAAACAAATATTCTCTAGTATATTTAATTATCAATATGTTATTAGTTCTATGTTTTTTTTTTTTACCTCTTAAATATTGTTTAGATAAAATTTTGACATAATTTGAATAAAAGGGTTTTTGGACAGGACGGTTTAAACCATGGATTAATCCATTCTGTCCTAAACCTTGCTTTGCCATAACATAGAAATGTATATTTTTTTTTTATCATTATCTCTCAACTTATGCTGAAACGATGTACAATGCATGTCAATGTGTTTGCAAACAAAGCTAATTCTTACAGTGTGCAATTCAACTTTTGTTCTAAAGATTACAACTTCATAAAATATGTGAGATTAATTATTGCAAACTTTTAAGTAATGATAACAGATGCAAAAATGTTTCTCTAACTACCTTCAAAAGACAGGGATGAGAGTAGTCAGCAAGTAAAAAAGAGGAAATTCAAGAATATTTAATTACATATATATATAAATCGCACTTTTTTGTCTAACTTTCGTTTAAACTTGTAATCCATGTGATTATAAATCCCGATATGAGGCTTTTAAATCATGTGCGTATAAAACTCTACATCGAATTTAAAAAATGCGAAAATACAAATTGTGATGCGTAATTTTTAGATAAAGATGCATAATTTTAAAATCGCGCAATATTACAACCGCAAAAACGAATCACGACATTGGATTTTAAGCTTGGGTAGCTACATAGGGTTTTAAAAGCTCGTAAATACAAATTGCGAAATTGGTTTTTTAAATCTCGTAAATAAGAATCGCAATGTTCAATATTTAAATGGCCTGAATAAGAATCGCAACGTTCAACTTTTAAATCAGGTAAATACGAAAATCGATGTTTGATAATAAAATCGCGATTTTAAAAATGCAAAAATTCAAAACACGATATTAAATTTCGTAAATACGAGTCATAATGTACGATATTTAAAAAGCGTAAATAAGAATTGCAATGCGCAACTTTTAAATCAGGTAAATACGAATATCGTTGATTGATATTAAAATCGCTTGAATATTTGCAGAGTCGGGACTTGGGATTTCTAAAAGGATTGTTTGAATTGTTTACACAATAAATAAAAATTTACAAGATTAATTGAATGAGCAAATAAATATTTTCACCACAAATCCACCTCTATTTTTTTTCGCTCTTTTTGTTTGGTTTCTCTCCAGAATACAAGAAGCAGCGACGTCTAAATTACGAAAATACGAGCTATCCCGCCGACGGATGAAAATCTTATTTTCTGTGCGTGAAATCGGAGAAAATAGCTAATATAAGTAAACATGCAGAAGGATTAGCAGCTAGGACGTAGTTTGAATTTTCTGTTTTTCTTTGAAAATCGTAAATAAATATAATAATTTGACTTCAAGACTGAATTTTTTTTTTAAAAAGACGGGATATTTATAAATAAAAAAAACGAAACTTTTAGAAAATCTGAGTTTTTGATAAAAAGGCTGAAATTCGAGCGAAAAAAATCTCATCCCTGTATAAAGGTCAACTAGTTTTATCCCAAGGAAATGATTCAGAGGGAGGAATGAGGACTTCAATAATTTCGCTCCGAGGAAAATTAAACTCCTCATAAAATATTTTAACTTGTGCAAAAAANGTGATCTATTTTTGGCGCACCCTTTAAATATTGAGTTTTGCCAAAAAATGTAACCCGGACTTCCATGGTCGTTCAGTGTATCTCCACCCCCTATGTCCACTAATGTCCACGCCTATTCCTCCTTTTCTCCCACCCATAGCTCCTTCAATTTGACTTGTCTTTCAGCGTAGAAAGGGCCTTAAGGCTAATTGATCTTTATTTTACTTTTTGTGTATTATGCATAAATTAAGTTTATTTGTAGATAATTTCATGTAAAAAATTAAATAGCTTTTTTTATTTTTAAATTTAATAATGGTTAGAAAAGTGGTGAATAGTTTAACAGAATTTGAGAGATACTGCATTTTAATATCTTAGAAACAATTTTGTTATTTAAAATTACATAAAAATTTGTATGCCTTACAATTCAATTTTAGAATTATACTATTAGGATAAGCTTAACAGGGGTCTGTCTAAGACAAATTTACTACAGTTTTGTTCTCATTAGCTTGCATTTTGAATAATTTTTTTTTTAAAATGAAATGAAGAGGCTGTCTCTTTGTAAAGTGCACAAGAATTCGAAGTATTTTTTTTTAACAGTATTTTAAATTTATTCTGATAGATCTTTATTTTTTTCTGTATAACCCAGTCAAAAATTTTCTCATAACTTTTAGTGATAGTATTGTTAAATGTATGTTTTGAATTTAATTATGGATTTATAAGTCCAAAATTTTACAATAGCAAAATTGTTTTTGAACATATGCAGGATATCCACGCTCCTGGAAAGTCACAAATTTCAGTATTTCATGAAAAGTCATGGATTTAGGTCTCCGAAAAATCTAATTTTAAAATGGACCCCCCCTCCCCCCATATCATCCTGTTCCAAATATCTGAATTAATAACAAAATCACCACTCCTTCATATTTTATTAGAATATAAAATGCTTTTATGGTGTTCTTTCAAAGAATGAAATAAAAAACATCATTTCTTGAGTGAATTATCTTTTAAACTTCTGTGATTTAGGAATTTTTATTATTTTTTCTAAATGTTATCAATTTAAAATTCTAGTTGAAGCAAACCTTATCAATTTAAAATTCTAGTTGAAGCAAACCAGTCATCGGCGAATTTTTTTTTTAAGTCCAAAATGAGAACAGAAAAATCAGGAGTATTTCTTTCCTCTCTGAACAAGAAATGTATATTTAGAATATAATTCTGCAGAAAAAAAGGGGAAAAAAATTATTTGCTTTTGTATTATTTTCAGCTATTTTATTGTTTCAACTCTTTCTTTACTCTGTTTTTTAAATTTAAAATCTAGATGATGCAGTTTTGTTTATATCTATCATTTCAATTAATGTTATAACGCTCTTTTAAATTTCTTGTTGCGGTATTGCCGTAGAATATAGTAACTTAGTTAAGTCATGAAAAGTTCTTGAAAATCTAAAATGTAGCAAGTACCCTTAATATGGCAAAAATGTATACAGATAATTACCAGTCAAATTATTTTTTGTAGTGACAATTTTTTAAATTTATAATTCTGCACAGGTTCTTTGTTAAAAAATCTTTAAGATATACAATTGTACATAGACTGTTACCATTCCACAGATCTCTTGCGAAAACTACTGGAATAGTAATTTCTAGTTGGCGGCTACCTCCTATTCAATTGAAACAAAGAAAAGAATTCTTACAACTCAAGTAGTTAAGTAGTGTTTATTAACTGTTATAAATGATATATTTCAAAATCAATTTGGTAAATACTTTATTACAATAATTGTCATGGAAATAAAGTGTATTTAAAATGCTGAACAGAAGCCAAATTACTTTTTAATTGAAATTAATATATCACAATAGTTTTTCATGTAAATCTGTCATTTGAACTACAACTCTGGTTGTAATTGCTGCCAGCTCTTTGGTTGATGGATAAATATTACTTCAACTGAACAAAATGCCATTTATCTACTTTTGGAAGGAAATTAAGAAAATTAGTCAAATTTTTGAAGTTACAAAATCACATAACTATAATAAGTACTGAAACATCATTTTTAAATATGCTAGAGTGATTCTGTTAGAAAAGCATTAGTTTTTATTTCGGTAGATGAAGTTAGAAAATCTAGTTATGCCTGAAACCAATAAACAAAAAAGTATGCGATACTAAGATTGTCTACTTGAAAATTCACAATTATTATTTCATTTTTTTAAAGTCAAGGTCTGAAGGGGAGACTTTTACAGGAAAACATCTTTCTATCCCAGCAGGTTCAAATTTCTGACTCCCTAATAATTGGACACCTCATTATTTGCCATATCTTGAAAAACATTTTAAAAGAATAAGATAATTTTTGAGCAAAATTATAAAATTTTTCATGATTTCATTTAATAATAGTCTAGTTAAGTTTGATTATATTTTAAAAATTGAATTCTCATTACTAATGAAACCAATTATGCGTTTTGCCATGGAATTTATTTTTTTCTACTTTTATTAAGTAGAATAATATAAAATATTTTCTAAAGGCCTTGAATTTTGTTTATAAAAAAGGAAGCTACGAAAGTTTTTTCAGTTCATTTAAAAAGTTCTTGAGATGTGCATAAAAAAAAATTTTACATCAAGAGGACCACTCCTTTATTTTGAGGGTCTGTAATTCAAATAAAGTAAGTTTTATGACACAATTGTGTAACTTAAAAAATGTTCTGTGCTATCAATTTAGCCTACTTGAGGTCAATGCCTCGAACCATTAAAATTGAATCCTAGAACATGGAAATCCCGTTTAGTTTTTTTGCGAACTGTACACTAACTACATGTTTAATAAGCATCTGTATTGAAAAATAAGTAAATGGGTATGATTAAAATATGTATATTACATGCAACTAAAAAATTATTATCTAGTAATTTCCAAATATAATTTATGTTCCTTTCCACTTCATTATCAATAAAAAGAAACTTTAAAAAATCACACTCTAAGACTTATCTTTACCACTTTAATAAAAAAAAAAGTTTATTTAAATCATATCAACTCTGCTGGAGGTTACTTTTACTTGTTTATTTACTTAATCTGAGTTTTTAAATAACATAGAATCGCCATGTGACGGCAGTTCTATTCCAAAATCACTAATAAAAACCAACTTGATATATTTTAAAGTAAATAGTCTAATAATTTCTAATATCAAAACGAGGTAAATAAGCATTTAAATAAAATTACCTTTGGGATCTATTTCTTGTGCACTTCCTAATTCATCAGTGTGTTGAATTACAGTCAAGGCATCAGCTTCACTAATTTTGTAAGGACTATCTATAACAGTTACTGTAGAGCTAGATCAAATATTACAGTAATTAATTGAATTTAGAGGGAAAAAATTGGATTGAGCATCATAATTCTTTAGAACTAGTCAATGCTTTGCATGACATTTTTCTTATCTCTCAGATACATTTATGCATGATATACATGAATAGAAAAAGTAAGCAGTTTGATTAAATTATTAGAACTTTTAGTCTAGCTCAATTTAAATTTATCAAATTTATAAACAATATAATTTTGAAGTTTCTTTGCTCAGCATTCAACATCTAAAATCACATTATTTAGGTATTCAATCCATAGAAAACATTCACAGTTTTTTTTTTATTTTGTACAGGGACAAGATATTATTGTAGTTTTCTCCCTTTCTTTATTTGAGCAAGTTCTGAGAAAAATGAAATGTCTCCAATTATAATTATTACCTTCCACTAATAATGCCACAATTATGTATGTTTAAAGATGAAGTGAAATATTGCACTATAACAGAAGTCAATTTAATTGTACGAGTTATAATTGCAAGATGTTTTTTAAACTTGCATATAAGTTTAAAGATATATTTACGTCTTCTTTTTAACTGCATTTAGCATATTAATATAACATTTTTCAGATGTGATAACAAAAAACTTCAAGAAAATTATAATATTTATTATTAACAAATTTAGTCAATTCGCTGCTCAGTTATATATAGTATACCTGGACTGTATAAATGTAAATTACCAATTAAGACCATGAGCTTCAGTTTCATTCCTAATGAGCTTCTGCCAAAACTTGTGAGTATCCTCTACAACCTTTTCAGCAAATTCCTAAAAGAAATATTGTGAACTAAAACATGCACTTAAATGCAAATGGGCAACCCAAAATGTTAATGAGTTGATTATTTAAAAAAAAAATGTTTATGATACAAAATAAGTTAAATTAGTGAGGAAAAAGTAGAATATTACTAAAATGAAATAGCAATTAGCGCACAGAAAAATTACTATTTTTTAAATCAAGGTAAGTGATAATAATAAGGAAGTACTTATCCTATATATTGTATTTGATGTCAAAATAACTATCTATAAAAAATTGTTTTTTTACCCTAGTGAAGTAAATATGATAAATGAAAATCGTGCTATTTTAAATAAGATGCTAACAATTTGAATTAAGTCCGATATTTTTTTTACACCACTAATCAGGGGTCTGTCTAGGTTTTTTTTAGAGGTACCAATTTTGTGAAATTTAAGAATTATATTAAAAAATCAACACCAAAATATGGTAAAATAAAAAAATATTTTCAAAATAATTAAATAGTTTTAGAAAATATCTTAAAAGCAATTTGTGAACTGCCGTTTTTTTTCTAAAATTGAATTTGTGAAAGTACCGCTAAACGGCAGTAAATTTGGCCTGGGCAGACCCCTGAACAATGACATTTTTTTTCCCCTTTCTACTGTATTTCAATTATTAAGTTCCATGATTAGATAAATTTAAAAAGTTCGCCTAAAATGATGTAATTTAGAATTTAATTACCTTAACCCTTTGATAGTTCTGAACGAGTTTGGCTCGCCATCAAACCGTGCTTCATAATGCGCTCAATCGAGTTCCGCTCAGGAGCAGGATTTCGACTGAAATGTTTCCCCAATGCACGCGGATGAGAGTTGAGCTTGTTCTGCATTGATTATGTTGCAAACGAATCCTACTCGTGAAATGTAATTAGGAATTTTTGCAGAAGGAATTTTTTTTGCAGGTTTTTAGGGTGTTTGTAAAGTAAAATGGCTCAAAAGCAAAAGTTTGATAATTATGATTGTTAAAGAATTTTAGGTAATTACTGTAATTTTTTTAGTACAAAAACATTTTTATTTAATTACTATATTTAAATGCTTCATAAAGTTTCACATGAGTTGTATTTATTTAGTCCTTTCACTTTAATATTTGTCTTATATTTATACTTAACTATTATTATTCAGATAATTGATTATAATCATTTATAATTTACTATTTAATACATAATTATTTTAAAATACAAACGTGAGGCAAGCTATCTACGGCATCGCCAGAGAAGGGTGACATTTTCGGAAAAACGGTGGGAAAAAACAGCTGCCACTTTCAATTATTATTTACTGGTAATACTGTGCAAATTAAGTGAACGAAAACTGCTCATTTCCTTAACCGTCAAAGGGTTAAAAAACATTTGATGAATAATATGTATCTGTTCAATAATTGAATTCAGAAACAAATTTTAAAAAACCTAATAAAAAATGAACCCTGGGAACAGCTAAATTATATAGATTCTATATGCATGAATAAATCTTTCCCACCAATATATGCAACAAAATTTCATATTATTGGTTTCATGGTACAAAACTAGTCCTATTTTTATAAACATGCTGATTTCTGAATTTCATTTACTTATAAATGTTATAAACCACAGACATTGAAAAATAAGTTAAGCTCAGATTTTGGTTCACATTCAAAATATATGTTTTATTTGTAGATATTTACTCACTTTATTTTTAGGTTCACCATTGAATGCAAATTTGTTTTCTGGGTTACCTGCTGGCATTTTATAAATGCGGAACCATTCATGAGTAGCCTATCAGAAATAAATAATAAAAAAATACTCAGAACAGTTTGAGACATTTTCCAAAAATAAATATTCCAATTGAACAATATTAACTGTTTAAAAATTTGATAATTTATTGAACCCTTACTGATACTATTCATAATTAAATCCCCCAGTGGCATCACACAATTTTCACAACTTAAAAAAGAAAGTTCTAGAAAAAATTTTAAACTATATGAGACAAGTAAATCAGGGTTGCCACTCAAATCTGGAAGGAAAAAAACCCCTGTGTTTTCCCTGCACATATTATACACAATATATTAAGAGGAAACAACAATTACTGTGCTCTTGTGTGAGATATATAACGCTAACTATATTTATTAGTTTTAATTGTTGGAAAAACGGCTGAACATACTTAAATAATGCTATAGTAAATGAAATAGTTTAGTAAAACTGAAATATCATAGTTAAATATCCCATAGATTACGCTTTGAGTGGTTAACATTTTTTAAAAGACGAAAATAAGAAACAAAATTTCCTGAATTTTCCCAGTTGGTAAAGAAAAATTCAAAATTCTCTGCATTTTCCCTGTTATTTTAGGTGATTTTTAAATTCCCTGTATTTTCCAGGTTTTAACTGCTCTTCCTGTGGAGTGGCAACCCTGTAAATATCTAATTCTAAATATATTTACTAACTACTAAAATACACCGAGTATAAATGCTCAGTCGTGAGTGTTACAGGAACCCAATTTTTTAAGGCAGGCAAATATAAATTGCAGTCGCAATAACTTTCTCATTTTTAACTAAAAGACATTTAAATTCATAATAATTGGCAAAAAAAAAAATTTTTTTTAAGGAGACTATTAGAGATTTCTAATTATTAAGGGGGACATATACTTACCATTTCCTGCCAACAATGACCACACATTAATAATATTATAGTTTACCTAACAAATGGTAAGGGCAGATATTTTAGTTAGATATGGATCTCAAACTTTTAAACTATTAGATCAATAAAACAAAAGTTGAGTAACTATTATTCTATAAACTTACAGAAGGACTGTCAAAAAAAAAAAGACTGACACAGGAATTTTTAATACCAATTTTTATGCTAAATTTCAAGAAATAATTCATAGTGTCTTCATGTATCATGAAATATTTTTAATCTTATGTAAGAGAAAAATTATATGCATAAAAAATGTTCATTACTTTAAAGGAGCTAAAAGTAAAAAAGAGTGTGCAGCCATTAACTAAAGTAGGTTCAATATAAAGCTGGTTAAGTGCAGAAAACAAAGCTCATCTGACAAGAAAAGTAAAAATCACAACAAAAATAAATAAACATGCTTAAAACAATTTTTTACAAAAAAAAAGCAAATTTCAGATAAATTTAGAATAGCAAGGATATGCATTTCAAGAAATGATTAAATGCAGAGTATTTTCATAATTATTTATACGTATTTATTCTGCAGACGAAACTAGAAATTGATTTAAAGATTACTCATCATAATCGAAAAATTTAAGAAATAAAATTTCTAAATATAAAAATAAATAAATGAAAATTACAATTAAAAATTTAATTTTCACGCTATATGTTGTAAAGATTTTTTTTAAGAAAAAAGTGATCTTACTCTCAAATATCCAGGGAAAATTTTTTCAACATCATCAATGTCTAAAATTAAAATACAAAAGTATTTGAAATTTATGTTATAACTGTAAAAGAACTATGTAATCACAGGAGAAAATAGAAAAAAATTATAACATAGAAGATGTCTTTTTAGATACAACATAACTGAAATAAACTTTCAAAAATAAATTGAACTTTAATAAACAAGCAAAAATGCACTCAATTGTGAATAAGTTCTTATGAAATTAGATTTTATTTCTTTTCATTATTACACACTGCTTTTGAGAAACTCATCGCCTTACTATTTGGAAAGCCGTGTAGGTAGTATGAAATTTTAATAATTAAAAATAAAAAACTATGCAGACTTAAAACCTAAACCCATAATAGTGAACCCTATATAATTGTAATTGCTTACACAAAAAGTTAATCCTACAGGATGCATAGAATACCTAAGATCTGACTTAAAAAAATTTTTATTATTTTTATTTTTGAAAGAATCAAGAAAAAAAAAATACTAAATCCTTACATCATTCAAACAATCATCAAACCTAATTGCAAATAAAAGTTACCGTTTTTGGCTTAAAATTTTGAACTCTATTGGACAACAAAATATCAACTGAGGTTTGTTCAAATTTACTTGATACTTCACAATTACTATTAGATTATTTATTACACACATCTATTTACACAAATGTAAATTCGTGTAAAAGAAAACTAAAAAATAATTAATTCTTTTTTTGAATATGCAAGAGGAAAAACAATATTCCAAAATTTTAACAGTGAAAACAAATTTTTGTAATGTTATATACTTCAAATGTACTTGATATAAAATTTTGCCATACTTCAAAAGATGATTTTTTTAATAACAAAATAATGGAACACTTTTAAACATTGCTTACCATTAATTTCATCAGCAACAGGATCATTAATATCAATAGCTATAAGTTTCCAATCAGTCTCCCCTGAAATAAAATAAAAATTATATATATCTCTCAGAACTTTTATACACATTTTAATACTTCTATACAAATATATCAATTGTATAGATTTCATTGTAATATTCAAAATTTTACCTTCATCAATAAGAGCCATAACCCCAACCACTTTTACTTGTAATACTTCTCCCCGTTTAGCTACCTAGAAAGAAAAATAAATTTGCTAAAGTATCAAGGGAAAAAAATCAGTTCATTCATAATTTAAAAATGGTTCCATTCATAGTTTGATTAAAATAATTGTTTTTCACATGTATCGGCATTGCTTCAAATCATTAGTAGTGTGGACAGTACAGGTGAAAGAACAAGAGTGAGCTAAAAAAAATAATGAATGCATACATCTTGTTACCTTCCCCCTCTTCCCTTTAAAAAAACATTTTATGAACAAAACTTTTCCCTTCAAAAAAAAAAGATGAAAAAAGAATCACACAGCACACATGAATACAAAATATGCATAAAAACATTCTGGCTTTAATAAAAAATTGTGAAAGCATTACGTACATTTTTGCATGTTTGATATCAAAATGCATTATTCATTGGTGATAAGACAACGATAATAATAAAACTAGAAAAACAATCTCATTGTATTTTAGCATTATTTTTAAACTATTAATTTCACAAGCTAATAGTAAAAGTGCAAAAATAATAAAACTATTGATTTAATAAAAGACCAAGATGAAATTGACTAAGAGTTATTTGGAAAGCTTTTACCAGTAAAGGAGGAAATTATTGCAAACACAAGCATTATTGTACTGTTATCAAAACACACTTTCTGTTTTCAGGAATGAATTTTCTACTGCAGAGGAAAAAAATTATAAAAGACAAATAATCAAGGGGGGGAAATGTATTATCAGTTTAGCTTAATTTTTCAAATAACCTCCTGAGGTCTGAGACATTTGTATCTGGTCTTACTCCTTTATTACAGCTCTACTACAAAGCATAAATCATTTTTAAATTAAGTGTTAACCATTATTATAAAATTTATTTTTTAATGTAGCATCATATGACATTTTCATTCACTTAAGTAACCAATATTAATAATAACCTGTCATGGAAACTTCGTTTCTCCGGTAAAATAATTTCAACTTATAATTTTAGTTGCAAGGTTAATACCAACAGCTGTAGTTTAACAGAAAGCTGAATTATAACTAGTGTTTGGTTAGGTATATAACAACATAAAAAATATAAACCTTTAAATTAGCATAAAATAAAAAAAAGAATCCTGCTTCAAAAACACAGACAAATATTTCACTTTTCATGACAATGTAAAAATGGCAAGTATGTAAAATTTCACACATGTATAATTTTTTCAACATGGTATTAATTATAACACAAATACTTTCAGAAAGAATAAAAAAAACAAAAGACACCAAAGTTTTCTTTACCCTGGAACCAATTTCACAGACATCAACAGGATCATTATCACCTTTACAGTTAGTTGATTCATCTATATGATTTGGATCTTCCCAGGTCTAAATGGCAAGAGAAAAAATTTTTTTATAAACATATAAATCACAAAATGATTTATAAGAAAAATATAGTTCCAAAAAAATATATATATCTTTAGAAAATAAGCAAAATTTCACGAAAATGATGAAAACTTGAGTGTAAAAAAGCATACCATATATGTAGAATTAAAGTAATTGTTTGTAATAATAATAAGGTAAAATGAAATCCAAAAATAAAGCACACTAAAATCTATATCAGTCCACTTTATTGCAATAATTTCTGTTAGATAATAAATGACATTAAAGAGACTTAAATCCAATGTTTCTTATTATATTCTTAAATTCATATTTTGATTAATAAAATGCATACAATTATTTTATTCTTTAGTTAACAAAATGTTAACAATTCTAATAAAAAGTTATAATCTATGGAATACATAGACATGGTGCATAGCCAAATGTTTCCACAAAAAATAAGCACCTTTTAAGTACTTCTTAAGCATTCAAAAAATATTTTTTAAGCACTATATACTAACAAAATGCAAAATAATTTTCAAAGACTTTAGATGATCATGATAAAATAACCAGTTTCTGACAAAGAACTCTTTTCTTGGTTATATTACCCATTATTAAAAGATGAAGAGGCTTTTCGATTCGATATCAGACGGTGGAAAATGGAGATTAAAATTGAGAATAGATTGCAAAATGCAGTAGAGTTGCAGATGAGAGTGCAAGTATCTTACTGAACTCAGCTCAGTAGATGCACATGCAGACCTGCAAGTATTTCATCAAACATGTAAAATGATTGGCGCTTTCACACACAATAGACCAAAGAGATGACGAAAAAGATTTTGATTGAATGAATTGCGAAGATGTTGAGTAGAACAATGTGAAAAGCACGGTTTGCATAATATATGGCGAAAATAGACATGGTAAAGAAAATAAGTATCATTTTTGAAACAAGAGAATTAAGCACTTTTTAAAAACAGCCAAGGAAAAAAACAACTTTAAGGGTTTTTAAAAATCAAAAGCAAGCACCTTTAAGCACTTTTTAAAAATGCTACGAGCCATGATAAATAATATAAACTTATTAACTCATGACTCAGTGTTTTCATAATTAAATATGGTTGTTAAACAAATTCTGATAATTATTGTAACGGTCTGTTATAATGACAATCCACAATAGCAGAAATGTAGTTTGTTGCTATAACAGGGTGACCACTCAAATCAGATTTCAAATTTCCCTGATTTTTCCAGATAAAAATCTTAAAATTTCCAGGTTTTTGTTTCTTTATTCTAATAAAGTGTAGGATGTGGGTACAAGAAAAGTGTCTATATTATAAAATATGTAATTCAAAATGTTATTTTTTTAACACATCTTGAAAAAAATAATTTATTTTGACAATTTGGCAAGATTTTTTATTCATTTTTTAATGTTTTGGTACAAAATTTTGAATCAAAAATCATATATTGACCAACAAAAGAGTAAAATTAAATATTAGTATATAGTTAATTCTTAAAATAAAAAAAAACTATTTTTAAAATTAAAATATGTTATAAAAGGTTAAAATGAAATAGAAAAAATTAGCATTAATGCAACAATTGTAACAATTTGTCGACAAACATTGCTGTTAGCGATTGTAAAAAAAAAAAATTTTTGATTGGTTGGTTTGCTGAGAAAAAATAATTCACAGATTTCTTTTAATGGGAATACAAAAGCTTTCAGAAAAAGAGTGCAATATAAAATCTATTATTATTATAACCAACTAATTTTTGGAGAATTTTATCAAGTTAAAAATACAAAAACATTTTGTCAAAATGGAAAAAAATTACCACGAAAGCATTGGAACAAACTTAAGCCATAAATGGGTTCAGCCCAAGGACAGAATTTAAAAACAGAAGCTAGTATCCTAATCCCTTCTTCAACCTCCACCACAATCCTTCCTAAATTGCACAGCCCATAGCGGTCAAAGGTTTCCACATTCGTTTAGCAACAGTGGGAGAATTTTATGTGGCATTCTAGTTAAACAGAGCTGTAATGGAGCAAATTTTGATGCAAGCAAAGTATTGCTAAGTTGATGATAGTTCAACTGCTTGGAGATACATTTCCGTTTAAAAAAAGTGGGTAAAATGGATGAAATAATTTAAATTAGTGAAATTAAAAAAATTTGCAGCTTTTCTTTAAAATTCCCTGATTTTTCCAGTATAAAAAAAATTCCCTGATAATTCAAGGTTTACCAGGTGGCCACCCTGTATAAGTAACTCACATATTTAAAATTGAAATAGCAATCAAAAAAGTGTTCTATTAGTGCTATGTGTTCTATTAGAAGCTAAGCTGATTAATTAGCCGTATGACTTCTTCAAATTCTCCAGTAATTAATAATTGAAGTCAAAATACTTTTTGATTTGGAATTTCTTTTCCTCTTGACAAATTTTTTTAAATTAAAAAAGTAATTTTTAAGTAATTGTAATTTCTAATAAAATTAGAAAACCAAGAGAAATTTACTAATTCCAGTAGTCTCCTGAAAATTTTAATAGATGCAATAATGATGTGGTAGCTGATCATACTGATAAAGAGGTGAACAATTCAAATAACATATCTAATATTAACTCATTGTGCTCTATTTTTCATTTGAATTTTGAGAAGAATTTAGTAAATAAGAAAAAAACTAATGTATCAAAAGAATATTTCAAGTATATAATTCAGTAGTATATCCTAGTACCTGAGGTAAAGCTCCATAGTTCCAAATATAACCATGATGAGGAAAACAATTGTGAACGTATCGAAGAGCCCCCTTTTTAACATCTTGCTTTATGGGATTCAATGCATCTTTTGTAGCTATCTGAAACATAAAACAATTTATTCTCTGGTCAAATTTCTAATTGCTACAGATAAAATTATTAAAATACTATTATAATGCATGGATATTAACAAATCTAGTCTTAAAATGTGATATTTTATTAATCATAATTTAATATATGCAGTCAAACTTGTTTATACTGATAATTAAAGCTTGAAAGCAATTTGCTCGTTAAATCATTGAACATATTAAAATCCTGAATCAGTTCAATTGTACTGGTTACTAGTGATTGTCATTTTTCAAGAATAGGTCCCTAATTAAATAACAAATTCCACTAAAGTCAACATTCCTAAGAATGAACTTAAAACTTGATTTTCCCCATTTCCAAGTTCTCTTTAAAGTTCATTCTAAAGATTTTAGCACATCCTAATTATATTATAAGTGTATTAATAAACCAAGCAGTCAGCACATATTATTCCTAAACAATAGGTCATCAAAATATTAGGTCAGGAACACTGGTCTGCCACATAAGAAACAAGAGGTAGAATCGTGTAAATGGTTTGCATATATGCAAAAAAATTTCAATTAGGAATTTCATTACGATGTGTAAAAGATTTAATAAATATAAAGTCTATTTAAACATACAAAATAAAGAGAGTCTTGAAAAACATTTTTAAAATTTTATTTTATGTGAATCACAAAGCAAAATATATATCTCTAAGTACAGAGGAATGTATTTAAGAGAAACTTTTTTTTACATTTATGTTTTATTCAAAGGTTAAGAGAGTACCTATGGTCTTATTTTAAACACACATTGTCATAAAATAAATTTATTTTAATAACTTTTGCTAATAAATTCTATAACTAATTTTGATATTAAAAACTAATAAAACAAATATGTAACACTGTTGATAACTTGTATTACTAAAACTAAATAGACTTGTTTATGATAATGAGGATTGATAACAAGTAATAATTTAGGTTGAAAAAATCGTCGAAGGGCTCTTTTAAAAAAAAATATTAAAAGTTAAAATGAGAATCAGTCTATAAAAGGCTAATAACTTTATACTTCAAGTGTAAACACATACATAAACTTGAGTTACATTTCAGATTAAATAAAAATCTATACTAGCTTTTTAAAAATTATCCTTCAAAAATTTTTTTATCATAAATAGACACAAATTACTTTACCTCCATTTTTGCATTTGTCCATCGTGGAATTTCAACAACCATATTGTAAATTTTATTTTCTTTATCAGCAAACAATGGTATGTCATGGAATGGTGATATAGGTCCATTTTCATCAGCTGTAAAGATATAAATTATATAAATTGACTCCAACTGATAGGATAAATAAAAACTTTTTTTAATTAAAAATTTTATAATTTTTTTAGAAAGCATGTTTGTAATAGGGAATAACACTTATTACTAATTACGTTATTCATAATTGTTATGAGTTTATAACAGTTGGGTCTATTTTTTTAAAAATTGCTTCTGAACACAATGATTTTTTTTTTTTTTTTGAAAAATAAAAAATTGTCAAAAACTTTGAATCACACATTTGAAACATCACTTTTTAATACACTCAATTTGCACAGATTCTATTGTAAATCTACAAAATTAGTGCGCAATTGAAAACATATTGCTCGCTTATTTGTTACTTCCTATTATAAAAATATGGAAAATTTAAAGTAGGAATGTAAAGCTTTTGTAAAGAACTGGAACAGGAGGAACTGAGACAAATGGGACCTTTCATTATTGTAACCCCTCTGATAAGGTGGAGGCCAATGAAATAATTAGCCCTAAAACCAGTCATCTAACACCATGGGGGGTAAAAGGGAACTGACACTTCCTTAAACCTTTGTATGCTATTTGTTCTTCTCTACCTTTCAAACTAGTTTTCAAAACGCTAACAAATTTTAACAAAGAAACAACTTATAAATTTAAAGAGCATTTTACACTTAGATGAGGTTATAAATTCAAGTATAAAACTTGATCCAATCTTGATAAATATGCTAGTTAAAGATCTAAACAAATCTTGTTAAATCCAATCTAAACAAATCTAAAACCTCCCATTAAATGTTTACATTATAACAAAAGAAGTTATAAATAATCACTATTTATATATTTAATGTTAGAAGTAAATTCTGCAATCTCATTAAGGATTAAAATAGAAATTTAAACTACTGGGGGAAAAAAACAACAGATTTTTGATAATAAACTCAGGTGTGCGAAGCTTAAAATTTTTTTTTACAAATAGGATTTTAAAAACTGACTACTCTACTTACATCTATCAAAACATTGCTTTTAAAAAAAATCCATAACATTGTTAATATAAATTTTTTAATGAGACAATAGAGATGAATTGACTAAAAGTTAAAATAAACATAGGCTTAAACATTTAGGCGTTAACAAATGAGACTTCCATATCACGAACTGTTGAAGAATTATTGCCTAGTCTTGGCAAGTCCGGGTTGTGGCCTGCCAAAACCTGGGTAAAACATCACAGAAGACAAATTCAAAAGGTATTATAACTTGCAGTCACCACCTCATCAAACCTCTATATATTTTCTATTTTATTTATTATTATTATTATTTTTTTAAAAAAGCAAGTTTTAAATCCATTTGTTGCCTTGGCGGTTAAAAAAAGTAAAAGAAAATAAAAAAAAGTTTAATTTTCTTGTGCCCAACTAATCAAAATGCACCAAAATAATAAAAAATAAAATAACTAAAATTTTAATACATGTTTTGAGAGAAAAATATTAGGTAATCCATAAGACTTGCATAAAAGGTAGTAAAATGCAAATTTCATTTTTAAAAGACTAGCCAAAAAAAATTTAATTAAAATTATGTGAATTTAGAAAAAAAAATATCAAACTTATAAAAATCTAGATGACTGTTAAAGCAAGAATGAACTAAAATAAGCATTGCAATGTGTTTCAGCACACGATTCCTGAAACGTCAATGAGTTAAGCATGAAAATCAATTCAAAAAAATTTACCTTTAACCTTTGCCTCTACTGGATAAGAATTTGTAAAATGTAAAATATAACTACATTACAATACATAAACTAGACATAAGGTTTAAGACATTTAATCCTTACCTTAAAAAAGTAAAATATAAATTACACTGCATAGTATTTTATTAAATAGAATGCTTATTTGTGTTTAAAAAAAGCCAAGACTCATTTACCTCACAATTAATTTAAATACATTTTATTCCTACAAAACATTTTCCCCTCTTTCATTAAGCTGGTAATTGTAAACATTTCATTGGCAAGATCTTTATTAAATAAGTCAAAACAGTATATAAGTCAGCTCTAACACTAACAAGTTTATTATTAAATAACTTTTTTTAAACCTTTACTATTATTAAACTACATTTAATACAAATCAAACTATTAACACAATTCTTAAAATATCATAATAAGTTTCAAAAAATATATTCATTTACTGGAAACTGTCAAAAAGTAATTAAATATTTCTTAACTTGAAAAATTCATAAATTAAAATAAAATCTGCCTCAACCCCAAATTTTACTTGAAGATAATTTAATTCATCAAACAATTCAAACCACTTAAAAGATTATGAAAGCTATCTCTACAGGGAAGAGCTATCTCTTATCTAGTATTATATTTTTTACGATTGATTAGATTTTTGTAAATTATATAATTTAAGTCACTTAGAGTAAATTTCCTTCGATTTTCGTCAATATCAAATCGAAAAATAGTAACAACAGAAATTAACAAGAATTCGTCTTCCTCCTTCTTGGAATCGAGAAATAATGTTAATAAAAATAATGAACTTACTGTAAAATATACGATAGCTCAAAGTATTAGGTGATCCCCTTTCTACAATGCTGAAAGACATGTTACGAGAAGAAGCTAATTTCAGAAGGTTCCTCTGTAAATTCTGAAAATGTTGAAATTGAGTACACAATGTTTTGGAATGAACAAATGACCGAGCAAGTTTTGACGCGTGTCGAAAAAATAGCATGAAAGTTACGTGATAAAAAGAAATTTAGTCGTTCATCAAACTAGATTTAAATTTAAATAGAACGTGAAGCAAATAGATCAGACGGGAAAACAAACAAGAATAGCGCCATCTAGTGAACGGAAAAATTAATAAATTATTATGCCGGTAGAAAGCACAGTCACAGTTACTTATTTGTTTTGCACACTTTAAACTTGAACTAAGGCAGCATTCTTACCAAATGCATTTGCCGCAACTCGTATCACCGTCGGGAAAATATGAGAGCCTAATTAAAAGAATATATTTTCCTGAAAAAAACTCAGCAAAGGACGACTTGTCAAATTTTATTTTGTGATGTAGCTAAATCAAGAACCGAGAGTTAACCGAGCTTAAAACCAAAACGTAAATACAGGTGGGTTAATACAGGTGATAGTTGATGATTTTTCCTTTTTTAAACATACGCGAAGCATACAGAGCTTCATAGAGATTACGGAAGCATGTAGAGCTTGTTGCGTAATAGAAATCTATTAAACCTTTTTCCTCCCTTCGGAGAAAAATTTACTTAAGGCAAACATACCGAAGCAGTTAAGAGGTTCCATTCTATTCGAGTTGTGTATAGATCTACCTTATTCTCTCGATAAAGATAAAACCTTCTGCAGCTGCATTGGTTGTAAATGCTCCCTATTTTCTTTGCAAGGAAAGATTAGAACCCTGATTCTTTAACCACTAGGCCACCACTGCACTTGCATACAAATGGAAATTTGTGAAATACATTAAGCTACGAAAGATTCTCTAATCAAGTTCTTATTTATGCGCGAATGTTTCTATACTGTGAGAGTGTTCTCGCTACCTCTGCAGACTCTTTATCGCCTATATCTCTGGGTTACTGTATCCAGTGTATTTTGAGGCCTTCGGGTAAACGGGCTCACACAGTGAACGTCTCAATTCAACAAAAAGTCAGGGCCGTAACTACGCCGGGGCACCGCCCCGGGGCCCCGACGGTCAAGGGGGCCTCATATGAAGAGACCACATCATGTTTTTTTTTTTTTTTCAAAACAAAGCACTCTAATTATATATATGTAGGAAAGAAATTGTGTTAAGATAGTGTTGATGAAAATTTTCTTTTTTGTAATTGCGTACCTACTATAACATAAAGGGAAGGGTAAAAAACGGTAAAACACCTTTTCACAATTTATTTCCCTTTCTTAAAAGAACAAACATGCTTTGCAGAGAAGGGGAAAGGCCACAGCTGCATGTAGTTGATTGCGTCAGACCCAGTGGCAGAGGGCCCCTCTAAAATTTAGATGATGGGGCAAACGATGCGTTTCACCCCTCCTGAAATTTAGACACTCACAAAAATAAAGTCAAGTAAAATCAGTAATTTAAAAAAAAGGATTTTTTTCAATTTTGAAGTTATTTTTGAAATAGAAAACTTTATATTCCTCTAACATTTATGTGCCTTGCCTCTTCTGATATTTAGTTATTCGCCAAGACGAAGTCTAGTAAAATAGGTAATTTTCGAGGGAAAAAAAGGCTATTCTTTTTCAGCTTTGAAGATATACATCAAGTTATTCTGTGTTATGGGCGATTAATATGTTTTTTGACTTTTGAAAAAGTAAAGTAAAAGTAGAAAAAGTATTTTATTTCCAACTTTTACTCTATTTTCTACCGAAATAGTAATGAGGGGGCGAACATAGTTTTTCGCCCCTTCTGAAATTTCAAAGTGTTAAAAAATAATAAAAATTGGTAACTAAAAAAAANCATTGAAAGAAAAAAAAAACACCCTGAATAACTTTTGATCTAATGATCGAGAGCCCTAGAACTTAACTTTAATGATTCGAAGCCCAAACTTTAAGCATGATAATAAATTTTTTGTTGACGAATTAAGTTACAAAATTCGCAGCAAAAACGTGCAATTAAGCATTTTTTCGAAGGATTTTTTCTTGAGAATCAATGTCCGGTAGTTGCAGCAACTGAAGTTGTCCGCATCTTTAGAACTTAAAAAACGTTAATGCAATTTTACTTTTGCATTTTTTACCATATATCCGGAACAATTGAAGCTAATAAAAAAATTGTTTACAATTTTAAAACTTAATTATTCAAGGAAAATTTCAAGTAAAAACGATTTTTTATGATTATTTATTAGTTTTATTATTCAATTTACTAATGGTCGAAAAACCTCACCAAACGCTAAGATTGAGCCTAATACATGAAACGACGATTATTTGATCAAAAAATATTTGAGGTGTTCACCTTCTATTTTAGCTCTATACGTTTCTTATATCTTCTTTTCCACCATTCTTTGTTTGTACTTTGTTCCGACGAATTTTGCAATGAAATTTCGGCTTCGCATCCACTGGGCATAAAGATACCAAGACTAGGTAAAACTCAAAAAATTTCGAGGAAATTAAGAAAATAAATTTTAAAAAAGAAAGTTAGGATAAATAGGTAAGGTAAATAAATATAATACGACAATTTCTTCATAAAGCTACCAAACTTTGCATAGTTCAGGAAAAAAAGATGCATATTAGGAAACTTTGCAAACTCTGCATAGTTGGGAAAAAATCTCATCTTAAAATAAATGAACAAATAAATAAATAAGTAAAGCATTCCTGCTACAACCCGTTGTGAACTAGGGGCGTCATAAGGCTCTACAATTTCGAGACCAACAGCATGATTGTAGCAATGTAGTCAGTACTGCGCAAAGGCCGCTTTTACGTTTCAGACAGGGTGGTACCTATTGATCTTATGCTGGGTGGGCTTCAAGCCACCACCGAGAATCTAACCCCAGTTCTTTGCAATGACAGTTAAGTGCCTTAAACACTGAGGCATCACGTCTCAAATCAATAAATACATAAATAAAATAAAATAATTCTAATAAAATAAAGCAAATTTTACTAATTTATTACCGGATTAAGTCATACTATGGAAACTGCTAATCTATTGTAAAAGAAATCTATATTTTGCAGAAAATATTATAAAACCGAAGATAAAAATAGCGGCTCTTCGGTATCAATTACTATTATGAAGTAAAATATAAAAATGTAGAAATAAACTTAAATGAGTTGTTACGTAGTCTTTGCTCGGATTTGGTCGGAAAAAAGGGAGGCATTTCAATAAGCATAACAAGATGGGCATTACGCATTCAGTAGTATTGCGAAAATTCAACATGAATGGTATCAATTTGCAATGTTCTTATTACAAGGAAAATGTTTAGCATTGATAACAGCATTTAAATAGTATATTTCAACAATAATATAATCACTTACTTTTCCGTGATGCATAGCAGAATAGCACAGGGAGACTATAAAGTAAATAAATAATTTTTTTAATTGTTTGTTCAATTTGAAATCAAATTATTTTTAATCACACCAAACACAGAAACGTTCTTCTTTTTAATGAAAAAAAACGATGGATTTTTGCTATCAAAATATTGTATGGTAGACGTAATCTGGAAAATGTGGGTCCACCGAATAGTTTGATTAAGAGATCGGTCTAAAAGTTGTGACTCTTTAATGTTAATTTCATCTGTTTCGTTTTTCATATCTCGGAAATTATTTAAGAAAAATCTTTTTTCTGTACAAAGTTATAAAGTTTGTTTATTGAAAGATAATTTCTTGTAAAAATTAACTTTCTACAATTATATATTATTATTTTATTTAATGAAAGTGAAAAAATTCTTGAATTGTAAGGTATACACATTTTTACTTCATTTTTATAATTTTAAACAAAATTGATCGAATATCGATAAAAATTTTATAATACGGATTTTTTTTTTCATTTTATAATACGGAAACTAGTTCGAATATCGATGAAAAATTTTATAATACTGATTTTTTTTTCATTTTATAATTCATAAACTAATATTTTGCTTAAAATTTTAATAGTTTAAAATAGAGTGAAAATGTGTATACCTTACTATTCATATTTTTTTCAGGGATTATAAAATAGAAATAATTAAAAATAATCAATAATTACCACAATTCATTTATCACATTTAATTATATTTGGATAAATATATTTAATAACTCTGTCCAATTTTTCTTTTCATTTCACCTAAAAAGTTTCCGAGATATAGCAAAATACACAATAAGTGAAATTAACTTAAAGAAAACCTTTTCTAGACTGTGTCTAGCCATCTCCCCACATTTTTAAGGAAGAAAATCCAAATGCGTCATAATAGAAATTATATTTATTAAGGAAAAGTACGTTATTGTGTCTGATACCGTAACTAAATGAATAATTAACATAATTTAGATATCACTTTTGAATCTTTACGATTCGAATTTAGTTTGTATTATCGTGATAATATATATATATATATATATATTTCAGAACTTTTTTGTGTTATAAAAAAATTTAATAAAAGATTTTTGATTCTTGAATTCCCATTTGCAGTTAGAAAATGGCTACACATATTCTTTAACGAAACATAATTATCCTATTTATTAAACTAAGTGCAAAAATATTAAACTAACACACTGTAAAATATTCCGTATCAAATTACGGTAAAAAGAAGCCGTACTCAGGGTGCAAGTACTTTTTACCATAAAATTCATTTTTAAGGGAACATGTTATAAAACCTAAAATCTGATATATCGTAATTTATACAGTAATAATTACAGTAAAATAATTGAATCACTTGAACTAAATACATTATTTTAAAAAATACAGTATAATTTTTTAAGGTAAAAATGGATTCTAGGGTAAAGTGGGTTTTATGAACGATTAACCCACTGGAACTTTATACTGTAATTTAGTTTGGGAATTTTCACAGAGCATTCCTTTTAAAAAATATGAAGTAATCTAAAGTAATTTTATAAGTTTCTAAAATGATATATCTGGAAGGAAATGTAGTATTTTAAAAGATTGCTATTTTGATCTACGTTTGAAATCAGTGAAGATACAAAAATAAAAAAAAGTGTAAAAGTTATGAAATTTACAGTTTTTATGCTTTTTTTAACTTACCATAGGACAGCATTATGATCAGTAAATGCATAAAACTAGCCATTCACGAAAGAATTCTATGTTTTTTTTACTCTTGTTGAACTCAAACCTCATGCACAGTTTCTTATTTATGAAATGAGAACAGTGTATATTTTCCAGGTTTTTAAACGTTTTGTTATCTTTTTGACCGTTTGAAGGAAGCAAATAAACATTTGTATAGAAAAAATATGAGCTACTGATAAACTTAAGAATTCACATTTCAGACTTTTTTAGGCGTTATTTTTGTCGTACTAAACCGTTTTTTCTTCACCTTTCCACACCTTTGAGTCATAATGAAAGACTCATGTTCTTAAAATAGTTCATATCTGAAATAAGAAGGATATAAAAGGATTAAACGATTATGTGATTTATGTCAGTTATTATGCATAGAATTGAAATTCCTGAGAAAACTAAATGAAAGAGCCCGAGAAAAAAACTTAACAAAGCACTGTTTTTTCAGAATTGTATTGTTTTTTTTAAAAATAAGATGGGACCATTTATTTTTTAATCTATTTTTTAGAAATCAGCATATCAGCAGCGCAATTTTCGGACTTTAATCTATTTTCTTGAAACTTATGGAAACAAGATATAAAGTTTATCTTCAATCGAACGAAGAACGTTTGAATAATAATTTGTTTATTACTTAATAATTTTGTAAAATGAAATATTTAGAAGTTTTTTTTTTGCAAAAAGAAAAAATGAATTAGTTAGCAAATAAATAAATGATGATTGAATTCGATGATGCTGAATATTATTTGTAACTGCTTCAGAGGAATTCACCGATTTGCACTTAAACACGTATTTCACGGATCAAATTTAAGTTTTACTTCACAAAAAATTTTACTGGGAAAGAAAATACTTCTTGTAAAATATTTTATTTCAATGTTAGTTTCTTTTTCTGATGTTAAATGAAGTTATTCTCTTTGAAAATAAGTTCATAAATGTACAGAGGGTGAGAATGATATCTTTCATGTACGGTGGATTTAGAAAAAAAAAATGCTGTATAACACTGCCAAATAGTTGGAGTTGCTTCTGAAAAATACTTTGCTGTGCCAAATTCTATTCTAAAAAACCTCCATTAGAGCGGTTTTAGTTGTCTTTTAGGACATTTTTTCATGACACCAATTAAGATGTCAATTGTGATATGAATTTCGAACAGGCAGACAGAAACAAAAAAGGAAAAATTTAATCCTATACATTTTATGAAATACTTTTAGAAGTCTAAGTCTAATTGATCCCAGTGAAAAAAGTTGAATTAATGTAGAATGTTTTTGATTAAGTATTCAAGTGATAATTCTGAGTTTACTTTCATTATTTATATGTTGGTCAGAATAAAATCTGTAATTTATTCCTTTGACGTCGAGATTTTTTAAAATTTTTTAATACTTCTTTATAATTTAGTATTAATTTTGGTCATCAGAGAAAAAATATTATATTTAGCATTTTATTAAGACATGCTTAGGAAATACAGCATGAAACACCAGTGTCTTTTAGTGTGTTAAAAATAAAATCTTCCAAACACAGCTCACTTCCAAATTTGCACTTAATTTGCTTTTATTTTCAGTTATTTAAATATAAGAAACAGACATTCTTCATGAAAATTTCTTTAATTTACAAAATCTATTATTGAATTATTGATAAATTTCAAAATATGAATGAAAAAACTATAACTACATTTTTTGTTTTTTATATTTTATTACAAATATAATTCCGATGCTCTAACAGTTTTATTTCTCTAACTATTAGACTGTTTTTTATAATTAAAAAAAAAAAACAAAAAATATTTTTACTTCTAATTAGAGCATCAGAAATCAATATATGAAAGGGACACCGTTGTCTCATATCAAAGGGTTTAAATCATTTAAATTTAGAAATATAATCCTTATTTTGAAATTTTTACTCCATTTCGAAATTCACCCCAAAAATGAATAGGGGTGTAAAGCTACTCTCTGAAGATTTTTCTTCGAAAAGAACAGCATTTAGGCAAAAAAGAGTGGCAAAGAGCGAGTGTCTTGTATGTTTATAGTTAGAAATAATTCTATTACATTAAATTTAGAAGTTTTGAGAAAATTGTTTCGAAAAAGCGTTGGAATAAATTTTTCTTGAAAAAATTTTTAAGAAATTGTTTTAGAAAAAAATTGAAATTGACGCTTTATTTCGCTACAATATTTGATTTTCCCCTTAAAATAACGAAAATAGAAGCAAAGGTGCTAAATTTCGAAAAAGCTACTGAAAATATTACCATATATGATTACAAGTTTTTTCTTTTTATTAAAGGATTTAATATATCCATTTATTAAAAAAAAATTAGGAAATTAAAGAAATTAACAGTTAAAGGATAGTAAAAAGTCAATAAATAGATATCGTATATTGATTATGTATTGTGTATTGATTGTATATTGATTATTGTATATTGATTTTTACAATGGCATGATTATAAAACATAGAGTTACAGCTGTAAAACCAAGAAACAAGATTAAATGAATATTTTATTCCTTTATCTTTAGACCGTTCTTTTAAATTTTACTTAAATCGACATTTTCATTCAAAATAATTGTATTTTTCCCCAGAATTAAAAATGAAAATAAAAGTAAAATACAGAATTTCAAAAGTAATGACGAACAAAATATGTAATTTTTAGTTTCATTTTCGTTAAACGCAGCGAAAGTTGCTCTATTGACTTGCATTTATAAGTATTTTTTTTCTGAGAAATAAATTTAATATGTATACATATTTATTGGCAAAATTGGACAATAAAAAATGCAAGAGATACTAGAAAGCTAAGAAATTATGCTAGATTAAAAGCATAATATAGAAATATATCTAGAAAACGAAATAAGTTCGAAGGAAACAGTAAGTCGTTATTGTTTCTGTCACGATAATGAAACTAAGCAAAAAGATGAAAAAGTTCTTAGATTTCTTCATTATTGTAACATTATTTTAAACGTACTTTGAATCAATATTTCCGTAACCAATAATTGTACTTTTCTCCTGAACAAACTACGAAAATTCGAGTAAAAGTACTGTATTTTAAAAGTAAAGTAGGACAAAATAGCGAAATTTTATTTTTACTTTCCGTTTTATAATGAAAGTTACAGTAAAACCATGCGCAATTATAAGTTTTATAAGCTAAAAATAGATTAAAAATACACTTATATTTATAAAGAAAATAAGAGAATTAAAAAAATGAAAGATTTAATGGCTATCATAAAGCGAGGAAATACGTAATGTCTATTCATAAAAATACATTGTAAATTAGACTACAAGAAGTTTTCGTTATGGTTACGTTTATCAATTACTTTTATTTTATTTTTATTTTAAGTTTTATTTTAAACATACTTGGAATCTTCATTTTCGTTACAAATATATGTACTGTGTTCGTTACAAAAGTAACTAAAATGTAAGTTAACGTACAGCATTTCATAAGTTACGAATTACAATATAAGAGTACATAATTATCACTTTTATTTTCGTAACTTGTAACGAAAGTTATATCACGTATTATTGTAAGCAATTGATTTTTAATTTATTTTTCTTAAGAATATTATTTTAAACATGCATTGAATCTACATTGTCATTACATTATTTGTATAGTGTCCCTTGAGAAAAAAAATGTAAGTTAAAGTACTGCATTTCATAAGTGAAATGCAGTACTGTGAGTGTGTGAAATAGGACTACATAATTTTTGGTTTTATTTTCGTTACTTGTAATGAAAATTGAGAATGATTATAAGCTAAAAATAAATTTAACACGTTCTTATATTTATAAACAAAACTAGAGCATTAAAAAATGAAAGACTTGAAGGATATTATAAAGCAAGGAAATACGTAATGTCTATTCATAAAAATACTTTCACGAAGCGAAGTAAATTAGACTAAGTTGTTTTCGCTATGGTTACGTATATCAAACTAAAAAACAAGGGGAAATTAATCTTTCATTTCCTTATTTTAAGGATGTTGTTTTAAACGTCTTTTAATCACCATTTTCGTTACAAATATTTGTAATTTCTCCTTTACTTATATAACTAAAATGTGTAGAAGTACTGCATTTTATTAGTTACGAATTACAAAATAGGAGTACGTGAGTTTTGCTTTTATTTTCGCTATTTTATCACGTAAGATTATAAGCTAGTTTTTCAAAACGCAGATTAAAAATGTGTGTATAATTTATTGAGAAAATTAGAAGATAAAAAAAGTAAGATATGTAGAATAGTAAAAAATTAAGAAATACTTAATGTCCATTAGTGGAACAAAATGGTTATATATTTTGAAAATGAAAAAAAAAATTAGAAGACAACAACAAGTCATTATCATTCGTCTCACGATTATAAAACTAAGAAATAAGACGAAATTATTATTACATTTTCTTTCTCTGTCTTTAGAAAATTATTTTAAAACGTGCCCGGATTCGATATTTTCTTCACAAATATTTCAACCCTTTTTATGAAGAAATGAAAATGCAAGTTAAATCATACAATTTCAAACGTAGCGAGGAAAAAAAAATAAAAGTACGTACTTTTTACTTTTATTTTCGTTCTATAAAGTATTGGCGTGTTTGCTTGTTTTTTTCTTTTGAGAAATTGACTAAACACTTCCTTGCTCGGAAAAAAAATTAAATTTAGATAATTAAACTAATTGTAAATGTTAAAGAAAATTTAAAAGCTAGATATTATGTTAAGTCTATTAATGTTAAAACACGAAATTACGTTTCGAAAACGATTTAAACTAGAATGCTGTAATAATTCGTTATCTAAAAGGATACACGATTTTAAAACTAAGAAACAAGATGAAAAGGATCTTACATTTTGTTTGTTTATGTTTTTAATATCAAGTAAGCATGATATTAAATACAACATGATAGAAAAAAAAATTATGAATATGAGAAAGAAGTTCGTATGCTTTTAGTATCTTTAGAGACGTACTAAGCACAAAAGAAAAAAAAATTAACATTTGATCGAATGATTGGATTTTCACGCTCTAGAACTCAATCTTAATGTTTCGGAGGGGGGACCTCAGATATGATAATTAATAAGTGCAGGCGATATTTTAATTTACGAAATCAGACATAAAAACGTACTTTCTCTGAATAAACATACCATTTTTCTAACTGATTCGGATTTCTGACCTCCAAAATATATGGGGTAGCAGCAATCTGGGAAAATGTGGTCCACATAGTTCTGTGAGGAAAGCAATCCAAAATCTACACCCCTTAATGTTAATTCAAATTTTTGCGCTTTATATCATATCTAGAGAACTTTTTAATCGAATTGAAACATTTTTTTAAGATTCATAAAATTTGTTTAAGATAATTCCATGAAAAAAAATTAATTTAATTAAATTTTTTTTTTTAATATTTTATCTATTAATAAACGAAAAAAAAAATTGAATACGACTATTAACGTATTTTAAAGAATATAATTTTAACAATACTGCAATAGATTTGTAACTTGTTAAATATAGTAATAAATTTGTAACTTGTAACACTTATTTTGGTTATTATATCTAACATTTGCACAAAATTTCGTAAACCTAGCTTAAATATTTATGGAGAAACAGAAATTTTTTTTAATAAAAACTTATTTTTTTGTCTTACGTCTCTTTGCCATAAATTTAAAAATATTCAATAAAATTGAACAAAATCTTTAGAGAAATTTAAAATAAATTGCAAAATTTTTTCTTTAAAATTTGAAAAACATTCATTGAAAATTATGCAGTTTAATTAAAGTAGTTATTTTACACAGCGCATGCGTGAAAAAAAATTAATATTTTTTTCCATAATATTTCAGTGAATCATATTTGGTAACTAATGAAAGAAAATGCGATTTGAACATCTTGAAAAATTAGAAAGTTTCAAGCAATTTTCTAAGATATTTTTGTACTAACCTAAAAGCCTAAAATTATAAGATTTTCTACAAACATTATTTTGTATCATAAAATAAAATTAAATAACTATTAATACCTCTTACAATAAATGTTCATACACAGAAGCATGAATATATGAGGAAAAAGATATGGAAAAAAAAAAAAAGCACAGTTTATGGGGAAATAATCCCCAATAATGCCGATGTCATTCTTATTAAAACTTGTTTATAGTAAAAAACAATATTTGTGAAAAACACCTTATCATTGTATAGCTTTTTAAAAAAAAAAGTACGAAAACTGCTTAGAAAAGTTTTTGAAACTTTTTAAATTTTTGAGAAATTCAAATAGGATTTTTTTTCATTAGTTGCCGAATACGATTCACTACAAAATTAAGAAAAAACATACGTAATTTGTTTCCTCGCATGCGCGTTACAAAAGAATAACCTTAATTGCTCATATCTTGCTCAGTTTTAAAAACAAATTCCCAAGTTTTAAAGCAACAATTTTGTGTTTAATTTTAAATTGATCCAAAAATTTTGCTTATATATATATATATATATATTATATAAATAAAACTTAATAAATAAAACTTCCTCCTAAAAGAAATATATAAAACTTCATCTTAAAAGAAATACATTAGAATAGTTAATAAATGAAACTTTTATTAAAACATAAAGCTTATTGAAATTACTTGAAAAACTAACTAGCCTTAAATAATGACAATCTTACGCGTTAAATTCTTTCAATTTTTGACGAACGTTTAAATTTATTTTTAACATCCATTCATTTTACCCTGATAAGAGCGCTTAAAAAAAACGACAAACGCTAATTGCCAGCTCATAGAATGCCAAAATTAAATTTACTTTAGTCAGAGGACTTGAAATAATGTGATTTTTCATTTCACGCTTCCTTAGTTTATGAATAGTTTGTTTCAATGAAACCCATTTACACTAGTCATTTTATTACAAAGTAATTTACCTCAAATGTTTAAAATAAAGCAGGTAATTATGTGGTCATATTGCTTCTCAAGCCATCTAATGTTAGTTAATTTAACCATTTATTTAAGTATGTATCACACATTAAGTCTCAGTCACTGTGGGTAAGGAATCTATTTAGCATACAGCTACCGTTATAGAGCGAAGAATATTGATTTTCGCTTAAGGAACCCCTTTTTTTTCATTTATAAAATGTTCTAAGTACATTTTAGCGTGACCTGTACTCATTTGACACAAGTTGGATCTTTCAACAAAGGGATGGAGTTTTAAACGGGCGCTCTCTCTTTATTGTCAAGAGCAGGGATAATACATTTTGATTATGTCACGGTTGAGCAAGAAATACGGACTCGCATTCTAAATATAGTTCTTCTGAGTTAAGAAGATTTTGATTATTATTTATGCTAATTTTTGAAACTAAGTTCCACGCAGAACAATGTTAAATGGTTGGTTACTTATTTCTTGTTTTCTTGTGCAATGCACGACCGTATCTTTTCCAATTGAGGGGAGAAAAAAAACAATGATCAGAAGAAAAATACGATCATGAAAAGAATTTATTTTGAATGTAAATTATATTGATTAAATAATAGAATACTGACAGTGGTGCAAGCGTTTGAGTCATGTTTACATTTTATTGCGCCTTGTCATAACTTTATTACATAATTATTTTACAAAATTAACGACCTAGAAATGTTTAAAATAGTTAACATGAAAAAAATAATTAATTGCGCTTTATTAACATGCCTTATTGTTGACCATGAAAATATTTTTGCCTGCATGATACCCAGTGTTCTGCAGTTTCCATTCATAATCCTTTGACGTAGAATTTTTGTTACACATATTTTTCACGCTTTTTTCATTATTTTGTATTGATTTAGGTCAAGATGTGTGAAAAATATTGTATTTAGCAGTTTAATAATTTGTGATTATGAAATAGAGTATTAAACGTCGGTATCTTCTTCTGTTTAAAAGAAAAATCTTCCGAACTCACTTCTAAAGAAAAATTTCTTCAAATTTGCACTTATTTAGATCTGAGAGAAACATTTATACATCATTGAAATTTATTTAATTTACCAAATCAGTTATTGATAAATTTTTAAATATGAGTGAAAAGCATTTCATTCAAACTTTTTTTTTTTCGATTTTATATTTTAGCACAAATATAATTCCAATAATCTGACAAATGTTTTTTAGTAGTTATTACATTACTAAAATTACCGAAATATATTTCTGCTGGAAATTAGATTCCCAGAAAAGAATCTGCAGAAAAAACACCGGTATACAATCTGCGTTAACGGGTTAGTATATACAGTAAAAGCTCGCTATAACGACGATTGACAACGATTAACGATCATTCGGAATGGGCTTGATAATGAACTTATCGTTATGAAACAAATATACATATTTAATGGTTTTCCCCTTTTCTTTCAATTTTTAACCGCTATCTTGAACTAGAATTCAAATCTAGAAAAGACTGCTTTTGCGTTTAGATTATAGACTGGAGGGAATCTTTTTTCTAGGTACAAGAAAAATATAATGAAATGAAGTGAAATAGGGTTTGACGTCATCGATAATATTGAAGATTGATTTTAATAGTAAGCTGTCAAGGAATAGGGGAATAAAGAGACATTGTAGAAATTTGGTAAACAAAAAGCTCATTCTTTTGATGTATGTGGCTTGATATTTAAACATAACGGTTTTCTTCTGTGAGGAGGAAGGTAACTTAGACAGAGGTCGCCCACACATAAACCAAATAAATATAAAGTTTTAAACATACAAGTGGAAAGATGTTCGTTTTTTTATTTCCTGTAGTGTTTACAGAAATGAAAATATCTTCCATTTTTGCCTTTTTTTCGCATAATGTTGCGAGCATAAGCAGTTGGAAATATATTTCCCGAGGATATTACTACGGGAAGCTAGTAATTTTCAGTTTGTTATAAACTTACAATTTTAGCTTCTTTTAATGAAGCATTTTGACGCTGACTTGGAAGCTAGTCGTTATAATGATTTTAGTAAAATTACCAATAAAATTTCGTAAATATGGTAAAGTTTGGTAATTTTATCATGATACCTTAAGACATAGTAAAAAAAAACATTTATTCGGTTAAATTATTTTTCAGTTTTATGTCTTTTACTAAATGTGTAATAAGAACTATTATTTTGATAATAAGGTAATACGAACTAATTTGGTAATATGATTTTTAAAAACTGGAATTTTCGGCATACCGTAACTATATGAATGGAAAAATTACTACATCAATGTTTTAAATACCATATATTTTGGTTATACTACTAACCAGAATTACGTTTTTTTTTTCCTTTTTTTTTACCAGAAATGTCATTAATATAGAATTTGGTAATATTACCAAAATTGTTTCTTCCACGTAAAAAAAAAAGTAGAAAATTTTTAAAAAAAATTAAAGCAANAAAAAAAAAAAAAAAAAAAAAAAAAAAAAAAAAAAAAAAAAAACAAGCAATTAAAAATAAAAACATGTGACATGTTACATTTCATGTTTTAAGTTTTACGCAAAAATAAAATTATAACTTCCTGCCTCTTAAAAAAAAAAAAGGAAAGATGACGCGTCACATTCGATGCTTCAAGTTTTACGCAATTTTTTTCCTCATAAAGGAATATCTTTATCGTAAGATTGCACGAAAAAACCTTGATTTATGACGCTTTGATAAGGACAAAGATAAATGTCAAAAGAATATATTATGTTGCTAGATGATTACAACTTTGTTAACCTTCTTATTAGATGCATAAATAAAAACTGTTATTAAGAAATATAATAAAGATAGTCACTAAATAGTAAAAGATAGGAAGAGGATAGATGATAAAAAGTTCCTGAGATCATTATTTAATTTAATGGGATAATCATAGATTTTAATCTCCCTCACCACGATAATAGTTGTTTTTAGTACTATAAAAGTTTCGCAAATATTACTCTCTAGTACTATAAAAGTTTAATATGTTTTATCATTCTTATATATAAAGCTTACACTATCTTTAATTCAAAGACTGAACCGAGAATAAAATAAAATTGAGAAGATTTTTCTATGTGAATCTATTGTTCAATTTTATTTGTCAGAGACTTGAGCAAATATTTGATTTTGGTCTATCATAAAAAAATAAAAATAAATACATTTAGAGTAAAAAATAGAAATTTTTTTTGTCGAAATATGAATGAGAAGTTTTTATTGAGATAAATATTGTTCAATGATGAATTTCAAATAACACAAAGAACGCTTAAAAATAATAAAATAAGACAAATAATTCAATAAAACAAATAATTCAATAAAATAAATAATTCAATAAAACTAATTTTTACAAGTAATTCTGATTTAAAATAGAATAATTTACAAGTTATAGAACTTCCCTGGTTTCATAGCGTACATATTATTAAATAATTTCTGTTAAAAATAATAATAATAAATAAATAAATAGAAAAACCTGAATTTTGTAGTGAAATTATTTCTATCCTAATTGTTCTTAATTTTTCATGCTCAAATATTTTATATAATTTAATATAAAATTCACATGATCTATAACATAAACTTAAAATATCGTTATTATTTATCGCAGTTTTCGTTCAATTTTCTGGCCAAATATAATTCTTTTTCCAACTTTGAAGCAAAAAAGTAAAGATTTTAATTTTTTGAGTTTTAACATCGCTAAAACATTGAATAAATAAAAGCAAACTATGAATTTTTTTGCTAATTCACGTTAAAAAGTCTAGTTTTTTTTTTAGATTTTTACTAAATTATTAAGCAAATTGATAGTTTTATACATATAGATAATACATAATAATGTGGAAACTTTGTCAGAAATAATAATATTTTTTGTGCAAAGTAAATACTTACTTAAATTTGATTAAATTTAAAAAGAAAACAAACAATGATGTCATAAACTTTATAAGTAACTTGCAAAATTTTCTAATATTTATAAAACACGCGAGGCCATCTTCACATGCGATTGAAAAAAAATTTCAATTTTAATGTTTTAAGACTTTTTTAAGTTTATTTTAATTTTTCACTGTTTTCTAAATATGTGATTTTTTAGATTCATGTTAGGTGTTGATGAGAAAAAACTGATATTTTAACTTAATTACGACAACGAGTTTAAAAATTTGAAATTTGAAAATTTGTGTTTTTAAATTTGAAATTAAACGTAACTTATTTTTACCTAATATTATACCTCTAATTATATTTAACGAATCTGAAATAATAATAATAAAAATAAATAGAACTTTTAACAATTCATGACACGATTTTTTCGACTCAAATACGTTATAGTTTTTGTCATTGTTTCGTTCGAATAAAAAGTTTTAGTTTTATTTCATAAACAAATATTATTCGTCCAAATTGATTATCTTTTTCATTTACAATTGCTATTAATATCGATAATTTTGAGGTAACTTCAAAATTTTAATGAAAGTTTTAGCTACTAAGATTTTGCTGATAGAAAATTAGTTCGTAATCATATCCCTAGATGGTAGCACATGAATATCTTTATACTTTCTGGAACTTATGCATTTTGATGCTAAAAATAGCATTATTTATGAGTCATGATTTAAAATTAGAAATCTGGGGCAAGCCGATAATGGAGAACAGAATATTTTTACAGATTTGTTTGTTTTCTTAATTAGGAAAATGCATTTGGTTTTCGATGCGTTATTTAATTTTATTAAAACGAAATGTTTTTTTTTTCATTACAAAATGATTGCTTGAATTGCATTTGTTTGATATAAGATGAATTACAATTTCAATTTTAAATCTTAAAAATTATGTTGTAAAATTATCTTTTGATCGATCTAAATTTTTTTGTTCCTTTCAAATAGTTAAAGACAGTTGATTTATTAAAGTGCAAAAATTAATGGGAAACTTTTTGTTTGAGTTTTAGTTTTGATCGTAATGCAAATTATGAAAAACACAAAATTTTTATTTTTTGATGCTAAACATTTTAAATTAATGTAGCCAAACTAAAGTTTGTACTGCAGTCTAGTCATATTAAAGTCAGAGAGTTTTCCTAGTCGCCAGGTCGTTTATTATGATATTTTAAAAGTACTTTATATCTTTTTTTATTTATCTTAAAATTAAACAAAATAAATTATAAAAGTTTTACAGGTAACTATATAAGGAGCAAGGGCATAATACTTATCCAATATTATTTATTGTAACGCGTATGATCACGTGACAAATACACATGATATCTCAATTCATAAAAGCAGGATCCTTTTTTTTTCTAAGTTTCATAGTGCAGTTTTGCTTAATAGGATAAATTAAACTAGAAAATGAGAAAACGATGCTGTACAATTTCATGTTTGTTGCAAATTGTACTAAGAGGGATTTTTTTTTAAAAAAAAGTTGCGTGTGTGGATTTTTTTTAACTATTAAAGTGACACTGCTTGTTATGAAATCACTAGGTTATAAAATCAGCCGTTTTTTAAAACCAAGTCTGCATAATTGGAATCATTACAGCATTAAAACATGCTAGAAACATCCATTCATAAAATCATTATCATCGCTTTATGATATCAAGTTTTTTAATGGCAGGCATATGCGTAAAATTAAGAAATCTCTTCGTTTTCTTGCCAGAATTATTAGAATTTTTATTTTTTCAAGATTAGAAAGCATATAAATAACAAATTTTCTTATACCCTTAAGAACAAAAAGAACCAAGTTACAGGCATGCTGGCTTACACTATACTTACGTTATTATAAGGTCAAGTGTCACTGCCCGGTATACCCTACATGAATGTTTTTTTTTTGTTGTTAAGTGCTACGGCTTGGTATGTATCCTACACCAGTGCTCTTTTTTGTAATTTTCGTGTTAAATGTGACTGTTTAGTATGCATTTGTTTTGGTATATACCTAAAACTAAAATGTTCATTTTTTTTAAGGTTAAGTGGGTTAAAAATTGAAAACGCATCTAATCCATGTGGCTGGCACAAAACCTGGTGGCCCAAAAATTCGTACAACAAACAAACAACGCACACAAAGAGTAAGCATCAGCATCCAAAGTTAACAAGCAACTAACATTGTATAGCTGTTTGCGCTGGAAATTAATATTACGCATTCGTATTAGAAATCTTTAGCCAAATGCATTGAAAATTGTTACACTGGCCAAACTGCATTGGCAATTGTTAAAAATGACGGATAATTGTGATAAATTCTAAGATATAAATAACTTTAATTGACCCACTTGGTTATTAATAATAACATACGATTATTAACAATAACTGATTAATTACATTCACCGCATCATATATAATTTAGTTAAAAAAGAAAAGTAAATAAGAGAGTAAGAAATTAAGCGATAGCTGAGAGTTATTTACTAGGTAAAATAGTGGTATAGTTGGGAGTTATTTACTAGGCGCATTTTTTGCTAGGTAAAATTGATCGTTTTTTTTAAAAAAAAATTATAGGAGAAAATTGTATTGCATTTAATCTTTCTTAATGAAACTTAAACTTAATGAGCAAAAAGCTTTGATTTCCTTTTAAAAATCGTTGCAGAAAATAACGTCCAAATCTTTTTAATTGTTCATCCACTTTATCAAGTTTTTAAAAAAATATAAGAAAAAAATGCTCGAGAAAATATGCATTAAAAAATGTTAATTTTTTTTTTAATAAATCTGATTAATTAATTTTTTATAAACATTTAAAATGACAAATTTTTTAGCAATACAATTAAGTGTTCCCTTATCTCATTGCATAATTGAAATAAATAGAGCATAAAAAATTCAATCTAATATATATATATTAAATTAAACGTTTGAGAAACAATTTATCCGTCATTAATTTTTTTAAACCTTTTTCGTGATTAATCGTCAATTTTTTTCTTAAACTTTTAAAACATTTGGAATAATCAAATGAATTCGAGAGCAAGACTTAATTCATCAATGTATCGATTAAATGAATTGGAATCGAAAAAAGTAAAAGAATTCCTTCCAAATAGTTTTAATTGCAAAAGGAATTGGAATTAACGCCTCGAATTTAATGTCACTTAAGGAGAAATGCTGCTCAGCACGCTACGCCGAGTGGAACGTCTTTAAATTGAATTAATTTAAAAGCAGAATCGTTTTCGGCTTTTAAGCCTTTGTATTAACTTAGTTACCTTGTTCATGTTTAAGAACGTAAGGTATTGCAAGAGACATCAGTAATAATAACTTTAAACTCAATTTTCTTCAGTTTATGTTGAGTATTATCTTGATTTCGATAACCTAAAAAAAATCCTATAAATATCCTTTAAAAAGGCAAAAAATGCCTTTTAAAGAAACGAATTTACTTGAAAATGCCCTATTATTTAAGTAAAAATATTGAACTAATTTTTTTTTCCTTTTTATAATTTATTAAATTTACGCTAAAATATATACGCCTCTAGTTTCACTGAGGTTCATAACAAAAGGTTAATAAGGCTAATAACAAAAAAAAAAAAATGTAGAATATATTGACTCCAAAACATTTTTTCGTTGTACATTCTAAACTTCCAATATAATTGCGTAACAGAATTGCATTGAATTGGTAAATGTTTTTTGATATTTTGAAATGTAAAAGGGAGACTAAAGATTTTATAATTGGGAATCCTAGTTTCAGGAAGGTAATGTAAGTTACAATATAAAATGAAAAATTGTCCGAAAAATCCTACTTTGTATGAAATTTATATGAACCGAAACCTAAGAAATAATAAAAACTGGAAAAAGAATATCCCCAAAGCTTAAAGAAAACTCTAAAATCAAAAAATTCACCAAATTTTTAAAGATGACCTAAAAAGAAAAGAAAAAAAAAATTCTGAAATGGAAAAAAAGAGAAAAGAAAATGTATTAAAATTTGGATCTTACTGACAGGTGGAAAAAATTGTTACAGAAGTTAATTATTTAAAAAAAAAATGAAATTCATTTAGTCACGTGTTAAGCTTATGAAATAACTTTTGATGTCGAATGTGAACAACAGCTCATTTTATAACCGTCGTTGAACAGCCTACCCAATTTTATGGGTTTACGACTACTAATATTCAACTCCGTAGCCTTGTAATTTTGAACCCAACCCAGAAGACAAGGGAACTCCTGGATTGAGTATTGGGAAAAATTTGCCTTCGGGGAAGACTTTTTGATGGAGCTAAGTCCCATTTGCGTTATATTGAGAGGAAGACCACGAGAACCTGCTACGGTTAGCCTTGCAGCAAGGGGACTCTAGCCCATGATCAGTGTACCACTAAGGATATTTCACGTCAGCACTGTGGTCGGTGCAAGCCGGATGCGGAATTCGCATCGACTGGGATTCGAACCCGGTTCGCCTCATAGGGAGGCGAACACTCTATCCCCTGAGCCATCGCTGCAAAAACTACTCATTGGATGATATAATATATATTGTAAATGGAAACGCTAAACAAAACTGAAAAAAAAATTTAATTAAAAATAACCGACTGGCGGTTCCGCACGTGAAAAGTCGTTATTTTGCATACGGTCTTCTCCGCAAAGCAAAACCGGTTTTTACATGTTATTAGATAGGTAAAATAGTGTGAAGAGGAGAAACATCTTCCTAATTTTTCTCGTTTACTAAATCACCAGTGGGTTCAATAGTTCTCGATGCATTGAACTTTTTGAATGTTTAAACATTACTTTTATTAGATGATGATAGAGATATTTACTCTCTTTGGTCATTCTATATTGACTTATAAAATGTTTGTTTATCGTGAGTTCATTAATGTTTTTTTTTACTTAATGTGACGTGTTGATCCTTAAAAGTATACACAAATAAAAATGATTTTGTCGCATTCTAAATTTTTCATGAGGTAAACTATGATGATGCATTCAACTGGATAAAAACGATACTCAAAAATAATTGTGATAAAATAACACGATAACTACAATACTAATTTTGGTCAACTAATAATTTATAATTGGTTAAGAAAGTATAGCTTATATTTACTTTGCTTAGCTTATGTTTGTTGATTATATAATCTTTTTTTAATCGTAAATAAACAAAAAATGGGAACAATTAATTTTATTATATTTCTTTAAATAAACAATAAAAAAATCATAAAATTTATGCTATACCCTATAAGATGATCCTTTTTTTCACGAACAAAACCAACAATAAGAAAATATGAACATTAGCATTTTTCAAAATTTTCTCGAATTCTTTTACTAGATGCAAATGAAAATGAAATAAGGAAAAATATTTTAAAAATATTTGTTTTCGATTTATTTAAAATAATTTTTTTTTCTTCTTAATTCCAGATATATTAAAGACAGGAAAGATATACATTTGTATATTAATAAATCGTCAAAATGATCAGTTATTAAGTTTTTTATTCAGTACTCTTTCGAAATTATGATTATAAATTAAATAAAAGAAGTTTTTTAATATATTTCATTTCCAAAATTATTAAACAATATTTAAATTAATTTTCAATTTAGAGATTATTGTATGTATGGTAGAAATACAGGTATTCTGGAAAAATCGCTATGAATATATATTTTTAGAATCCTTATCAAAAATGAGGAAAAAAATTAAACACATTAAGGTTAGAAGTTTGGTTCATATAATTAGGAAACGCATTAGGTAAAAAAATCACTATCAAGCTTAGAAAAAAAAGTCTTCTGAATCTGAAAAATCACAATTGAGGAATGTGGTAATAATAAACACCAAAACGGATTTAGTTGAAGATTAGTTGACATCAGCTTTTCTCAAAAGTGATTAGTCAGAAATTGATAGAATTTTTGATGTTTTTCTTAGCTTAAATATGGGTTGTAATTACAAATGTGTAGACACTTTTTGCTTCATTTTCGATAAGGATTTCCTAAATATATATACAGGGTAATCCTTATAAAACACCCTGAATATATTTTTCTGTAGGGTGTAGGTCAAATATATTTTTTAAATTTAGTTGTAATACAGTTACAGTAGTAATTTAGTTGTAATTTAGTTGTAATACATAGGTAGATACGCATGATGTATCGTGTTTTGCGTTAACTTACGTATATATTTGAAATTAAGGATGGAAAAAATAAAAAAATCTACTTTTAGTCAACAATAAATTTAATTATATAAATAAAATAAATGCAACATGTTTTTTTAAAATTCATTGACAATTTGTGTCCCATAAAAATAAACGCTATATCTTCTTTTAAATCATTGATATGCTGAATTCTATAAATAAAACTGGTAAAATGTGCTTGTTTCAGTTTTTGATTATCTGAGTTAATAAATGAAATAATATAATATGATCTTTTCAATCATTATTAATTGAAATTCAATAAATAAAATAATTACAATATTCTATTTTTTGTCCTTAATAACAATATGCTCTAAGACGTCATTAATAAACTGAGTTCTATAAATTCAAATAATATGCTATGGTACGTCATCAATAAGCTGAATTTTATAAATAAATATTTATAAATAAATACTTATAAATAAATATTTATAAATAAATATTTATGTAATATGGTATTCATGAATTCAAAAAAAAAATAATAAATGTTCAAACAAATTTGAAATCAGGTTTTTAAAGTGTAGTACGAGAAAATCTTGTAGTAAGTTCGTTTTGCGGCCGATTCATGTCAAATGAAAGACAAGGCGAAAGACGTTCCGAATTCCAATAATCAATCTTGGAAGAGCTATCAAATTCTGTTTAAAGGGAATGAAATATATGGAATAACAATAGCTACCCCTTGAAGAAATGAGAAAGGATTTCGATACCGAAGCGTCATTAATTTGTAAAAGTGACAGCACAAAACAGCTCTTTTATGTTTGAAAAATAGTTAGTAACAAACATAAATAACCATAAAACAAGCACAACAGCTTCTTTTTAGTTAATAATAAGTTGAATTTCACAAATAAACTAAAGGCAAATATGTTTTTTTTGCAGTCATTTATAATGATAATTAGCTGAATTCTTTAAATTAAATAAACACAATATTCAATTTTTATTCACTAATAAACTGAGTTTTGTGAATTAAATAAATATAATCTGGTATTTTTTTCCAGTCATTAAAATGAGTTCTTTAAATGAAATAAAAGCTGAAACAAATCAGAGTTTGAAAGCGTACGTGGAATTCCTTTTGCATGTTCCGTTTATGCTAGACACATGTCGAATGAAATACACGTTGAAAAGACATTCAGAATTCCAATAATCATTCGCAGGAGAGCTATCAAACTCTGTTTGCGGGAAATGAATTGATCGGCATAACAATGGCTGCACCGGGCAGAAATGAAAGGATTATTTGACGTTGAAACCTTTCATTTTTATTTAATTATAGTTCTGAGATTTAAAACCATATTTATGTCCCCAAAATATTATATAGTTTTTATGCTCTTAAATATGTTTTATGAAACAATCTCTAATATATAGCATTATGTAACACATTTTTGAAATTTGCTTTTCTTTAAATAACTAATTATTGTGTTGTACATCTTTTTTTTAAAATTTAATAACATCTAATTTTGTAAATAGTTTAAGAATAAATCTTTTATATAAATGTCAACAATTAAATTTACAACTGACATTGCGTAGGGGATGCAATAGTTTTGTTTCACAGTAACAGGAATCGAGTTGTTAATTTCTGACAAGTAAATTGTCGATGCATTCGAGAAAATAAAATTGAAAACTTTAATGAAAGAAGACAAAATTGTAAATAATGTTTTAAATAAAAAAATTTCACTTTATTTTAATCTTTTTTTCCGTTTTTTTTTTAAATCTAAGTTCTTAACCCACTAATATTAATGAAACTGATCCAAAAGCTGACTGATCATACCCATTTTAAAAAACTGATCACACCCATTTTTAAGTAAGCATTTGATTTCTTCAAGAGGTTTTAAAGTCAGCATTTGACTTTTTACAAACTGTAAAAACTTGTAGAAGATCTTGATCAGTGAATTTGAAGTGTTAACTTTAAAATAAAATAAAAAAATAAAGTGTGTTTCGAGCAAATGACGTAAGCGAATTTGCAGAGTCTTTTTCTAATTTTCAGTTTTAAATGTGATGAAATAAAATATTAAAAAAAGAGTCACAGAATGCTTTGCTGTATTTTTATCACAATATCAAAATCAACAATCGTCATAAGTTTAGTGATTTTTTTTGTAAATTTATCTTTTCTTATCGTACTCGTTTCTTACATAGTTACAAAATCTAGTTTAGAAAAAATATGAGTTGCTTTTTTTAAAAAAATGATTACATGCCTCAAAATGTAATGCAGACTTTTTGTAATCGCTTATTAGTTGTAAATCTCCCGTTCTTAATTGAAAAGATTTGCAATTTTAAGTAAATCGATTGAAAAAAAGTGAAAAATTTCTGTTAACCCGAGAGGCAGCATTTAAAACTATCCGTTCTCGTTTTCCTACTTTGTGCACTGGGCGCGAAATTAAAAAGCGGTATTGACTGTGAACAATTTTAGCGCATCTAAGCACCAAAAATGGTGGTAACCACTTTACACCAAAGTGAAGTTTTACATGTATTGCAACGCATAAAACGTTTATTGACATTATACATATTGACATATTATATATTTATTGACAATATACATATTGACTATTTTCTAGAAGCCATTTTTGTCGCACATAATTGTCTTATAAGATGAATACGCAGCAATAAAAGACTTTTTAAAAATTTGCGTAGACAATATATACAATATTTTTATCGGTGCGAAAACTTAATTAAAATTTTTTTATTTGTATTTGATGGGGAAAAAAGCTTTATATTTTGTGCAAATATTTTTTACTCTGATTTAATGGTTTTGGAGACATGACTAAATACTCTGAAAAAGAAATAAAATAAGAATAAGATTATACGACTCAAACTTTAAATAGCTCTCCCAATTATTTTCAGCAAACCGTCTATCAGCTATCTCCCATAGTTTGATGTTCCAAAATTAGAATTAGTTAAAAAAATATGGTTTGTCGATATTTTCATCTTAACATTTTTTCGAAACATCCAGCATATTCAAGTCCTGTTCTTGTTGAAACATTAAGAATACAACTTAAAATATGGAAATTAACTGATTATATTAAAACATTTTCAGTTTTTCATTTTTTATTTAGCGTAATTTACATAAAAGGCAGGCTAAAATAGAAACTATACTGGTCTATCAGTGGCGTATTCGATCAAAGGGATCCCAATTTTTTTGGCTTTAGATTTCTAAATAATAGAACTTCTTTTGGAAGAACAAAGTTCATTAGCAATTGTAAGCATGAAAATACATAAAATAAGCTGAGTTATATTTTTGGTTGAAATTAAAACAATAACGAACTAATACGAATGATTAAAATGGTACGGCTAGCATATTTCTTATTATTGAAATCATGCATTTATTTATTATGAATTGAAAAATTTGATGGGAAATATTAACGTAATTTTTTTATTAAAGTATTTGGTTTCGTAATTTATTCAATTTGGAGAAAAAAATATTTAATTTTAAGTTTAATGATTTATTATTTTTTTTATAAAATACTCAATTTATTTAGCATGACTAAAATAATAAATAGATTATTTAAAAAAGAAAAATAATAGGAAAATAGGTGAAAAAAATAGGAAATGGTTTATTATGCACTAACTATATTGATGGAATCGTTATAACTGACACTTTAAATTAAATGTTAATACTTTTTGAATATCAATACTGCAGATATTAAACAGCTTAACGCGGATTAAATAATTGATTATATTTATTTTTTTATCAGATTAAATTGGTATGACCTTTAAATAAATGTAAGAAGCATAGTAATTCTATAATTTATAAGAAGAAAGAAAAGAATTAAACCATATTCATTTACAAAAAGTAAACATAAACAAAAAGTAGCGACAACAAAACAATTTTTTTCATATGAAGTATTAATGCAATTTTTTAATAAATAATAACTATCAGCATTCTTAAGATATTTTTATGGCAAATCTCCAGCTTGAAGTATATAAAGACAAAAATGTTTATAATATTTATAAAAAGGGTAATTCTAAAGGAAGAAACTTGTCCTCTTTTTTATAAATTTTTTCATCACATTTATAATTCATTTTAATAACGATTAATGTTAAGGAGCGAAAGTCAAGAGAGAAAGTGAGAAAAAAATATTTAACGCAACCTAATTCTTTTAAGAGTTTGAAGTCCAATAAATATAAAAAATAATTTTTATGTAGATTTATATACATGAAAAATATTGCTTCCACAAATTTCATGCACAAAATAGATTTTTTATTTTTTCATTGCTGGTTGAAGAAATTTTTTTATTATTTTCTAAATTTTGATAATAACAATCACTTTTAAATAAAATAGAAAATAGCTTTATATTAATAAATATTAACTAATTAATATTAACTAATTAATATTAATAAATATTAACTAATTAATATTAATTAAATATTAACTTATAAATATTAATCAATAGAGTAACTCTATTATTAATTAATTAATAATGGATGAGATAAAGAAGGAAATAGTCATGGCATTGAGAAATAATTCTCAATTCTTTTAAACCTATTATTATTTTGTTAACATTTGAAATTATTATTCTTCTAAACGAAAAAAATTATATATTGGTATTAAGACTTCGGATAAAAGATTATGAAATTTTAATTTAATAATATGAGAGTGAATTTTTTAATTCTGTAAGTCATATAATAACTTTTATTCGGTTGAAATCAGTAATTTATTTTGATATTTTTTCAGAACAATATTTGATTTAAAACTAAATAAATACATTTATAAGTATACTTACTTATTTAAATTTTTAATATTAATAGTCCAAAAAGAAAGTGTTGAATAGATGAAAGATTTTTTAAGATTTCTCTCAATAATTTTATTTACATTTCTAAAATAGTTTACATTTTTCAAAGTAAAATCCAGACACTATTAGAAAATTAAACTAGTGCTCCTTTAGTTTATTACTTTAATTTCAAAAAGAGTTTTTCAAATTATAAACGGCAGAAAACTTCATCTAACTTCATTATTCTCTTACATTTCATTAAAGTAAGTGATCAGTTAACTACGATAACACTTACTTCATTAAAAAGCTTCTCGCATTATTAAATTTAATGCGTCAGTCTCTTGTTAAAACGTTTTCATTAAAGTAAAATCAATTTCAATAGCAAGGCATCCAAAATAAAAGTAATTTGTTTCAAAAATATAAAGGAAGTTGAAGAAAGAATATAATGTTTCAAAGTTATTTGGTCGAGTCAATAAATAAGGCAAATTTTATAAATAACGCAAATGTTATAATATGACGACAATGTAAACTAAACTTTCCTAAAATCTTATTACGCACAAAATAATATTGTTTGGAAATGACGCAATGGTTATATTGAGTAAATACCCAAGTAAATATACTAAAATGTATCGAAGTAAAATAATTTTCTAAAAAGGAATCTTTTCCAATTAATCAATTGAATGTTTAATTACATTTGAGCTGTATACCTAAGTTGGATTTGAATTTCAAGGCTGAACACTTCTCTCTTCCAATCAACCCCATGGTTGACAGAGGATTTTCTATCGGCCTTGATTTGATCATGGGCGTCTGAAAGACAGAGACTAAAGATGCAGTTTTAAGAGCTCTCGAAACAATGGAATTCTCTTACCCAGAGGAGGAATGGTAAAGACGTTATACTGACGGTTCCAGAGTGAGCGGTTGTGTTAAAACCAGTGTCGGTGAATTTTTTCGCCTTTGTACTCCCATCGATTTTAGGATTTGCTTTCGATGCTCAGATGGCTGCCATTTTCCAGACCCTGTCACAACTTCGGACGCATCTAGACTCCTTTCCAAAAGTTGTGCTATTATCTGATTCGAAAGCAGCGCTTCAAGCAAATGATGCATCATCTAGCTATTCTGGAACTTTAACAATCGATAATTGCTTAAATCTCTTCAACTGGTTCGCCAGTTATAAGTTACAATATAGCCAGTAATAAGTAAATAAGCCAGACAGTAGTTCTTCAATGGATTCCTGTCCTCTGTGTAATCGAATCGAGGAGATCTGAAAACAGGAAGCCTTTGTCCTCCAGATATCTCATTCCAGACTTTCCTTAAATACTGTCAAAAGTCTAATAAAGAACATTTTCAGGGACTCTTTTCACGAAGAACACTGAAAATCGCAATTCCAATAAACCATGGCTTAAACAGATTCTCAATATTCCTCAGTGGCCTAGGAGGAAATCTGTCGCCATGTTTCTTCTGATAACTGAACGCGATTACTTGAATAAACATCTATGTCGCATCAAAGTGGTTCCTGACCCTTTTTGTACCTTGCGTGATCTCGAAGAAGAGATGGATTTGTCTCCCCTGTTTAGATGTCCTTTATAGAAGAAACATGACTGACATTTTCAAATTATAACATTTCCTTAGCAATTGAGCTCCAGATCTGCGATGTCAAGCAGGATTACGTATTATTTCTGCCGTTCTGCCCTTTGCAATGAAGATCAGTGTGAAATCACGTATTATATAATTTTTCACAATGAAAAAAAATGCTGTTGAAAGTTCTTCTCTCCTGTGGCCATCTATCATTTACTTATATATATATAAAAAATTAAATTCTTAATGAACAGAGATTTTATATTAGAAATCTTGAATATAAAAATAATTAAAAGCCAAAATATTAAAAAGAGGACCTAGAAACAAACAAAATTGTGAATAATATGTATGTTTCCGTGAAAGATCAAAATTTAGAGAAAGTCGACTTTCACCGATGTATATCATAAATCACACAGCCGCTTTTGTGAATGTCTAAAATATTTGTTATAGGGTAAACCAACCAGTGAAGGAACATTTCATATATATTGATTAAAAATAGGAATTTGAAAGTTTTTCTTCAAATTGATTGGTAACAATAGCTTACGACCAAACAATAGGAAGTCATCTAGCAATGTTTTGGATTACCTGGTCAAATAGACTTCTCTGGAAAAAATTTTCGAATTTGTTATTATCTCTGCAACACCTTGTTTCATTGAAAAATTTATAAGGTGAGTGTTTGTATTTATATGTTTGAAGTGGAATTAGTTGCATTTAATAGTTTTATTTTTCTCACTGTGAAAAAGAGAATTCAAAATATAGTTATTGAAGTTACGTTTTATTTTTTTTAAGCATCATAGCATAATAAAGTACTGAGATAAGGGGGTGTTTATTCACTGGATCACCAAACGATGAAAAACCAGTGAAGGAACAAGTGTTCCTTTACTGTTTTTTTTTCTAAGTTAATGAAAATAAAAGATAAACTTTAATTTTCTTGTACCTTTAGTGATGTTCCGCATCAAAAGTATGTTAAAAATACGAAAAACAACTTCTAACCAGTGAGGGAACAGGCATGTTCCTTTACTGGGCATAGATTTCCCAGTGAATGAACAGTATGTGTTAATATGTTGACACTTTAATTTTCAATTCATGATTACAAAAAAAAGTTAACATTTTCCAAGTATTTATATGTTATAATTTCAAGAATAGGCTTGTTTTTAAATATTTGTATGGCTTATAAATTCATAAAGAGCATTAAAAAATAACCAAAATTAAGTGTTCCTTTACTGGGTGTTCATTCACTGGTAAGAGCTGTTCCTTCACTTGGTCTTCTTACTACTTGTTATTTGAACCTCCAAAACTTTAAAACAATATTATGTAAGTTCTCTACAATTTTTTTTACATAATTTGCAATTAGTAACAAATATGTTGACACTGTCATTTAACTAAAATTACGAATTTTGAAATTAATATGATTTTTTTAAAGGCAAGCGAATATTAAGTGTTCCTTCACTGGTTAGTTTACCTTACTTCATTTGTAATTCATCGATATTTAAGTATTTTTTCGATACCTTAACAATGCAATTAAAAGCAATTAGCAAAATATAGCTTCATGGCTTGGAATACCGAGCAGTGGCACTTAACCATAAAAGAACCAAACAGAATAAGAAGTATCGGGGAGTGAAAAATATCCTTAAGACATCAGTGTAAATTATAACGAATGTACACTTGCTTGGCGTTCACAAAACTTATGTTTTTCCTAATCCATCCAAATTGGATTTTAAGATATTGGAAAAATATTTAAAATGTATTAAATAAATGAAATAAAATATCATCTAGCAAATATTTCAAAGCAATCATGTGACTGTTGTCATTCATCGGTGAAAGTCTATTATCCCCTATTTCAGTTTTTAACATATCATCCGTTAATTCCGCTTAATGATATAAACTAAATTCATTTCTTAATATCAGTTTTCATTTGTTTGTTTTTTCATCAGTAAATAATTATCTGATATTTTATTCGACACTGTTATTGTATCTCTCGGACATTTCTTTAGTCTATATGCTTTGATAGCTCTTTAATTTCTTGGGAATCGAACTATTCTCAAGTAGGGCGATTTGATCCAGTTTAAACTTTAAAAAAAACATTAATAAATACATTTTATAATTAAAGGAAAAAATAATAATGCAAAAAAGTTGTGGGCAATACTAGCTCTTAAATTGAGTCAAATTATATATTTTATTATGTTGAAACATAACTAGGAAGTATAATTTTTAAGACAACGGATTAAATTCCTCAAACAAATGTTGATCCCATTATCAATTTGTTTTAACTCAATAAAAAATTAATCTATTAAGAAATTGTTTTTATGTATTTAACATTGCACTGATTTATCACCAGATACTTTTGTTGTTTTTGCGTGATTAATTCATTATACACTTTGTAACGTTTATTTATTGAGTAATTATTCAACAACCTTATCATAGTGGAGATAATTTCTTGAAATAAAACATGGGATATTCCTCCAATTTATCTTACATTCTTAGATTTCTTACAACTCATTAACGTTAAATTTCTTTTTATGGTAGAGTCAAGATTTTGGCTCGACGCCATTTTTTTCGACATAAAGTGTAGCCAACTTTTGCCACTGTTCTAACATCAAAGTTCTTTCATTTTTCTTTTTACATCAGTGAAGATTTCTTTGATCGCTGTTGCCAAATTGAAGTAGTTAAAGAAAAAAAAGGGAATTACTTTGAGCTTCGCAAAAATAATTATCACCTTTACACCATTTATTAAAAATGAGATTACTATCTAGTGCTTTAGTGTGTATTTGGTCCTAAAAACTTTTAAATAATTATTAAAAACCTAGTTTTAAAAATGGTAACATGTTATTTTAACGTTCCTTAAAAACACATTTAAAAATGAGAGAGAAAATGGTTTTTAAAGGTATTTTTGAATATTTACAGTGCCGATGAGTTTATGTTCTGTACATCATGAAAATACTTACATAAAAATACTGTCATTTATGTCATGACATATTTTGCTTTTTATAAAAGAAGATTTAGTTTTTTAAAGTGCATCTTGAAACATTATTATTGATTATCTTTTCTTATTATATAAATTAATACTCAAATTGAAATTGACATCTAATTATAAAGATAATAAATTGAATTGAATTATAACTATATACTAATTGAACTGTAAATGAAATGTGCATGTTACTGTCAGCGTATAAAATGCTGTCATTATATAGAATATCTATTAAATGTTTTATCTCGTAACTGCATAGAATGCCTTGACATTCTATAGATAAAATAACCATTACTGAACTTGATTGTAATCGTTTGTATACAAGGCTTGCTAGTTGACTAATTTTAATCTGTTTCACCATCTCAACTCTATTCTAGAGGGCGCTACCAGCGTAAAAAATGTATTGTTTACGTTACTTAGCATGTTAAATGTTTACTCAAGGAAACGTGTTCCCTTTGCCTTGGCAGCATGTGAATAATAGAAATCCAACTTCGAAACTTAACTTAGTTTGTATTTTAATGTTGTGAAAGTCAATGTTTATACAGTAGGTTTGGAATATATTTTTATGGAAAAAAAGATCTGTCATTTGTTTTGTACGTACAATATGCTAGCCCATAATAAGATTAAATTTTACACATTATTAGTTGTCTTGGAATGGCAAAATAGATTTTGAAGCTGTAAGCAATTGTATTGGGCATTTGAATGCAATAGCTGTTCTTAAATAAAACAATATTTGCTTCAAATTCTCCTCAGTACTTTAAACGTTTTCATTGATTTTGTAATTATAATAGAGAAGTAAGGATTCATAAGAGATTATAAAGAACATCTTTATGAATAGTTTAAATTTTTAATTCTCTTGTCATTTTTTAAAAATAAATTCAAAAATTTTAATAATTTATAAACGTGATAAAAAGTATTTTATTTTTTTATGTAAATATCTCATTAGATAAATTGGTTTTGCCCGTATATAACCCAAGCAGACAGCTGTCTAATGCTGACAAATGCCAGATTAATAAGCAGACAGCTTCAATGATTATTGAAACATTACCAAAATAAAATTACCAACAAAATAAAAGAAGCCACAATGCATTTGTGATAGTTTCTTAGAGTCGTGAACGGTAATATTTAATGACAATGGGCTCTGATGTCATCATGACGCGACGCTTTTGTTAAAGTTTCGTCTGGTTCATTGAGCCACTACGCCCTCTTGCAGCACTGAAACAAAACAGTTAGTTGATACTGTAGTTTTGATAAGTAGACTCTCTAGGTTTATAATTTAGTGTCTACGTCATATTTTTCTTAACTTCTGTATGATTGTATAGGTAGAATATTGTTTCCTTGCTGTTCCTAGTTTTTAAAATAAGTTCTTTTGTTTCATTTATAAAGCAATTATTGAATAAAAATAGAATTGCGTGAATTTACGCCAGTGTTTTGAAAATTTTACATTTTATGTATTTGTGAAGAAACATAAAATTTTCTAATCAATTCCAATTTTTCCTCTTAGATTTTAGTTTTATTATTCGCAAAAAGGTTCTCAGTCATATTTCCATTTATTCCTGTTTATCTCATTCTGTCAGATAATAATTTCTATGTGTAGAGAGAAGAAAAATATCCAAATTGTTAAAGCTTTTATGTATTCATTCTTTTATTAGTTTAAAAGATTATTTTTTAAAATTAGAGGATTAATAATATTTGTTTAATGTAAAAGGGGCTTGTTTTATGTATTTTACTCAATACTGAATTCAATATAGAATCAAGGAAAATGATGAGAAACTGAAATATTTAAAAAAAATCGTAATTTACATTGCAAAATGTATTTTTGTATGTAAATGTAATACATTACAAAACGTAATTTATAGTTTCAAAATGTATTCTTCATTAACAAATGAAATTCTAATATATGATTCCTTTACATGATCAAATTGACATAGAATCTTAAACTAAATTTAGATACAATTTTAGGTATATTTAATTTTTTAGAGTGCTAACTTTTTACTTTTTGAATTGATTAGCAAAATTAAAGAATAAAAATTTGTAAAATATAAATCGATTCTTGCGAAAAATTTAACCATTATATGCTAATTTTAAATTGTTCATTACATTGTTCAGCTTTGTAATTTACATCTTAAATTAAATTTGTTTTAAATTTTAACTCAATTAAATAACTGTAGAAACCTATGTTTCTATTTTTTGACGCTATTACAATATAAAAATAAGTAAAAATTTGCAAAACATAAATTGAATCTTGCATAAAAATTAAACCTTACATGATTACTCACCATTTTCCTGCTTTGAACCTTAAATTAAATTTTAATGTCAGTTGCTTTGCTGAGCTATATAAAAACATTGCTCTTTTATTTCCAGTTTAACGTTATTTTCAAGCCATTAGATATCCACATCAGCGTCAGATATTCAAGCTAATGGATAATTAGGGAATAATTATCAAGATTTGAATCATTAAAGAAAGGAAGGCATTAACCGAATCACGTGTCCTATTGCTGTCACACCTCATTTGGATGCATCTATTTTTCCCGATCTTTAATTGACGGCTTTTGCTATCCATGACTTAATCTGATGAGGTTTAAAATGCGTTGCCAACGAGAAGTGTTTGTTTTTGTCTGTTTTATCGTTTTCAGCTTCTGAGCATTGCATATTTTTAATTGTAATGAGATAAATGCTTAAGATTAATTATGCAGAAGAGTTGATGACACCGAAAATAAAGAATTTGTGGCATTTCATTAAAGCTTTAAAATAGAAGTAAATCTAGATCAAAATAATGCTGAGAACAAAATGCAATTTTCTGTTATGTAATGAATGGAATATGAAATGGAAGATATGGAACGAATTGTGATTAAAAAATTGCGATTAAAAAATTTACATTTAATATTACACAATAATGATTAAAAAATTTCTACATTTTAAGAAAACATTATAAAATAAAAAATCGTTTCTTATTTCATGCATTGTAAAAATAAATATGTTAAATTTACAGACAGAAACTGTCAGCTGGTGTACCAGAATAAAACCGCTAAATTTCACGGAAAGTAACGTTATTTAAAAGACATATGTTTTTTAAGCAGATTAGTACTGTTATTTTAGCAAACGAACTTCGTTATTTTAAAAAAGAAGCTCTTTGGAAGAAAAGAAGCATTTTGGTTAGTGGGAATTCGTACAAGTCTATACTGCATTTAGAATCTGAGTTCACCTCAGTGGTTAGTTTACTTTACTATATCACTCTAAATCACTATGAAGAAAATTTTAATTGTCTTGATCTCATAAGCCTTATTGAATTTATATTTGGGTGTCAAAATGTTCAAAATTGTAGTGAACCACGCCATTATAAAATTTCTCAACTAACTCGCAGCTCAAATTACTAAAGAATTATATCTGAAGAAGTAAAATAATCCAATCGAATATTATTTTGACAATAAAAACGATTCGCAGTTTTATTTTTACGAAGCTCAAAAACATAAAACAATTGCTGAAAAGAAAGAGCAAGTATGGAAATGAATCGAAAAATGGTTTGAGAAAAGGTAAAATTATCGTACGGTAAACAAAACTGAATGGTAAAAATTGAATTTGGAACTGACATCCATTTATGATTAGGGTGAAAAACAGGATAAAACCGCTTTATCAACAAAATAGTTTTAGATCGTCAATTATACAGAGAAGGTCCGTTATTCTGAAAGTCCGTTTGAGTTATTTTTTACAAGGTAACATAATTTATAATGATATGTAGAATATAAGTTTGAATTTTAAAAATCTTTTTATGCATCTAGGTATGGCTAAACTACTAATTATAGTAGCTACTATCTTTTTTCTTTGTTCGGAAATATTTGAATTCCATTAAAACTTAAATAGGATTAGAAAATTGGCGATAAATAAATTTAACGTTTTATGTTAGAAACAGAAAAGCAGTTATATGTTTTTTACTGACTGTTAAATTATTAGGAAAAGCTTAAAATCTAACAAAAAAAATTTCTAACAATTTTGTGGGATATTATTGTGAAAGTGATCGCTATTGTTGTGAAAACTATCATGTTATTATAAATTACTATAAAACATAGAATAATAAAAATTAGAATAAAAAAGAAATTAAGTAAAGATATCAGATCACTTGAAAATGAAGGCTTTTAAGAAATGAGACATTTAAAAATGGTATAATATTAGCTAAGATTTTTTTAGTCAAAGTGAAAAGGAAACATGCCAAGTTTTCTTCTTAGCAGATTATTAAATCATTGAAACTTTTTAAAAATTTACTACTATTAGTTACTAACACGTTAGCAGAGTGCAATGCAAAAAACGAAAAAATAATTTTTTTCATTAATATATATCAACCTAATCAAAGATTTCAGCATATGTGGAAATGAAGATTCCAACAAATAAAAAATTTAAAAATACAATGAAATGGGCTATAAGTTAAAAAAAAATTCGCCTTTATTCTTTTTACGATTTAAGAATTTATTTTCCTATATTTCTTTATCACCATAATAGTCGAACTCGTTTATTATGAGACTTGATTTAAGGAATTTCCGATTTTAACGAGGAAAATTTTTTAACGAGTGGTGTATTTAATGTTAAAGAGCTTTTAAGAAAATCTCTTTATTTCGAGCGTAACTCAGATTTATAGAGGAATTTTACCCACACTGCTTGAAAATTTATTAACGTTAACAGAAAAAGAGTGTTCAAGTGTCCACGGAAATTTCATTCGTTTTTGAAAGGGTTTTAAAAAAACCTTTTATGTCAATTTATTCGAATAATATATGTCGACAAAAGTTAACGAGAAATAATGTGAAATTATTTATATGTCATGCTCTGAATCACACAATTGTAATAACAAGCGCAAGATATTGTTGTGCAAACCATTGAATAGTTTCTACATGTTAAATGTTAAACATATGTTGGTGCGCATGTTATTCACAAAATGCAGATTCTGGCTATGATCTAAAAGAAACAACCAATGGAGCAGGAAAGAACGAATGAATTTTAAAAATATGCTAGCACGTTACGCATTGCCTTCTCGTTAATTTTAAGTAATTTTAACGATATGAGTTTTCTCTTGCTTTGAATACTTTATTAACAATAATCGTCAATAATACGATAGTTTAATGTGCACTATTTAGTCTGTTTTTAAGGCACTTTTATTTACAAAAAAGTAATGTTTTTTCGCATGATTATTTTACATTGACTTTTTAAGTGAATAAGCGTAAATTTAAAAATTGAATAGTCCATAACAACGTTAAATCTATGAGGGATTCAAGATAGTGATTATCGCATACCCTGATCTATGAATAAATAAAAAAATAAAAATTCCTTTTTTTAATAAATTTATATTTATTTTTTTTTATAAATTTATATTTATTTCCTTTATAAATTTATATTTATTTTTTTTATAAATTTATATTTATTTTTAAAATAATTATTATTTTTCCATTTAACTAATTACAATTGCTTATTTTGGTGAAATGATTTGACCTAATCAAACCATTATCAATGTTAAAAAGAAAACTCAAGCGTTTTCTTAGTAAGATTTAAGTTACAATTTATAAAATTAGACAATATAGCTTTTAGTTTCAACTGAATCGATTTTAATGATCATTCGGTGTCAACGCACAAATTATTTCAACCAGTTGGTTTTCTTTCGAAAGGAATTTTGACTGGAGTTTTATTCATATTATAATAAACGTTTTATACAGGTTTATTTTCTAGATCTATAGATGATAAACTGGGTTCGACGAAAATTTTTTTTTCTGTTGGCTTGTTGCACATGGAAAGAAATGTGGATAGAGTTTTATTATACCTTCCCAAGAAGTTGTCAATTAAAGGGTCTCTTGACCAAAAAATTAACTCAAAATCAAAATGGCGATCTTCCAACTTCGTAAAGCATGCCAATAACAACAAAATTAAAGATGTGGTTCAAAGAAGAATCCGGTGCAATGATAGCAACTTTAATTTATGCAGTCTACTTTTCCAGCATATGTAACAAATTTGAGTCTAATTAACACAAATTGGCATTTTTTTATTATTGTTTTTTTTCTGATTTTTTAAGTAACGTTTTAAATCTTAGCAACATTGTTTGTTTTATTAGATTTTTTGCGAGATATTCTTAACAAAATATAATAATATATTCAAATCAGGAAACCTAGAAATAATTTTGGAATCATTGTGCGAAACAGTGCAATTATATAGTAAAAAAATAAAACATTGGATTTTTTTCTGGATTACACAATAGCATAAAAATGCTGTTGCAGAAAAGCAAAAAAAAATGTTTCATTAATTAAGAAAAATAATTCATTGCCAATTGTTGAATCAAACATCATCATCGTTCACACGACAGCCCCAGGTAGGTCTTGGCCTTCACCAGAACGTTTTTTCATACAATTCTCCTAATCTTCAGATCTTGCCAGCTCAATACCCCGATTATTTTAAATTCCACGTTAGTGGAAACCAGTCATCGAAGTTTCAGATGTTCTTAAATTCTTACTACCGATTGGTGTTATGTGCTGGTCTAGTTGTATCCAAACAGCAAATTCACACACCAAATCACAATCTATGCTACTTTATGAATTTTATTCTATTAATGTCCTTATAAATTTTGTAAATTTCTGTATTTGTGCTTCTCGCTGTCAAAATTGCCCTCTTTGTTAATTATTATAATCTTTATTACCACAAAATTTTTCAATATTATTAAAAATGCTTAGAATAAAAACAAAATAAGAAAAAATTTTAATCACTGAACAAATATTGTTTCTAACTTTTCTGTTAGAAAAAATTAATGACATCAGTGGTTTCGTATCGACAGATAATGTTTTATTACATAACCAAATATATTCAATTAATACGGTATCGCTTATGATCTTCCAATTGTGGAAATAAGATGAGCAGTATCAAAAATGTTTTTGCATAATGAGAGAGAAATACATTCATTTGGATCTATTTAGCTACTTTATCACGTCATTCTTTTGTATTTTAATTGTAAACTCATCGAGCGTAAATCTGATAAATCTTCAAAGATATTATCAATGCAAATATCTGGATTTTCTTAATCAATTAAGCTCTAGAAAGCAATATATTGTTCAACTATTAAACAAAAGAACATCAAGACTGCACAAGATAGAAACTTTTAATCAAGTAAAGGAGAATAGATTATGCTTGCTCATTTGAATTATATTTCTTCAAGAAATGAAAATAAGTTATGATTTTTTGCAGAAAAATTTGTTATAATTGCTGAAAAAAAGTTATTGCTTTAGATTGAAGAAGTTAGGTCTTGCATGGAAATAAAATTTTCACTTGAATTCCAGAAATAATATCTTTGCGTCAATTAAAAAAGTAATATTCATTTTGATGTATGTAGTAGTTTATCGTACATGATCGTTTTTGAAATTCTAGAGTCATTATAGATGCAAGTATTAAAACTTTCTTTATCTAGAAAGCTAAAAAGCGAAATTGCTTAACTAATAAATGAAAGGATATTAAGACATATGAGATTATTAACTATTAAATTACTCCCGCCGTGGACTGATCGTTAAGACACAGTTCCCAGCATATCACCGAAATCAAGCATCACTGGCTACGGTCAGTGTGCCGGTGGGTGATCACTTGCATCAGTCTGCGTAGGGACCGAGGGTATTGGCCCTCGTTAAACTGTTCTACCGTAAAGTGCTCGACTACGCGTGCAGGTCGTTGGGATACCGAAGCGGGGGTGCCTGCAGATGATCAAAATTGTAATGGCATGTCTTCGGATCATCCCCAGGGATGTTTCCTAGACTGCAGAATTTTAAAAATCATTTTAGCATCCTCAGGGATGTTTCCCAGATCGTCGCCAATGGCCCATTGGGCGACGTAAATGAACAACAACTATTAAATTAATTTTGTTTCAAAGCAAAACTTGTTAGTCTGTTGAAAAAATAGTTTTAGCTTCATTCTGAAGAAGTTGGGTCACGTGTAAAAATAAATATTTCGCTTGAATTCCAGAAAAATATAGCTATAAGTCTATTAAAAAAATAATATTCATTTAAATGTATCTAATAGTTTATCGTACATGATCGTTTTCAAAATTCTACAGTCGTTATAAATGCAAGCATCAAAACTTTCGTAATCACGAGAGCTAAAAAGAGAAATTGGAGATTGGAGAAATTAAGATAGGTGAGGTCATTAGCTTCTAAAATATGAAGAAATTCCAGAAAATCTTGGAGTTTGTGACGAAAGAAAGTTTTTAGTTGAGCTCCAGAAAAAGAAACGAAAAGAAATAGTTTCATTACAATGTATCTAATTATATTATCGCTATATTTTCCAATATCTTGATTAAAAATTCCTCAGGCGTAGTTCCCCAAATTTGTCAAACCTTCAAAAATTTCATCAACGCTACTATCGGGATGTTCTTAATCAATTGAGGGCCTGGAAGTGACATTATTTAACTAATAGTCATAAGTGTCAAGTTTTTGTCATTTTTTGTACCAGTTTCAGTTATTTTTTAAGTTAACACTCTTTTGTCACATAAGTTTTGAATGACATAGAATATGATGACATTAATTTCGAAAATCATTATTGATAAAAAGATACTAGAGCTTTAGTGAAGTTGGCAAAAAGGTTGTGCTGGCTGAAAATGAACAGCTTATGTTTAGTTGAATGAATAATAGTTATAGTTTTAGTTTGTGGGAAAAGTTTGAAATTTTAAATAATTGGAAAAGGGAGGAAGTTTATATTAAAAAAAGAATTTAGTTCTCAGAAAAATGTTGCAAAGATCTCAGAAAAATGTTGCAAAAATCTGGGGTTTCGATTTCTAGGGGGCGCTTGAAGTCCGATAAGCTTCGAATTGATGGGTACCAGCTTGTCTGGAAAGTAAAGGTGGCTTGTGCGCAGTTCTAACTACATTGCCAGTGCACTGTTGGAAATTTCTCGAAAAAAATGGCTGAATAACAATTTATTTAATTGTTATTTGGCTATATTCAAACAAAACAGTCCAATAACCTTAGATAAAAGAGTATTAACAGTGAGAAAAATCGTTTATTAACTGCTTTCACCTAATACAGTTAAGCAACCAGAAATGTATCGTACTAAGTAGACCCACCTAATGAAACCACTTAGTTCCTTGCAGCTGGGTTCATTTAATAGCCGTGAAGGCAAATTTATCAATCTCATTACTGGCAGAACGGGGGTTCAAGTTTCAACGTTTGCACCACAATATTTTCTTCTTTCCCTTCAACTCAGGAAGAGATTCAAGTGTCTTGCAATCCCCGATTTGTGACCTTAGATTATAAGACCCCTTGAGTTCGTGGGTTCGAACCCCGATGGCCGAAGACTCCCCGTGTAGTTGGTTAGTGATGCACGTTAAAATTCTGTCGAGTCGCAAAGTCCTCCATGTTCCCATAACAAATTAATACCTCTTGGGGTACTGGATTGGAGATCGATCGTTCTCTGAGTCAGGTCAAAATTACGATCTGTGGACGAATGAATGGATGTACGAATGGATCCGCCTTATAAACAGGTGTGACGCATGGTGTGGTGAGTCGAATTCTTGGCCATAGATGGCGCCACTGAAAAACAAGAATCGCAAACTTTGCCTTAAATTTGCTCGGTTTCGCCAAGCAGGCTTGCCCGTGTGGGAAGTGGCTTTAGAACAAACCAACCAAGACTATAAAAATGCCATACTGTCATTCACGCATAGATGGCAGACACCATAAAGCTGCGTAACACAAAAACGGTCTAGTAATTTCCATCTCCTATGACAGGAGAAACAACTAAGCTAATCAAAACATATTCCACTCTTCTGTTGATAAAACACACACAACTCATCCACAACTTAAATCCAATGTCCAATTAAATTTCTTTTTTACGGTTTTGAATCCAAGCTAGTTGTAAATATTTAAAAGCCGTATAGTTTTGTATTCATAGTTTCATAATCATACTTGTGTAAACGGTTTCAAAACCATAAAGATAAAAAAATGTTCTTTACCGTAAACTTTACGGTTAAGGGGATACACAGACTGCTGCTGGTTATTTTACGGTAGTTTTAGAATAAAAAGTCTAACAGTATGGTCACAAAATTGTAGAGTCTTAGCCTCCATGATCTCCTATGGAGGAATGAGTTTTGTTTTTTTGCGCCTCATTTTGCACCACTAGTTTTGCACCACATTTTAACAGATAAACTTAATATAGTTATAAACATAACAAAAGGATAATACAATAATATTATCATGAACATAGGAATAGCATAATTATAAGCATAATATTTATAAGATGAGCTTAAAATCGTATTTTTCTCCTTATTTAATATAACGTTTTCATGATAGTCATTTATTTTTTAAGTTTGCAGGCTTATACAACGAAATTTGGGATGAGAAATAATACGACATTAATTACGCATGTAATTATTGTTAGAGAGAAGAAAAAAAAATTTAAATAAATACCAACTAAGCTCATAGCAGATATAACAAATCTCCTTTTCTTAAAAAAAAAAAAAAGAAAAGAAAGGAAATAAGAAAGCACGAACAATTTCGCGCATCCCCAATCAAAGTCTTTTTAAGAAAACTTGGGGCATTAGAAGTTTGCTTTGTGGCTCAAAGCCAAATCACTTGGGCAAAATTTAGAGATAAAAAGAAATAACTGTAATACAATAATAAAATTGTCTTCTTCCATTTTATGGTTGTTCTTCGTTTTTATCACTGTCATTGTGATTAATGATATGCATCGAAGATCTTTAGAGAAAAATATAGGGCACTGAAGATCCAGCTATGTAATCTATGGCGCCAATGCAAATTCGAATAACTGTTGAAATGGCACAGCTATAAAATCCATAAACCACTTAAATTCATTTTTAGAATGCAATGTGAATTTTGACTTCTCAGTAAAATTAGTAAAAGAATTCACAGAAATATCAGTTATTTTTTCTCATTAATAAAAGAACCATTAAATCACAAAAGAAACTTTTTTTATCACTGTCATTGTAAGTAATACAAATCACTCAATAAGTCTCCATTTTAGTTAAGAAAACAATTTTTTTTTAGAAATTCAACTGTATTCGTCAACATTTCCTTCAAGAGTGATACATTCAATCTAATGCTCCTTTAACTTTTCAAATTTTTTTAGAACAATTTGCTTTTGCTCTCAACATAGTCCTTAGTTTCAGTAATAACCTTCATTTGAGACAAATTTCCTTCTCATGAGCATCTTTTCGAGGTCTACAAAGATCCAGTCGTCGCCAGGGGCCAGATCTGGGAAGTATGTTGGGTGGGGAAGGAATTGAAATCGCAATTCCTTCATCGTTTTACCATCGTTTCCATCAACTTCTGACGAAGGGCATTACTTTGGTGAAACAAAACTTTTTTCTTTTGCATGCGAGGTCGTTTTTCTCTTAATTATGTTTCCTATCCAAATTAAATCCATGAAATCCTTAAATTCTTTATTGAATATAATGTAAACTATGTATCCTATCCAAATTAAATCCATAAAATCCTTAAATTCTTTATTGAATAGAATGTGAATTATGTATCCTATCCAAATTAAATCCATAACATCCTTAAATTCTTTATTGAATATAATGTGAATTCTTTATACTCTATTAAGTTAGCAAATTAATTCACGAAAACATAGTTATTTTTTAAATGTAGTTATTTTTTATTAATGGAAATATTATTTATTCACGAAAATATCGTTTTTATCAGTATCATAGTGGTTAATGATATGAATAGCAAATCTTTCGAGAAAAAATAGAAGGCAGAAGACGGATATATGTTATTAATGGCGCTAATGTAAATATCACTAGTTTGCTTAGTACAGTAAAGAAATAGAATTGGACCGAAACATATATGGTACTTCATGATAGCCATTGCATAGTTCCAAGATTTTTAAACTTCACTTAAATCTTTTAATTCTTAAATTTGTATTTAATACAAAAATTCTTTTCTTTATATAAGTAACTCATAATTTCTTTTTGATTTACACGCAAACGTGAGGAAATAAATTCTGAAAATGCATATTGTTTTTTTTTCTCTTAAAGCAATAGCTTGCACATTAACATAAATATTTAAATTCGTTAAGGGTTTGACATAAATTTGAAACGTCCTTTAAATTTTATCTTCCGCCAAATTGTTCTAAACTTGACAATTCATTCCTTTGAATTTCGTAAGGCTTTTTCGGTTAATAGACAAATAATGGATATCTTTCTCTGTTTTTCTTATAAAACTTAGATCTAATGAACACGTGAGAGAATATTGCAGCTTTACAGGGATTTGACTGATGTCTTTTCTTAGCTGATCCTTTTGAAATATCAATTTTTTTTCATGAAATATTCAATATGAAATAATTATCATAATTACGAAGTTAACATAAATTAACCTTAATTTGGAGAGCTGGGAATATCAGCATTTTACACTATTTATAATAATAAAATTAAGTATTTGCGTGTATTTTCTTATTAGCTCCAGAACCATTTTTTCTATCGTCCTGAAATTTTATCAGCGGCTGCGTCAATTTTAGTTCTCGATCCTAAAATTTATTCGAAATTTTAAATTAGATCATAAAAAAGAGCTGGTTGAAAAAGGAAATTTTATCTTTGACTAAGGGTTAGTCATTGGTTTAAATTAAACTACAGACGATTCTTTTTTTTTCCCCTCAAATATTTTAAAAATATTATCTGGGATGTTCACTAGTTCATAGCTCCATTTGATCACAAAAAAGAGTTTGTTTATCGCACGTATTTTTATATTGTATTATTTTTGATCATATCATTCATTTAAACTAAAATAAAATAAAAATTAAAGAGGATGATGGTTTCGAACATGTCCTCATGAAGCCAGCTCACATGTTAAAAAGAGGAAGAAAAAAACATTTTCAAACAAACATGTTCCAACACCAAAAAACCAATATTATTACTCACTAATCTTTTCAAAGTCACTTATATTTACTATAGCTATGCTTTGCTATACTTATATAAATAGATGCGTTACGGTGGAGGTATTTAAATTAAGTTGACAATGACTGTCTATAGATGTTGCTTACACCACCTCTCTTTCTTCCTGACTAATAATTGTATAGATTTAAGTCTCGAAAATGGTAATGATTCTGGAATCTGCCGAATTTTCATTTTCATGAAACAAAACATCAGACCGTTGTCAATTATACTTCCAGCAAGAAATGTCTTTGCTTACCGATTTGTGTTAACTCACTAACCTTACTCATTAATGATAGCTACATTACAGCTCAAACTATTGGATCTGATTTCAGATGCATTTCTTTTCAGCAGAATATCTTTTATAAAAAAGAATTAAAATGTCTCAGATTAAAGAAGGGAGTTTAAATGAATATGCATATTTGTATTTTGCGCCAGTTTATTTCCTTCCAAATGAAGTTGATATTTGAAACTCAAAAATGGCAATGTTTCCGGAATTAACCAAATTTTCGTCTGCATAAAATAAAATTTTTAACTCTTGTCAATAATACTCCACAAAATTTTTTCTCCACGAGATGCCCTTACTAATCTTTTTAAGTAATTGATTTGTGTTATACCTTTTTCATCATAACTCGAGCTAATGAATCTGATACAAAATGCACTTTTTGTGGTAGGACACCAGACAAAGTAGACATTATTTCCTTCCATACAAAATAGATATTCAAATCACAAAATTGCAAATGTTTCTGGATACTCTCACATGTTTTCATCTAATTTTTCCGATGAACGTCTTTTCTAATTTTTCTAAGTCGTTGATTTGGGTTTTCCAGTTGTTATTTGTGTTAATTTGTTTCATCTTCGTCAAAACTCTGACTGATGGATCTGAAACCACATGGTAGCTCTTTGAGGTTGGGTAGGCTTTTGTTTATGTGAAAGAAAGTGACTCAGATTAATGAAGTAAAGTTGAGAATAAATATGTATCTGCGACATCTTACACCAGTTTCATTTCCTTCTAGACAAAATAGACATTCAAATGATAAAATTGACAATGTTTCTGGAAAACTCTCATATGTCATGACAACAAAACATCCAGATAAATTTTCCCAAGAAATGTCCTTACTAATTTTTTTTATAAGTCGTTGATTTGTGTTGTACCAGCAGCTCTTCATCATAACTTGAGCTAATGAATCTGATACAACATGCAACTTTTTGTGATAGGACACCAGACAAAGTAGACATTATTTCCTTCCATGCAATGTAGACATTTAAATCACAAAATTGCAAATGTCTCCGGAAACTCTCAGATTTTTTCGATGAACGTCTTTTCTAATTTTTCTATGCCGTTGATTTGAATTTTCCAGCTGTTATTTGTGTTAATTTGTTTCATCTTCGTCAAAACTTTGACTAATGGATCTGAAACCACATGGCAGCTGTTTGAGTTTGGGTAGGCTTTTGTTTGTGTGACGGAAAGTGCCTCAGATTAATGAAGTAAAGTTGAAAATAAATATGTATATGTCACATCTTACACCAGTTTCATTTCCTTCCAGACAAAATAGGCATTCAAATGATAAAATTGACAATGCATCTGGAAAACTCTCATATGTTTTCTCCGGCATGTCAACGAAGCATTCAGATAAATTTTCCCAAGAAATGTCCTTACTAATTTTTTTTATAAGTCGTTGATTTGTGTTGTACCAGCAGCTCTTCATCATAACTTGAGCTAATGGATCTGATACCACATGCAGCTCTTTGTAACAGGATATGCTTCGATGTAAAGGAAGAAAAGTGTCTCAGATGAAAGAAGAGGAGAAAAAGGGGGCTACAGAAATCACTTACTAAGTATTCCAGACAAAAGAATCTGCTACATCTAAAGCGAAGACGAGTATTGGAGAGTTGAAAGGAAAAAGAGAACACTTTTCTGGCTATGTAATGGGATATCCTGAACCGATGGAATAAACTTCTTCCAACCAGGGTTATCTATCAATGTCGTCCAGTGAAAAGCTTTATCGCTTTCAGAATGTCATCTTGTGGTCTCTCAGAAATAGAACGAAAAGAAAGAAAAGATTTGCGGAACTCCGGGAGGATATTGTTTTTGCAAAGAAGGCCTCCAGATGAAAGATTTGCTAAAAGAATAATTCCACATATGTATTGGGAAAGAAATTCCTAGGCTTTATTCTTAAAGCCTGTCGAAGCAGCATTGTCCCTAAAATGTTAACTGATGTCACTTTGACGTTTAGCAATTTTTAAGCGATTTCTCAATTTAAAATTATCTTATTCAAATGGTTAAAGAGATAAATAAAGATAAAGTTAAAGGATATTAGAAGTAAATATTTATTTGCACCATTTTCTAAGCTTTTATTCGTTTAGGTGTTATAGTGAAAAGCTTTATATTGTTCTTTACAATATTGAAATTTGTTTTATTAACAAGAACATAACAAAGCACATTGTAGGTCTAATTACAAGACAACAGCAAGCTTTAAATTGGTCTGCGTAGTTTAGGAATTTATTTTAACATCAAGCATGGAACAAAACGTGTTCAGGTCTTAATGTAAAACAATGGTAAACTTTGAAGTGTTCTGTGTAATTTGAAAATTATTTTAACTGCTAGGACGTAGCAAAACATGTCTTAAAAATAATGTTTATACAGTTAATTTATCCCTTTGTGTTTATATTTTCTTTCTTTCTTTATGTAATTTTGTTGCGTTAAACTCGTAATGTTTCGGGAAATAGCAAAATATAAAACACTAAAAAAATTTGTTATATCATTAAAAATTTAAATTTTTAGAAATTTTTTCCGTTTCTCATTACTTATATATTATTGTTGTTGTTGTAGTTCATTTACGTCGCACTAGAGCTGCACAGTGGGCTATTGGCGACGGTCTGGGAAACATCTCTGAGGATGATCCGAAGACATACCATCACAATTTTGATCCTCTGCAGAGGGGATGGCTCCCCTGCTTTGGTAGCCCGACGACCTGCGCGAAGTCGAGCACTTTACGATAGAACAGTTTAACGAGGACCAATACCGCACACCCTCAGTCCCTACCCAGACAGATCCAATTGGTCACCCACCCGCACACTGACAGCAGCCAGCAATGCTTGACTTCGGTGATCTGGTGGGAACCGTGTCTTAACGATCAGTCCACTGCTGGACCATTACTTATATATAAATATATATTTTTGTCATTGCTTCAAAAATAGTTCAGCATATTCTAGTAGGAAAGCAAAAGCTCTGCACGCAATGTTTTGTACAAAATGGAACATTTAATGATACTTGTGTTTACAATGATGTAAAATTTTTTGTTAGAGCTACAGCTTTTAATTTCGTTAAGATTTAAACTACTATATATTATCAGCTTTTTTTAAAAATTAATAATGCTATTTATCTATATACAACATTTTTACTTTATACAATATTTTATACTACATGTGTGTACAAAACTACTTTAGACAATATGAGTATAATTCAGAAAAAAATATTGATTTGTATGCTTTGTTTTGTACTTTCCTTGGTCAAGACTTTTACAATATTTTTGAGATTCTATTATAATATGATTATAATATGACTTTTGATTTTAAATTATACTCAGGTTTAATGGATGAAAAATGCATAACTTCAAATAACATTGATCCTTCCACGGTTGTGGGAAACAACTTGAACAAATTTTTTTAATATTCTTCAATATTTTCGCACGTGTTTGAAAAACAATAAAATTTTTGTTCCGTATGCATAAGACTTATTTAGTAGGTATAAATATAAAGTGAACGATTAATGTGAGCTTTCCTTATTCAGAATTAATTAAAACATATTTTTTTAACAACTCAAGTTTTCTCTAGACAAATAATGAATGTTAAGTAGAATTTACATAATTTATGTTCAACAGTTTAACAAATTGCATTAAATCTTAAATTAAAATAACCAAAATGGAAGTTTCTCCGTCGTTATTAGTATCGAAAAGCCATATTAAACTGCAATGCGTGAACGACTATTTATATGAATGTAAATAAAGAAATGTGTGAAGTCACTTCAAGAAGACAACGATGCCCCCTATAATACTACAGTATATGTTCTTTTAACTTTTCACGCAACACTTTTTAAAATTGTGGAATAATTATTATTTTAATATGCAGCAATGGTCAAGGAATACAGAAAAAAATCAGTCACAATTATTTAAGGCGATGGGAAACATTTTTTGCTTCCTTGCATTTGCAAAACTGCCCGTACAATGTTATAAATTCACTGATACTCAACGCAATTGGGAACAGTAGAATCCTTTCAATAATAAACACAGAATCATTGAAAAATAAATAAAAACCAAAATGTTATAAATCAAACGAATGAATCTTTAAAATGCAATTAACACCAAATCATCAGTTACCGATAAGGCAGTAGGCGTGAAACTCAAGTAGCTACATGCGGGAAAGCTGCCTGTCTTTCAATGTTGAAACCAACTCAGACTGGTGGTCAATTATCTTTCCTTTCTAAGACAAAATGTGTTCAGTAGTTGCCTGTGTTGAATCATATAGGACAGAACAGAAAATCCAACTCAAACTTAGCTTTGCGGTTATGCAAAGAGGCGCAGTGAAGTTACAAAAGCAGGCACAAGGTCACAAATTTAATATTTTAGTAAAACAAACTGAAACGCTTCTTTAATCTGATAAATTACTATTGAGGAAAGTGATTGTACTGTACATAAACACCTATCTGATTACTGTTGTAAATTGGGAGAAGTTGAAAGCTGATTACAAGTAACACCCCTAACTTTCAACCGGGAATATAGTTAGTTTTGATTTTTCGTAAACTCCGTTTCTACAAAAGTGATTAATCAGATATTGGTATCATTCCAGTTTTTTCATTACTTAAATATTAATTTGAGAGCCCTAATATGCATTCATTTTGTCTTTGTGTTTGATAAGGATTCTGAGAGTATATAGTAAGGGTGGTCTTTATGGAACACCCTGTATACACTAATCCTATAAATAATGCGAAGTTTTGTATATTCACCAATAAATGGCGTTGGAAATCCCATCGTCATCATCGTTTCCACTAAAGCAGAACATGTAGGAAAACTACACATTCAAAAACGTAGAATACCGCCGATCATAGACTCTTGCCTTGGCCATCACGAATTGCGTTTTTTTCCTGTTGGGATTCGTAAAAGAACGCTTGTTTGTGCCAATTTGCCCAATGACCATGACAGATCCGTATCGTAGCTGTTATTGCCAGCATCGACGCAGACATGCAGCACTGAGTTAAGGAAGAATAACATTCCATACTTGATGAATGCCGCATAACAAAAAGAGTACACATCGTACATTAGTGATGAGTTCATCCAATACTTGTATATATTTCCTTTGCTTGTATATGTTTTTTAATAAATACCTGTATTATATTTTCCACAATGCGATTGTGAAATAGCGGCATTAATTTTGACTTACTCTTCAGAAGTTTTAATTTCAGTTGTGAAATATGCAAATATGGATGGATTTAGATTTAAAACCAATTGCTTCACACATATAAAACAGATATTAATAAATATGAATACAGAAGCCTAATAAAATTGTGATTTCATTGAAATTCATTATCTTTGCATAAGTGCTGAAACTAATTGCACTTTTCATTCTCTCCTGTTTGTTTCATGATACAAATTAAACTGTAAAAAAACTTATTTGAAGAATATATAATTTGTTCTCATTAAATTTTATTCACAGAATTTAAGAGCTTCTGAAGCTATCAATTTAAAACACGTTATACGCTTTCGAACAATATTTGCTGGGGTCTTCATTGGATGGTATTAGTACTAATAAAAGCAGAAAACAGTATGGAGCAATAACTTTTTATGATCACCCATTCTTCTATTTCTTCAATAGTTTTATAGCTTCTGGTGTGATTAACTAATCAATATATTTTGAAGATTTAGAAGGTATATTTATAAAGTAGTTATATCCAGTATGGAATAAAGTTAGATTTTACGAGCTATGGGTATTGTTAATTTTTATGTAAATGGTGCATTTGTCGGGTTTTAATTGATTCATTCATTTTGGAGAAAGGAAAATTTCTTTCATTAGAAAGTCCTATTAGTGCATCAGAAAAACTTAACATCCCATTAAATTTAAAGAGCTAAAAGCACACTAAACGTCTTTTTTATGTTTTTCAAACCGTTGTAATCTCCTTGAAAAATAATGGAACTTATTTACGCTTTTGATATAGTTTGAAAACATATTTAACATCCAGGTTACAAAAGAGTAAGTGAAAGTTTTAAGAGATTATTTTAAAAATGGGCATGCATGTGTTTAAATAATAAAACAAAGACGTTATAAAATCTTAAGGAGTTTTTTTATGTTTTGAATTGACGTTTCATAGCAAATAACATTATAGCCTCTCATATATTTTTCTAAAATCAGTTGTATTTTAAAAGTACATATTTTTGAAAAATTTCCTTTAATTTAGTTTTTATTATTACTTATAGTGTAATATCTCAATTATTTCTCTTTTATTACTATCTAAATTTTTTTCCTTTTAATGTAATTATCATCTCATTTTTTTTCTTTTTGCGTAATTATTATTTCAATTAGTTTTTTTTATCTCTTTTAGGAAATAATAAAGATTGTTCAAGTGTTTCGTAATAAAAAAAGACGCGAAAACTATTTAAAGAACTCAAAAATGGGCATGCCATTGGTTTTAGAATTTAATGAAAAACATTTAGAGTCATATAGCAGCATTTAGACGAATAACTATGACCTTTTTTAATATAATATAATTATATTCTTTTTGTATTTTTGCAATCAATTTAAGTATAGTTTTTCCAAATATATTTTTTCGCAGTCTCAAAAGATAACAATTCAGTATTCAAAAACATACAAATAGGAAATAACTGTCGGCATGCTTCAAGCACTCAAAAATAGGAGCCCATCTTCAAGACTTGACAGAATGAGAATGAAAAGAAAGAAAATTATTTGAAATACAAAACGCAAAGTTGACAAAGGCAAATGGAAAATGTGAGAAACAAAACTAAAAAAAACCTCAGCAGCAGAAAGACAAAAAATAAGAAAAACAGAACAAACAAAAAAAGAAACACAGTGGCTGAGAGGAGTAAATCAAGGTAAGATGCATTTCCATGGGCTATGGAGAGTTGGGACGAATTAATGTCGTTAAAAAGTGAATTAGCATTAATATGAATAAAACAAGATTCCAGGGCATCAAGATAAGATGATGTAGGTGGAATGGACAGCTTCAGTTTCTTGGGTTTATTTATTTAGCAATTCCCTAGTAAATGAATGAGTTTTTAAATGTTTTAAGTTGTATTTTCTTACATTGGCCACAAAGTAAACATATGGAGATTTATATGTATATTATTTGATGCAGAACCAAAGCTTGTATTCTTGAAATTATAATATTAGAATCTCTTGTAAAAATATTGAAAACGGGTTTTATATATCACATAAATTAAAAATGCGCTTTTATTATATACCTCCTATCAGATTAAATTCTTTAAATGAATTACTGTTTGAAAACTTCAATCAATGGAGCGAAATGATTGGCATCAAATTCGCAGTGGAAACTTTTATTGCAACAAAGATATTTTAATGTGTGCAATTTTTAATGATTGTTTATGGAAAATTAAATTACCTGTTACTCATGTATAATGGTTCGGTTTAAATTTTTCGTACCTGAAAATTTATTTTAAACTGGAATTTTTGAAACAAAAATGGAGTAGTATTATATATGATAGCCATTAGACACAATAAAATTCTTAAAGGACTTAGCAAATTAAAATAGTTTTATTGTTCGACAATCTTTGTATTGTGAATTTATCTGATTTTTGAGAATTTAAAACCCGTGTTTTAATACTGATAAGTTCCTTATTTCGCAAATAACGATTAAATGACAAGTCAAAAAAGCAGCAAAAATATAAATATTCCGTATGCAAATGATTCATTTTTCAAGTTGTTACGAAATATGCTAGAGCAATTTAATGTATGGAAACTTTATTATCTGATTAAAATTTAAGCAATGTTTATTTTCAATTTCCTTTTGCTGGTTTCTCGATAAATTATGAAACATATTAGAATGAAAAAAATGTGTAATATTTTATTTTTCACAGATGGCAGACAAGATAAACCCTCAGACACATATTTCAAATTATCAATAAGCCTGTTGTGACACATCTAATGACAAATCTTATTTCTTAAGCTTACGTGATATTCTTTATTTTTTCTAAGTCTGATTTATTAAACTTAGTATTTGTCTTGATTTATCATTGTTAAATTACAGGTACAGTTTCATGTAAAAAATTAAAAATTGTTTAAAAAAAAAAAAACAGAGAAATTACGGATTTGAAAAGTTGATGCTAATATTTTGAAATGTATGCTATATTAAATATATTAGTATTTTTAATGAATCTTATTATATGTTATTATGTACATATATATACATACGCAAATAATAAAATTAAATAGAATAATATAAAGAAAAACTATAAATGGGAATAACCAAAAGTCTTCTTCGGATCTATTGGTGTAATTTAATGCGATATTTCTGAATAAAGATAAAGAATAATTTTCCTAAGATAAAATTTTTTTTTATATNTATATATATATATTGTATTTTAAAGTACGATGAATTTATATACAGGCTTCTATACAGAATATAATTCCACTTAGTGAATAACTACAAGCATTGTTTCACCATCATTTTGTGAATATTAGTATATTATTTTGTGTATATTTCGTATATATTTGTATTGTTTCATTACCCCAGGGGGGTTACTATTTGATTGTGAAACGACTTTTTGACAATAATATAAAACACTAAAAATGCAATTATATTCTAATGTATTAATTTTTTCTGTAAAAATGTGTTATATTAAATTGCGCTGTTTTAGTTAACCAGTTTGAAGTCTGAATATTTATAAAGATAAAGGGATTTTCATAACTGTTAAGGGCTTGCAAAAGTTACTCTCGACAACCCACCAGTTTCATACTTCTTGTAACTGTAAGTGGCAGTTTTTTTTACCCATAATCATAATAGCACAGCAGCACTGTTTACTGATAAATCCACAAACAACACGTAATAAACAAGACGGTAACATTATTTTACAGAATTAAAATTAATCTGAATAAACTACGAAATCTAATCATACTAATCATAATAGCACAGCAGCACTGTTTACTGATAAATCCACAAACAACACGTAATAAACAAGACGGTAACATTATTTTACAGAATTAAAATTAATCTGAATAAACTACGAAATATGTTTAATGTGGAAAATTGACATATTACCGTAAAATTTCACTTTTGGTTCTTCTGCAAATAAAGTGGCGTTTAAGCTTAATTGCATGCTGAAAGTTGAGAAGGAACATTTTAATTTAAATAGGAATCCCTCATTCAGATGTGTTAATGCAGGATTGTGACTGATTAGAGAGAAAAGGGGGAAAGTTTCTCTTAATTGAATTATTTCACATTTCTCAAACAAATTATCCAAGTTGTGGAAAGAAGCGATGATGTATGTATTCTACGTGATCTTGTAATTTTGAAGGTAATTCAAATAAGAAGGGATGTCCTTAGTTCATATTTGAAAAAACTTAAATTCATCAAATATTATTTTTTTTAGAAGTTTATAAGTTTTTTCTCATAATCCATAATTTTTACTTAGTTTCATTCAAAATAATATTTTTTAAAACTTGCTATATAAAATGGGAGTTTACTCGTCTTCTTAACCAAGTTTAAACCTGCAAGGATATCTATAAGATTTTTCTCAGATTGACTTTAATTTAACCTTAACCCTTTGTAACTGAACAACTCTGATTTAAGAAATATTCACGCGGATATTAGAATACATCATATTAAGCGTGTAAAAACTAATGAAAAAATTAAGACATTAAAATTAAAAAATTATTGATAAAAAGCATTTGTTGAACATCTCCACTATCGTGAAAAATAGCACAAAAATTCCAATATATTTAAGACTTCATGTGAAAAATTTTGAAATTGTTGTTTTTATGGTAACAAAGTCTCACACGACATTTTTCAATCCCTCCTTAGCCAAATATGCAATCAAGGGGATTGTTGTAAAAAAATTGTATATCCTGCAATAATGTCGTGGAACAATTCTTGCTGAACGTATTATAATATTGGTGGCTGCACCAAGTCTTGGTTTTCCCGAGTTTGAAATATTTTCTTTACCTGAACTTAGTTCGATTTCATAGGTAAATCCAGCTCATTACATGACTGAATTTTCATGTATGTTGCAGATGTGTAACGCGGTGATACAAAGGGTTAAAAATGTCTCCAAAGATTTTTTTTGCTCTATTTATAAAATAATTTCACGTAATTGCAAAATTTTTTGTTTTGGCATATTGTTTCTCCATAAAAAAATTAAATCAATACAAAAAAATGCATTACTTGTCGGAAAACATTTGAAATTGTACATAATATTAATAAAATCAGTAAATCACATTTATCAAATGAAAAAACCCTTTTTAATATCTTAGAGCTTTGTTAAGAAATAGCGGAATATTTCTAAATATATTGCTACTTTTATCTTTAAAACTAATAGTTGGAAGTTTTCTAAAGCGGAATAATTGATTTTAGCTTCTGTTCCTGTGGTTTCCTTTTTAACACTCACTTAAACATGATTCGAAGTGGAAAGAACATGGAAAGATGTCTGGGGACTTGCATCTTATTTTAAATATTGTTTATAGAACAAGTATGTAGATTTATTGAAGATTAAATATATAATAAAAATTGATGTTTTAATAATGTATTAAAGTGAGGCTATGAAGAATATGCTTATAATTAAAACACATAACAACGTAGAAGAAAGAATTATACTTTTAATATTTATATTGTTGCAAAGAAATGAAGTTGTAAATTTATTGTAAGGAGAAGTTCTTTTAATAACAACGTATATCCTATTATTGATGCTAATGCACAGAGAAAAATAACCCCGGTAAAATAACCGTACAGTATGGTAATGGCATTTCTGGTAAAAAAAAGCTTAATTCTGGCTTAAAAAATATATGGCATTTAAACCATTTAGTTGGTACTTTTTCCTTTAATATGGAAACGGTAAACCAGAAATTCTGATTTTCAAAGTTATAGCTCTTATTACCCCATATTTAGTAAGAACTAAAAAACTGAAAAGTAAATTTAACCGAATAAATGGATTTCATGCGATTCTCTAAAATATGATAAAATTGCCAGTTTTTAGTAAATTTACCAAATTTACGAAACCAGATCACAAAATCATATCACAAAAACCAAAATCAATACTAAGGCACTTCCTTAAAAATTACTGAGCTATTTGGTCTTCTCATCGATTCAGATAAGCGGAATACGAACCATATTTTGTTAGTTTTGCTCATACTTTTTTCTCTGGGTGAGAAGAAAAAAAATTCTGAAAAAGTGCAGAGCACAGTAAGCTCGCAAAAGAAATTTTAATGCGATGTTTTATTGTTGCTGTTAATTTAATTTGCTAGTTTTCATCACTGGTACTGCATTTTAGTTTATATGAGCTAAGTTGCGTTAAGTAAAATAATTTTCTTGTGTTAAACACTATAACCAGTAACTAAGCCTACTAATTATGACATGATAAATAATAATTCTAATGGGAAAATGTCAGCTTTCCAGCAGGTGAAGTTGCTGTCTAAACTCAAGCATGCAGAATGAAGTTGTTAGTCGATCATTGTTTGTCAATCAACATCAATCAAATCATCAGTGCTAATCGTACCGTCCTTGCATTTTGACAACTATTGCATACATAATGATAAAAAAAGGAAAATTACCTTCTTTTACCGTACATGACATTTTTACTATTATTATATTTTTTTGCAGAATATTGGTATTAGTTTGCAGCAATATTTGACGCAAAAAAATACTGTATTTTTGAAAAAGCTATGCTTTGTTCTTCTTATATGATTGGTTTTGCATCTAAATTTAAGTTAATTTTCTAATTTACGAAAAAACTAATTTTTAATATTAAGGAATTAAATATCCAAAAGATATTTTTGTTAAAAATGGCTATCTTTCATAGAGTGAAATTTTAATCATAGATTTTTTTTTTTGAAAGTACGATATGGTTTGAATTTTCTTCAGAAAAGGAAGTTAGTTAATTGAAAGGTCTACAAAGGGGGTCTTCTGTCCAAAGACAGTTAAAAATCGTAAGTAGTTTAATACCCGTAAGTAGTTTGAAGTTAACCTGTAATTTTGTGACAACACCAAAAATATTTCATTTTTGCAATAAAAGCTGCGTAAAAATACAGATCCTAACTAGATATTCATATTGAAAATAAAAATGATGGTACTCAACACCCCGATCAGTTTTCTAGAATTTCTCAGTTTTCTAAATTACCAATAAGATTGGGGACACTTGGTCAACTAGGTAAAAGTTGTTTAGTCTAGATTTTATGAAATTGAATCAAAATAGTATGTCTTTCTACGTATAATATTACTTCTTTTGTATTCCACGTTCTATATTACGTATAATATTACTACTATTGTTTTCCCCGCATAATATTACGTATTTATTTCTACGTGTATTTATCTCCTTGGAATTATAATTCTTTAAAATGATATAAAAATTTTCTTACCTAATATATGAAAGTTAAATAGTTACTATTAAAATATATTTTGCGTGGAGTTATCTTTGGACATACGTATTTTATATTGTGTGCAAAAATTATTTTCGATTTACTTACTTATTCACTTATTTTCGATTACACAAATTGAAATTAACATAAAGGGGACATCACTTTTTATTGTTCTCCTGAACAAACTATTGAGACCACATTTACCGGAATGCTGATACCCCTATAAGTCGAGGGTCGAGAATGCAAATTCGACTAAGAAAAATATGTTTTTTTGAAGAAATAAATGTGTTTTTGTGTAGCATTTCTCAAACTTAGAGAATAATCTGCACTAATAATTTAGCATGTTCAAGGCTTAGATCCTGAAAGATTAGGATTGAATCTTATTAGTACGTGAAGAACTGATTATTCGAGCAAAAGTTATTCTAGATTTTTACTTTTTCAAGCACTGTCCAACGAAACAAAATGACCATTCAATTAAATATTTATCTCATACTACAGTAAGCTTTACATATCTTAAGTAAAGATGAGTAAAGCTGAATTACAAATTTTTATTATTCTGATAACTATTAAATATATATACTTAAAAAAAGAATAAATGCTAGAAATTGAAAAAGCATTAATAAAACACCCTTTTCTTCAAAACTGCAGTAAAATTCATTATCGTACTTTCCTTAACTATAAGAATAAACTAAATTTGGTTAGAAAACAAAGTTAAAGCATCTAATCTTACTCCATTATCTAATTTTTCAACCAGTTTCGCTTTCCTGCAAATTTTAAATAGCAATTCCTCATACTAAAACCAAGATTAAGATACTTAAATTTTAATATCCCTTATTTTGTAATGTCTATTGCAATAATGAATCATAAGAACTTTTTTCTTTATCAGAAAATTACTTTATTATTGCGTTGTTCCGACATAATAGTAATATCTTCTCCAGATAAAGCTTTCAAAGTTAAAACGCAATGTTTTAATATTTTACCTAAAACTACTTGCTCGTAATTTGCAGTTGTAAAACTGCAGAATTAAGTATTTCAGTAATGAAAAGAAAATACTATTTTATTAGCTGAAAATGTGATAAAGTGCTGAAGTAAGACGTGGTTCGCTAAATCTACTCGTTTATAGTTTCATTAATTTGATTCTAAGTAAAAGCCAAAATGACAAATTTAATAATATCTCGGGAATTATATATCTTATAATAATTTCAAGAATATTAATTCTCGAAAAGTTAAGCTTTAAGCGTTTTAAGATAGTAACACATAAACATGAAAAATAGATAAACGCCTTTTTCTAAGTCTGAAATGGAAATTATTGGTACTGTTCCTTCAAAAGCTTTAGTCAAATGCTTCTTAGAAAAATATTAATAAATTTTAGATGTTTTATCGCTGTTTTTTTAATAGTAAAAGTATCTTTTATGGATGTATTTAAACTAGTTTTGGGTTGATTTATTTTCCAAATGCTTCGCAATAAATACAGTCGTTAATTTTTAACTTATCGTTTTTGCATCCTATTAATTCCACTTCACATTTCTAAAAATTTCAGAAATTCAGGAAAATAGAACTGTTTTAAAGGCCATACCATTTGCTAACTGTATGTAAATAAAAAATTTCAATATTTTCATGAAACAATAAGTTACTTTGAAAAATTATAGAATATGCGGGGTTTTTTTTTATAAATAAATTAAATTATTACTGAAATTTTTTTTTTACCTTTCCACATTTTATTTCCAAAGACAACGTTTTTTCTTTAAACTGTATGTTAGTAGCACTTTCAGGTAGGTATTTTACGAGTTGTCGGAATTTCCACTAGATAGCAGCACATTACACTGAGACATCTTATCACCTACATGGGAATCTGGTGGATATCATCTAATAGCTCTCTCTCTACACCAATTTCAAAAATGTGACATAATATTTTATTGCCTGAAGCATTGTATATGGCATTATTTGGCAATATAATTTTATTTCAATCTGAAAACACACGGAGGAAAAATTCTGATAAAATTTTTGTAATAAGGATATTTTTGTTAAAAAGAGCAACATGATTTCGTATGATAAAATATTCGGTAATTTAAACTATTCTTTTGATAATTCTTATTTTTTGGCTTCTACGGAAATGGTTTACCGGAAATTCTAATTTTCAAAATTATAGTTCCTATTACCACACATTTAGTAAGAAACACGAAGCGGAAAAGTAAATTTAATCGTGTATACGATTTTAGGTCCTACTCATAGGTATCATGATAAAATTGCCGAATTTTAGCGCATATTATAAAACCATATTTAATTGTTAATTTCACCGAAATCGTTACTAAAGGGATTCCGTACACATTACCGATCTTTTGCCATATCCAGGTAGTTTTTTTCAGTTGCAGTATGATTGCCCGACAGGAAGTATTGCCTTTGTAAAAATAAAACGTTGTTCGATTTAAATGTAAACAAGATTCCTTTGTAAATAGGCATAAAATCCTCTGTACCAACGAAAAAAAAGTAATTTTGCATTGTCCCGTTTTTATAAAAGAAGTGACCACAAAACAAATTTCTTTCAGCCATAAACTCGTAGTAGACATTACTTTTTTTATTAAGAATTGTATCGGTTTCTTTTTCTTAAAAAAAGAAATTTATTATTTTTATATCGATATAACAGACATTGTCTTGAATATATATACATATATATATATATATATATAACGTCGTTGTCGAGTGGAAAGATTAAAACAGGTCTTAGGCAGGGAAGGAGGGTACAGAATTTGTTTATTAATTATTAGACGGAGAGCAGTCATTAAAGTGCACACGAAAAGTTGTGCTCCTCGATTATATGTTAGGGAAAATCTTGCAAAGTGTCGTTAATAAGTTAAAATAAATAATGCGGACGCCTTTTAAATAAAATCAATCAAATGAACTACAAGTTCTACAGATGAATGACAACAATTATAAAACTTTAATCTTTTAATAACAAATAATTTAGCATCAAAAACGGATTCTAAAAATTATAATTCTAAATTACAACAAAAAAGAACAACAACAAAAACTATCTCAGGTTGCCACGCAACCTAAAGTGAAATATTAAAACAAATAAATCTAAAGAAAATTAAAGGTGGCGCTTCGGTCAAATATACATACGCTAATGACTTAAAATCTTAAACATACTCCCACCTTGCAAAGTGATATTATAAATAGCACTTTGGAACAAACAGTTAGCATTTCTTTAAAATACAAACTAACTCATGTATATTGGTCACCTTTATATGAAACTAATTAAAAAAATATTCAGTCATTATATAAATAACAAAAAGTTCATAAATCTAAACGTTGTGGAATTTTTATGATTCTTCCCAATCTGCCTTTGATAAGAGAATTCACTTCCAAATTATCAGGCACATCAACGGACTTGGGAATATTATCAACTTCCAAGTTAATTTTCTTTGAAGACTTTTCCAGAACATCCATATCGTTCTTTGCTGATAGCTCTAAAGGATAAAGTCTTTGGAAAGGTCGGATCCTTTCTCCTTGAGAGGTTCTTAATCTGGCTACTCTAGGAATACTGTCCTTTCCAGGATAAAGCTCCAAGACAATTCCAAGAGGCCAATCTATGCGTCGAGCATTATCTTGTCCTATTAAAACAATATCACTGATGTTTATTACATCATTCCTTTTTATTCCCTTGTGCACTAGCTGAGCAAGATATTCGTTTCTAAATCTTTGTTTGAGATCTTCACGTAATTTTAGCAAAAATTTTACGCGTTTCAACATAGAGGTTCGATTCACAAGGTTTAGATCGGGAGTTTCGTAGCTGTTGCTACCTTCCCCGTATATAAATGTTGCCGGAGTTAAAGGTACTAATTCAGATGGATTATTGTGAATGTAGGTCAATGGTCTGCTATTTATAACCGATTCACAGTCACATAAAATTGTAGTTAGTTCTTCATAATCTACAACAGATTTACCTAACACACGACGCAGAAGAGTCTTAAGCATTCCAGCTATCCGCTCCCACCATCCACCCCACCATGCTGCTGTGGGTGGAATAAATTTCCAAATTATTTTCTGAGCGGTTGAGTGCGCAGCAATCTTGTCCCAATCTAAATTCTTTAAATAATTGTTTGCTCCTACAAAGTTCTTTCCATTATCCAAGTAAATGACCGATGTTCTACCTCTTCTTGCGATAAATCGTCTGAATGCTTGAATGAAAGCATCTGTAGTGAGAGATCGTACTAATTCATAGTGAACTGCTCGGTACACAGCACAGGTAAACAAAACGATCCAAGCTTTTTCATTCGATTTTCAATACAGAGGACCGGCATAGTCCACACCAGACACTTGGAAAACTTTTGTCTGAGTAACTCTTTCTCTTGGAAGGGGAGCAAAAGGAACTTCTACTGGTTTAGCTTGATGACGCTTACAAGTCACACACTTGGAAATAACTTTATTTACTAATTTTTTAGCTTTAAGAATCCAGTATCGCTCTCTGAGTCTTGAGAGTAAGATGGAACCATCGCTTTTATATGCTCTTCACGGATTAATTCTAACACAACACTGTTAGCAGGTTAAAGGATTGGACATCTGAAATTCTCATTCTCATCACTATGTACCAGTTTGGTCTTTACTCTCAGAATATCACTTTTATCTCGAAAAGCTTGTATTTTGGCGAGAAATTTATCATCTTGGAAATGCGTTGTTTGCATTGACTTAAAAAATCACACTTTTTGCCTTTGTTAACTCCTCACAGATTAAACTTCCCTTTAACTTATCATGATGTGAAACGTTGTGGACAAAACGTAGGATCCAAGCGACTACTCTTACATTTCTGCTATATGTTGAAAAGTAATTACACCATATTTCCGTTACTTCAATATTTACCATGGAAATTACTACTTGTTTTCTTTTTTCCAAATTTACTTCCTCTTTATTAACGGAAATTTCGTCAGCTGCTGCAGGCCATTGCGTGTGGGAAAGATATAGCCAGCTGGGCCCTCCCACCACTTCGAATTGCCAAGTTGTTGAGCAGAGCAACCTCTACTTGGTAAGTCTGCGGGATTCATAGATCCGGGAAAATGCCTCCATGCTTTTACTGGAGTCAATTTCCTGATTTCTTGAACTCGATTTTCCACAAATACACCCCATGTGTCTTCTCTTTTAAGCCAAGCTAATACAGTTGTTGAGTCTGTCCAGAAATGAACTTTGTCCGCCTGAAACTGTTTTACTATTTCAATAGATAGACGAGCTGCAATTGTGGCACCAAGAAGTTCAAGTCGAGCAATCGTGGTTTCCTTTTTCCCACTAGGTGCGATTCCTGCTTCACTCTGCATCAGGTGAACTTGAACATTGCTTTCATCTTCTATTCTCAAGAAAACTACTGTGGAATACGCAAATTTACTGTCATCACAAAAGAACTGTAATGAAATGCTCTCGTAACCTTTGTCACAATGTAATCACCTTGGGATTTCTATGTGCTTCAGATATTCAAGCTGACTTAGCCACTTTGTAAAATCTTCTCGTGTTTTTGTGTCAACTTCATCGTCCCAACCAATTTTAGCTTTCCATAAATTTTGTAATCATAATTTTGTTCGAAACGATACCGGGCTAGCTATCCCCATAGGATCAAAAACTCTGTGTGAGGCAGCTAAAATGCTTCTTTTGGTGATTGTTTCATGTTTTGTGCCTTTCATATCAGGAATATTAATTAACAGAGTATCACTTTGTCTATTCCACTTCATTCCCAGAATATTGGTCTCACTAGAATTAGGTTCTGATGGGTTAGTAGACTCCCACCCTCGTAAATCAAATTGTCTTTCAGCCATAATATTAGTAGCAACTTCTATGAATTGTTTCAGCTCTGATTCAGTTTTCACGCTTGTGAGGCAATTATCTACATAAAAACTGCATATTAGTTCCTGTATAATCTCTTTAGGGTATTTTTCATTCCCTCCCATTGCTTCTTCTAGTTTATTATTCAAATGGTATTGAATAGTGGCTCCTAGCAAAAACGGACTACAAGAAACGCCAAACACAACTCTTCGATGACGAAAATGTTTCAGCTGTCCATCTTCTCCATACCATAAGAATCGCAAGAAATTTCTATCATTTTCATAAGGACTTATTTGCAAAAAAGCCTTACGTATATCAGCTGTTACACCAAATTGATATCTTCGAAATTTATTTATTATTAAGGGAATTACTTTTTACCTTTTTTCTACACAATCATTTAAACTAGGAACTCCATTTCTCTTAGATGAAGCATTGAACACGGGCCTGATTTTAGTTGTGCTGCTCTCCTTTATCACAGGTCAATGAGGTAAGTAGTGACAAGGTATTCCCATGTCTTCTTTTGGAACCTCTTCAATTATTTCCTCTTTCTCCCAGTCCTTGAACACTTCTTCATAGGCATCATACAATTTGTCGGTTTTCAACTTGCGTGTTGTCATTTGCAATCTCTTTAACGCCAAATCATAATTATCTGGCAAAGGCAAATGCCCATCAAGCAATGGCAGACTAACTATAAAACGGCCATCTCTTTCAACTTTCACTGTACTTAAGAAATGCTGCATTGAGGCTTCTTGCAGTTCCTCTCTAGATTTTTGTTCTGAAGGATCTTTTATTCCTGAAGAATCTAATCTCCATAGCTCAGAAATATCCATTTCTTTTACTAAAAGGGAAGTAACCAACATTGCGTTGCTTGACGGTAAATCATATTCAGCTGCTTTCCCTGTTAAAGTCCATCCCAGTAGTGTCTCTATTGCAACTAATCCGCTGGCCAAAACTCTTCTTTTTCCAGTCATAAGTTTTCCTATTACGTCAGCTCCAAGCAGAATTTGAACTGGTTGTGACTCATTTTCGACGTCTGATAACTTTATATTCATTTCTTCAAGCTCTTTTAACCAGGGTCCAAAGCTAACAGGTGTTATAGTATCACAAATAGATGCTTGATCTAAAGCTTCCATGTTACAAGTCAAGTTATTCTCTGGATTCCTTAATCTAATTCTATAACACGTGTGTTCAAATTTATCTGATTTATGACCACCAAACAAAGAGTGTATGAGAGTTTCTTTTCTCAAGGGAACATATTCCATCTTTTCAGCCGAATTTTTTAAAATATATGTTCTTTGTGATCCAGAATCTATAACTGCTCTCATCACAATTTCTTTCCTATCAGATATCAGCTTTAGTTTCATAGTTTGAAGGAACACTTTCGGACCGTACGTGATGTTGGACATGTTTATTTCAGAACTTTCACTTTTCTGCTTAGATTTATCGGGTTCACGATTTTTTGCAGCTAAAGATTCACACATTAGTACCACATGTCTTTTACCGCATATGACACATTTTATAAAAGCTTTGCACTTACGAACTGGATGCCCTTGCATTAAACATTCAAAACAGCATTGACTTTCTCTTAATATGTTCTCTCTTTCAGTTAAAGTCATATTTCGAGCGGAAAAGCAATCTGAACTTTTATGTTTCCCTGAACAAAACACACACCCTTTCTTCAAATCTTTTACATCTGTGTTCAATAGATTTGCCGCTGTTGGAAATCTTTTTGTTGGCAAATCTCTTGCTTTCTTTTTAAAGGACTGGCGTTTTTCATCTGATCCCCAGCCAAAACCTGACATGGTCAAATTAATTCTTTCTTCACCTTCCGTTTCTGCCTTCAGAAAAGCCGTGATGTTTGTTAATCGCTCTTTGGCGTCAACTGAAGCAACGCGCGAAGAACTGCGGTTCCAGGCTTTTAGAAACTCTTCTTGGAAACAAGATTCTACCATAGGGAATAGTATTGAAGCGCATTTCTCGTTCGTAACACTTAACGTTTCTAAAGCTCTAAGATATGACTCTAGTTTGTCATAAAGGGATATCTTTTCATGATTTTGAACGGAAACTATGAGCTTCAACAATTCCCTAACATAAACTTCGACCGAAAGGTCATCCTTGCCAAATCGGGCTTTGAGGCTATCTACTGCTTTGGTATAGTTTGCAGCTGTTGGAGGAAAGCTTTCCACAACTTCTCTAGCTCTAGATCCAACAGTTGTAGCCTGAATCAGGTATTGAAATTTTTTTTCAGGGGCAATATCTGTATCGTTATTAATTTGTTCAAATTGTCCCTAGAATGGTAGCCAATCTTTTAAATCTCCACTAAATTGCCTAAGTTCTAATTTTGGCAAATTAAACTGCTTTCTGGCACTGGCACTAATAATATTTGGCGGAGACTCACCGGTTCTTTGCGATGTAGCTTGAAGTCTCGCCAACTCCAGTTCATGTTTTCTTATATTTTCTCTCTCTTCATATTCTCTTTGTCTCTCTTTTTCTTCATATTCCTCCTTTTGTCGTCGATCATTGACTGTAGCTACCAATACACTTGTTACAAAATCTGGAACAGATAAATATTCTTTACTTTTCAAAATGATTGTTTTCAGATCCGCTACAGTAGCTTTTTGAGGTAATACTTCCCCAATTTCTTGGGCAACAATAATAAGATCCTCCTTTTTAAATCCTTTTGATGCTAAAAACATTTTTTAAATCAGAAGTAGCGTATCAACCATCCTGTTACGGACGCCACAAAATGTCGTTAATAAGTTAAAATAAATAATGCGGACGTCTTTTAAATAAAATCAATCAAATGAACTACAAGTTCTACAGATGAATGACAACAAATATAAAACTTTAATCTCTTAATAACTAATAATTTAGCATCAAAAACGGATTCTAAAAATTATAATTCTAAATTACAAAAAAAAGAACAACAACAAAAACTATCTCAGGTTGCCACGCAACCCAAAGTGAAATTTTAAAACAAATAAATCTGAAGAAAATTAAAGGTGGCGCTTCTGTCAAATATACATACGTTAATGACTTAAAATCTTAAACACAAAGTAAATCCGTAAAATGTTTCAATTGGGTATAATATGAAAAAAACACAACTAATTCGATTTAGTAGAAACAACATATGACGCAATGCTAAACGAATGGAATTTAGTTGTTGTTTATTTAGTCATTGTTATTAGTAGTTGTTGTTATTTGTTTTAGTTGTTGTTGTTTATTTAGTTGTATTTAGTTTCAATAACTTTTCTTTATAATGCAATAAAATCTGGCGAGCAGCTATTTAAACGATCGAACACTTCGTTTATTTATTTGTGGCTTGAAGTTAGGCTCGCAGAAAATGCCGTTCATGGGTTAAATTTAGTAGGAACAACACAACCTGTGACGTAGGCTATGTTATACCCAATTTAGGGAACGAGGGAAATCTTAGTAATTATAATTGGTTTATTAAATGGGTCGCGCGATTCCCACAAAGAGCAAAGGGAAAAAATATGTTGCTTTTAATTAATGCATACTTGAGCCAAAAATAGATTTAAGAACAGGATGTGAATTTAAAAATGTGAGAATGCATTTCGATTAGAATAATAAAATAAAATAAAAGGATTTACAGAAAAGAGCTCATATGAAAAGATTAATTGAAGTTTTTTATGTTACATATGTATAATAAGATTGGGGGCTATATTAATTCCACATGCTTTGGAAATGTCATGCTATAGCGTCCAATAAAACAAATATTAATTGTTTAACCTATGTTATTCAATGAATAATATATTCAATGTTAATAATCCATACCTTAGACGATTTAAGCAAGACAACAATCTCTTCCTTCTTCGTATTAATGTGTCTTTCTTAGGATTATATTATCGGTGAATATAATCCAAAAGTTATATTTTTTTAAAAAAAATGTAACATCAGGATTGATGACAAAATTTTTTTAAAAGCAACCAGACTTTTGATATCGAGAAATACACGTACAGTACAGTCTTTAAGTTAGGTAATGGTTACAATTGGGTACTTGCATTTCAGGAAGAAGATGAAATATGCCCACACATGTGACCTAAGATGTCAGATCCGGCTGATCGTTTGTAAGGAAAATGGCTTGTTAAAGTTGAGCTAAACTTCGCCACACATGTTAAAATGTTAGTTAAAGTGAAGTTAATTAAATACAGCCCCGTATCCCTCATCGAATATGTTGAAATATAATTCTTTCTCGTCTGCATCTTTTACTTAGCTTCGATACATTATTTGTTTATGCATTTTATCTTAACTGCGATATATTTTTGTTTTGTGTACCTCGCAACATCAAAACTAATTTGCTTATGTTCTACGCGACTTCGTACCGATTAGAAATATAAGGAGAAAGAATTGAAATCTTTATGTTGGATTGGACAGTATAGTAATATTAGATAGCAGTAGTATTGGATAGAAATTTTTGTGAAGGAACATGTCGCTTAAGAGAATTGCTACTTGACGGGCTTGGCTTTCTCCAAATAGAATGAAAAGAATAGTTGCTAACGTAAACAAATGGCACTTTTCAACAACCAATCAGGATCGAGATCTCTAAGTTACGTCACTTGCAGGTATCTCATTCCAAAAAAGAAGTCTACTTTAAAGTTATTGTTTAAATTTTAATTATGTGTTTCATTTTAAACCTAACAAAAATTTTTAAAAACTAAGTTTAACTCATACTATATGAATTTGTGTTTTTTATACACGAATAATAAATGAAAGTATATACATATATATATATATACAAGAGAAATATTTAAATAATTTTATCTATTATTTTATTTTCTGTTAAATGATTTCTTTAAAAATATGCACAAATCTTATTACGTAATTCACAATATTTAATAAAATTGTCCTATAGTAATTGTTTCTTAATATTTAATCGAGTATTGTGCAACTGAATTAAATTGCAACATTTAATTTTATTTAAAGTAATGCAAGCCACTGTCATCAAACCCTTAAACTTTCGATGAAGAGTGAGTTCAATTTATGTGCATTTTAATCACTGTCTGGTTGATAAGGGTGAGTGCCTGGAGGAGGGTCACTTTATTTGGAAAGAACTATAGTTCCAAGATAGAAGCAGCTGTCGTTGGAACTACCCTCCCCCTAATGGTCAGTATGCGATGCGTTGAAGACAAGGTGCAATGTTACACACCTCCCATCTTCTGTATCCCGATAATCAATTGCTTCAGAGATATTGGATAATGTTTGCCAGGAATAAATAGAAACTGAGGTTCCTTATTGTCTAAAGTGTTGCCCTGAGAGAATTATTTGCTGAGATTAAAATTTGGACTGTAATGCTTTCGTTTTAATTTCTTGGGCGTTCTTGAAACATGTGTATTTTGTTATAGTTTGCGCAACACAGAATGTTCCTGTTGTGCTGTGAAGATAATATTTTATTTTTCTAACTACTATGAGTTTGTAACAGTTATTTATGATTGTTAGATTAATTTTGTTGTTCTTCAAATAGCGTCCTTAGCCTAAAAATGGCGTAAAATGATAATAAGCAGAAAATTCAAAGTTTTTTGAAAATGAAAAATGTATGAGCTCTGATGCTTCAATGAATGGAATGTCATACTCCTACGCTGTTTTTTTTTTTTTTTTTTTTTTTTTTTTTTTTTTTTTGGACTGAAAGGCAAATATTTCAAATATAATGAAATATTGATTTTTATAATTTCCATTGATGGTTAAAAGTTTTTCCCAAAAATGGCTTGGTTTAAGTACAATTATTTTTTTGTAAAAATTAAGTTATTCGTCTGTTAAAGTTGAGACAATTTTTTCTGTGAGATAATATAGGGTGAATTGAAGTAGGATAAGTATACGAAAAAAATGGTTAAACCCTCAAAACGTCAATTTGACTCTTCATGGAACAAAAAAAATTATTCTATTGCAATAATCACTCCCAAGAAATACATTTAGCGCATGTTTTATTTAATATTACGATTCAGAACAAAATGCATGTAGAATTTTGTTTTGCATTTTTTGATGACGAGGTAACCTACAAATTTTTTAAGTTGGTATAAGAATTTAACAACGAAACTAACTTGATTTGCGGTCAACTATTGAAGTCTAACTATTGACAATCTGATTATTTAGAATGACAGTTCAAGATAAAGCTATGAAATAAATTTTTTCTTTGCCAATTTAACACATTATTGAGTTTTTCGGAAGAAAATTTTATTTTTTTTTCCAACAGAAGACTTAATTTTAGTTTTTTCACAACCAACTTCACATTTAATTCGTATAATCATTATAAATTTTAGAAGCTGATATAGGAAGGCGTACTTGTAAAAAAGTTCGGTAGATTCTACGCAGTAGTTTTTGGTTGGCAACCCCGTAACGAAGCAGTAACCCATTTTAGGCTTGAAACAGGCCACGATTACTTATCAGAACATTTATATAACATAAAAATTCTTCCCAGCAAAGCATGTCCAATTTGTGGCACAGGTATATTAAACTCTGATCACCTCTTGTTGTGCAAGGGTGATTAGTGACTTTCCCACTTTTCTGGGAGTTAGGAACTCCCAGAAAAGTGGGAATGTCACTAAATTGTATTGGGACGCAAGAATTCTCATGAATTGTCACTTACTATACCTTTTTCACATTAATGTTTAAAATTTTATATTGTTGAAATGTTTATTGATTCAAATGCTTATTGTTCTTTTTTGTTGTTGTTCACTTTACATAAATTATTGAATTGTTTCTTTGTTATTTTTCTGCTCCTTTGTGATGTAGTGAGCTGTCAAATTTTCTGAATTGAATTCCTAATAAAGACATATGAAACACAGTTTTTGGTTGGTGCCCATTCATATATCGAAGATGAAAAGCAGCACTTTAGCCATATTTTACTTTTTTTATGGTCTAAAAAGTAAAAATGGCGTCCAAGCACGAAAAAGAATTATCTGATGTGTTTGGAGAAGATTTACGCTAGTGCCAAAACTGGTTTGCGAAATTTCAATTCCGCAAAATTCCTATTAAGATACACTACGTAAGATTAGGTCGATGAAGATACAATAAAGGCATTAATTTTATTTTATACCCGTCGTGGTCCGTTAATATATATATATAACTATAATATAGTATATATATATAAACGTTATATNTTAATGAACCATTACTATTTATAAGTTAAATATTAATGATAATGAGTAATGAATGCTTAACAATCATTAATTTCTTCATTAGTAGTTTCCATGTATCTTAGTAAAATAAAACATAATCGAATTACGAAGAAAAACACAAAATGATAACATGAAGAACACATTATTCAAAGCATTAATATTTACATGTTAAATAATAAGGGCAATGAATAGTGAATGCTGAACAATCATTAATTTCTTTATTAATTGCTTCCTTAACATGTTATTTATCTTAGTAAAATAAAATATAATCGAATTACGATGAAAAACACATAATGGCACTTGTTTACATGCACTTTATCGGTTCTCGAAAATGGTCACATTCTTTTCGAGTCCTAATTCATCCCTTCTCGAAGAAATTTCTTGATTTCATTAATTCTGAGAACAACTATTTTTCTATTGAAAGAAAATAAGTTACTCGTTTATCTTAGAAAAATCTTTCTTTGTCTTTGATCATGAAATCGCTTTTCTACGATTGCGTCAGCATCAATTGGTTTATTGAATAGGTATATCTTTTTTCTAGCATTGGCAGTACTAACTGATTTCATTTTAAAGTATGAGTACTATGGATATTAATAATTAAATTGCAAAAATCTTTCGGAATTAATAATGTTTCTATCGGTCATTATTTCTTTCCTTTACGAATTTTTTTAAAAATTTAAAATAATTTTGTTAAGAATTTAGTTTTTTGGTTAAGTTAATGTTTTGGGGACTACTTGGATTTCAATAAAGATATACTGTAAAGAATGGATACTCAATTTCCTCGAAAATGTCTCCGTTTTTGACGAAACCGTTCCCTTGTATATTCTCCGAGCGAACATTTCGTCAAAGTGATAAAATAGCTATCGTCACTTTAAGAATCCCCCCCCTCAAAAAAAAACTCACAGTTCTTAATGTATCTACGTAATAATTCTTAATGTATCTACGTATTCACGTAATCATTTTATGGAGGACACCATATAGTTTGATCAATATCACTAGACGTAAGAAAGAAAAGAAACAGAGCTGAGAGATAAACTACACTCATGCTCAAAGAAAGATTCGAACCCGGCATCTTCTTGGCAGTATGACAACTTTTTGACCACCATATATTCCAGTCAGCGTATTTCGTTACTCTATTTTCGCTATTCGAGTTAACAATCTTCCAGAATACATTGCGATGAGGCTTTGATTAGTGAAAACATTTTCGTCATATATTTGGGAGTTCGCAAATCACATAATTTCATAACGAAATAATTGTTAAATTTAAAGAAATATAGCTCAAGGATTGAAAAAAAGTGAAAAATCTATTTTTGAGAGTGTACTCGATTCTAAAATAAAGTAGGATTAGTTTTAAAAGATTAAAAATTGATTAAGATTAAAAATTGGGCGATTTTATACATTCTTTATTAATTTTTAGTTGTGCTTCAAGCCTTGATCATTTAAATCAATATGAAATTAATAACAGTACGGAAACTGTTTCCAAGAAACAGAATCCTATAAATTTTAATTTTATTACTTAAAGCTTAATTTAGAAAATTTTAGGTTTGCGATTTTTCAAAAAAAGTAATAATAATAATAATAATAAACAAATAAAAAAGCATCTAAACGCAGCGAATTATTTGGCCAGCATTGCTAAACTGACGAATGAATAATTAAATTGGAAAAAATAAATTTCAATAGTTTAATTCGGCCAAAGTTGAAATAGAATAAAAATATAATACTTAAGCCTCTATTGCAAGTAACTCTTAAAAATGAAATATACAAATCCGAGAAATAAAATTTCGCCTCTTAATCTAGGAAAAAAATTTATGAAATATTAATAGTTCAAATATCATACTAAAAATTTATTTTAAGCAAGGCTAAAATATTGAATAATAGTTCCATGAAAAATTTCTTTTTGATATTTTTATCTCGTCAAATTACATAGAATATTAATAGAACTAATAACATTTTCGAAGCGAAGTCGTCCATACATTGTAACACAAAAGTATGGAATTATTGAGTTAAAAAATTATTATTTTACTTTCGACAATTACATGGAATATTAATGACCAAAATATCAGACATGAAGCTTTAACGTAACTCCAAAACATGAAATTATTATGAAAAAAATAAATTTAAATATTATAATTTTGACTAATTATATAGAATAATTATTTTATACTCGAGGTTTCATTGTGAAACCAAATAATGGCTTATTAAGTTAAGAAAATAATTTTAATATTTTAATTTCAACTAATTACATTATATATTAGTCAAAGTATCATACTTATAATATTGCAAGTAATAATAAATATGTAATAACTAAGTCAAAAAAGAATTTTTTTTTTATGTACAAAATGCTTTAGCATTGATAATTCACATATCATATTAAATTTTTATTGTAATACTATAAAATATCAGAGAATTAATTAAATGTTAAATAATGTTAAATAAATGTTAATATTTTAATCTTGGCAAATTACATGTAATATTAATAGTCCTAATATCATACTCGAAAAACTTATTATGACATTAAACAATGGAATTAAGTTAGAAAAATAAATTTTAATATTTTAATCTGGGTGAAACAAATAGAATATTAATCGCTTAAATAAGATACTCAAAGCTTTATTGTAAGTGACACTGATTTTAAAAAATGCTTTTTTTCAAAAAAAGGAAAAAAAGGATAGTTTTTTATGGTCAAATTGAGTACGTAAAATTTATCTGCCTCTCTTCTTAAAGCAATTTATATAAGATAAATTGTTGTATGTTGATTGAATGCTAGAAATCTTAAAATCTATTATTCATTTACGAAATTGGAAAATGGGATAAGTTTCATGCACAATTTTACTGAAACTGAACTTTACCTTTCAGGACCTTAGGCGATATCTTAGTAACTTCTCAGGAAATCCCTTATGATAAACACTTAACGATTTCTTAGTAAATATGATAAGTTTATGCGAATTAATACTTAAAGTTTTAATTAAGTCAGGGAGTGTTGAAGTCTCAAATGATTTTTATCAATTAAAATATTACATAAAGGAAAATAACATCTTCAATTCGTTTTCTGTAATTACAAAAGGACATTTGTTTCAAATTAAAATACTGCTGGAAGCATTTCAATAAAACTAAATTTAAACATAAAAAAAATTGGTGCAATTGTAATTAGTTCTTGTTTTTTAAAATATTATTCTATCTCAGAGAAGTAAATTTTATTGCCATTTTTAAATAAACGTGATCAATTTAAATCTTTTAAGAGAAACAATTAGCAGTGTTTTTAAACTACAAGCTTTGGCATTAGATTCAAAATTCAAGCTGAACTTTGAAATGTGATTCTGTTGTGAACTGTTTTTACATGAAGTTGCGTACCACGAAACGTGTATTTTATAAGACTTTAATAAAACCTGTTCCATTTCTACGTTCATATTAATTTCCTGTAGGTGAGTTCACAGAGATCGCAGTTAACAACATCTCGGCGTAATCTGCCTTCTGTGAAAGTTCTGATCTTAGTTATGTTCTATAATTATTTATGTTCTATAAATTATTTATGCTCTGTGCTTCTGCAATTGTTAACGTTGGTGTCACCGTTTACTTTAAACTCACCCTTCCGTGTCAGTAGCGATATAATCTCACAATCTTAAATTTCCACCACTTTTCAACACGTTAAAGCATTAGAATCTCTACATGAATTTCGTTTCTCTAAAAAAAAATCAATTTTCAATCTCTTTTTGAAATCATAACTTAATCAATTGTCCAATCAAAACTCTGATTACATTAAAATTAACTTCTCCACCTCGCCAAATGTGATAAAATCATAAATTCGGCGTGGAAAAAAAGGAGTTCTGACGAAAGTATTGGCAAATGATTTTTCATACCGAAAAGACAATATATATTGAGAGGGAATCCTGAAAAAAAGGGTAAAAAGGAATTTTTCTGAACAAATATTGTATTTTTTATTCGATTACAGTAATTTCCGTTAGATATTTCACACAACCAAGGAAATTATATTCAGTCCAAAACTGTCAGCAAGAGAGAATATGTAAACATGAAACAAAGTACCATGAAATACAGATTGCCTCGTCCGTTGTCAGATATCACGTGACGAAATTCTTTTCAGCGATTTGTGTCAATAAAACAAAATTAAGTTGTAGCCAGATGCATATTATCATCCAACATCCCCTTGTACATACTGTATAAGCTACTCATATACAATAGCACTATATTCCTTCAGGTTTATCGTTATATTACAGCTCGTGTCTGAGAAATCATCAAAAATTAGCTCATACCTATTTCTATTTCCTTTCCTCAAGACAAAAAACACAACTACATTTTTCACTTCAATTTCTCATTCGTTTATTTTAATATTTGGGAGAAATTAATCATAAGAAAGTATTTGATTATTAATTTTGAAATTCAGCTGATATTTTTGATATTTGGCTAATTTACTGACTAATAATTTGACGTCCTTAACGTTAATAGTTTGAAGTCCCTGTAAAATCCACGTCTTAATCGTTTTCTGACCGCTATAAGCAGAATTTATTGTCATATAATTACCAAATGGAAATTAATGTTAGATAAAACTTCAACCATTTTTAACTAGCAAAGTGATCGAATTTAAACTCTCTAAAGACAATAAAAGTTTAAGTTATAATATGACAAGTACAGACAGAATTAGTTGCAAATAATAAATTTTCGACAAACGATATAATTGAAAACTTTTCGACTAAAAAAGGAATACTAAAATTTTAATTGAGCTCTGAGCCCAATGGCAATACAAATGTTTTCGTTTTCAGACAAAATTAAAAGCCATTAATTTTAAATCTTAGACAATTTTAACTTAATTATATTTTAGCATCTAAAGTAGCATCTAAATAAAATTAGTGATATATAATGAAATACTATTTATCGTTAAGCAATACAGTAGAAAAGTTTATGCCTTATTACTTTATTGACCTAGAGAATCATGGGAAAAAATACGCTATTTATACAAATACTTTTAAACAAAATTATAATCTCTTTCTTAAACAGAGTTTATTACTTAAAATTCTTATTTTGTTTAATTACAAAATTATAGTAAGGGATTCAACTTGTACAAGAGTTACCTACACAAACGATACTTGTACATATATTCTCAAGCAGAATTATTACCTAAAATTTTATTTTGTTTATTATTAATTATAAAATTAAACACTTTTTGGTAAATAATGCAAAATGCTTAAAAAATATGAAGCTAAACAATTGTTTTTCACATAATAAAAAAACGAGTGCTGTTGTAAAAATTTTGTGAATGACATGAAATTGCAAAATGTTTAGATTTCGATGCATTTTCTTCTAAGTAAATAATTATTAGCACCCCCAAATTTCTCTTACAATGGTTTAAAATAAAGTTCCAGTATTTAAGCAAGAAACTCTTATATAAACGATTCCACTTCATACAAACTTCACTTATGCAAAATATTCTCAAACAAAATTATTATCTCTTCTTTATTGATTATAAAATTTAACCTTCTTTTGGTAAATAAAGCTAAAAAATATGCGAAGAAACAATAAAAAATATGGGGAAAAAAACATAAAGCTTAACTACTGTTTTTCACATAATAAAAAAAAGAGTGCTATTGTAAAAATTTTGGGAATGATAATTGTGTAATTGTGAAATGTTTACATTTTGATACATTTACTGCTATTCCAATAATTATTAGTACCCCCAAATTTCACTTCAAACTTATTCAAATAAAATTCGCGTATTTAAGCAAGAAACACTTTTATTAGCGATCCAACTTCATACAAACTATACTGATACAAATATTCTCAAATAGAATTATTACCTCTTCCCTAGACAGAACTATTATCTCTTCCGTAAACAGAATAAATAATTAAAACTTTTATTTTGTTTCATTATTAATTACAAAATTTAATTTTTTTGATAAATAAAGTTTTTGGTAAATAAAGCTAAAAAAAATATATGGACAAAATATAAAAAATATGGGAAAAAATATAAAAATATATAAAGCTAAACTACTGTTTTTCACATAATAAAAAAAAGAGTGCTATTATAAAAATTTTGGGAATGGTAATTGTGTAATTGTGAAATGTTTACATTTTGATACATTTACTGCTATTCCAATAATTATTAGCACCCGCAAACTTCACTTCAAACTTATTTAAACAAAATACGCATATTTAAGCAAGAAACTCTTTTATAAATGATCCTACTTCCTACAAACTTCACTGATACAAATATTTTCAAACAGAATTATTACCTCTTCCCTAAACAGAATTATTACTTCAAATCTTTATTTTGTTTTATTTTAATTATAAAATTAAAGATAAATGATATTAATTATAAAATTTAAAAAAAAATTATTCCACTTGATACAAACGCTACTTATGCAAATTATCTTAAATAAAATTATTACCCTTTTCATAAACAGAATTATTAACTATAATTTTATTTTATTTCATTTAGAAATAAACATTTCAACTTGTTGTAAACGTTACCTATACAAATATTCTCAAGCAGAGTTAGTACCTCTACCTTAAACAGATTTTTTCTTAAAACTTTTATCTTAATTTAATATTAATTATAAATGTAAACACTTTTTATACAAAATAAAATGTTTTAGAAAATATATGAAGTTAAACTACTATTTTACTCATTACTAAAATATGGAGTGCTGCATTGAAAAACTACTAATGACGAAAAGACTAATTGTTTTTCTACATTTTGATATATTTACTGCTTTGTCACTGTCTATTAGACCTGATAAAAAAATTTTTGAGAAAATATTAAAGCAAAATTCGAAAAAGAAAGTAAAAAACTCTTTTATAATCGATTTAACTTGACATAAAAGTTACTTCGACAAATATTATACTAATAGCTAGTGGACGACTACTTCCCTTATTTGAGGAATAATACATTAGAAACTGCAATTATTGTGAGATTAATTGTTACTTTGTAATCTAAATTGCTTTCGCGATGAGAATTCATGCCAGTTAACTGAAAACTGACAGAACACGGAAACTAGCCTATACAGAGCAACGAGTAATAATAATAAACATACTTCAAGTCAGCTCAAGAAAATTAATTGATTCTGACTTGTTGAGAAAGTTAATTCAAAGTTTATGAATCAACACTCGTGAGGATATTCTTAATTTAATAATTTTATTGTTAATTATCCTTGTTAGTAATATATTAGGAAAGGAACTTACAACTAATTGTAAGATTTGTGTAATGCTAAAGCAATTAATTACCTCGCTTAAGTTAGAAGCATAAATCTTGTCTTTATTAAGGATAAATAGTTTTGAAATTTTAATTTAAAGAGATAAATTTCATTCTCTAGATGAAATTTTCGTGAGTTATGACTTTTTAGAATCATAAAATATGAAATCTCTGTAATGCAGACGTGTGCATAAATACAGATGAAAAATCCCAGTGCTATTGTTATTACTTTTTTTTAAAAAAAATTTGTGCACTATTTGCAAAATTTTTAAAAAATTAGAAAGTTAGATGCATTATAATGTTTTGTAATTAAACATTGTAAATTATCATTTTCATAATTGTCTCTTTCCTATATGCTTCATTTTTATTTACATGGAATGGATTGAAAGGAAAGTCATCCAGGGTCAAACGAAAAACCAGATAATGCACTCCGGATGTATTGCAATTAAGGTCAAGCAAATAACCAGATGATAGATTCTGGACGCATTTCTGAATTTCATGACAAAAATAATATTTCAGTTGTCAAGTAACTAAGCAGATGGTGCATTTCCAGCATGTTGCTGCTGCATTTATGACAAAAGTAATAATCCAGTGTCAAGTAAGTAACGTACTGATGCATCCCGAACATGTTGCTGCTGTATTTATGACAATGGTAATAATTCATTGTCAAGTAAATAACCAGAGGACGGACTCCGGACGTATTGCTGATCCACTGAAGATAGAATTAAGCAAAAGTAATAGTACCACAGGGTCAAGTAAATAACAAGATGATGCATTCATGACAAAAGTAACAATCCAGTGTCAAGTAAATAACCAGAGGATGGATTTCGGACGTATTGCAGATCCACTGAAGATAGAATTAAGCAAAAGTAATAGTACCACAGGGTCAAGTAAATAACAAGAAGATGCATTTCGAACATGTTGCTGCTGCATTTATGACAAAAGTGATAATCCAGTGTCAAATAAATAACGAGATGATGCATTCCAAACATGTTGCTGCTGTATTTAAGACAATGGTAGTAATTCATTGTCAAGTAAATAACCAGAGGACGGACTCCGGACGTATTGCTGATCCACTGAAGATAGAATTAAGCAAAAGTAATAATACGACAGGGTCAAGTAAATAACGAGATGATGCATTTATGACAAAAGTAACAATCCAGTGTCAAATAAATAACCAGAGGATGGATTTCGGACGTATTGCTGATCCACTGAAGACAGAGTTTAGCAAAAGTAATAGTACAACAGTGTCAAGTGAATGACGAGATGATGCATTCCGAACATGTTGCCGCTGTATTTATGACAAAAGTAATAATCCAGTGTCAAGTAAATAATCAGAAGACGGATTTCGGACGTATTGCTGATCCACTGAAGAGAGAGTTTAGCAAAAGTAATAGTACAACAGTGTCAAGTAAATAACGAGATGATGCATTCCGAGCTTATTGTTGATGAACTGATGAAGCTTCCCGCTATGTTCAGTTAAAGGATAAGTGCCATAGTAAAGAAAAACTAAGGAAATGTTTTTAAAAAAGATTGCATTTTGCCCAGGCTAACTCCACGCAAAATTTAAATTTTAAATTCCGTTTTTTAAGCAAAATATTTTATTAGTATAACATATTTTCTCTTAGTATTTAATTTCAGAATATTAAAAAATTCTGTCTAATTAGACTGCATTTAGTATACCTTCCACTTAAAAATAAAATACAAAAGATCGTCAATCTTCGTGAAGAGGCTTCATTGTTAGCAGCTTCACCTGAAGGAAGAAAGCTATTTTAAGAATAAATATCTGCATGTGCTATAGACATGAATCATCCAATCGAAGGAAGAGTTTTCCGATGAAGAGCTTATTAGAAATTCAGATCAGCCTTCCATTAATCTAAGTAAAAAAAAAGAAAAGAACAACAACAAAACATTCCAAACACTGCATTATCAGTAGCTGGTTGATGGAATTTCTCCCCTTCTAAAAACGTTTTTAAGTATCTGGTTTTCTTCCGAAAGGGTGTTTAGGATTAATCTGTCAATTAAACTGGCAATAAAATTAATTGAGTTTTCTTTTTTGGTGCTCCAGTTTTTAGAGTTAAGTAAATCAAATTCCCGTTAGGTTATTCAGAGGTTAGAAAATGAACCCGGCACTTAAGGTATTTTTTAAAATAATATGCTTGCTAAGTATAAATTTTTATAAGTGTGATTTATACTTTTTTTATCTCTTAATGTGTATTTTAATCGTTTTATGTCGATATATGTTATATCGACGATGTTATATCGATTATGTCTATATCTCACTCTTAATGTGTATTTTTGGAATATTTGTCAAAAATATATAAGTATCAGAGATTGCAAATTAACATTTAAGCGAGGTAACATAAAAATAAAGTTGGTGTCTGTCATTGAACTAGTGAGGAAAATGAGATTTTGAACATAAAAACCAGTTTCATTGTCTGCTATTTGTGTTTCTAATTGGAAGTTCATCTTCCAATTCGTATCGGTTTCTTTTGGCAATATTTTGATGTTTTTATTCCTTACTACATAGTAGAAAATGGGTTCAAATTACCCCTTTATCTACTGTATTATGAACTATTGAAATTCTTTTCATAAATACATATTTTTTAAGCTGCTGTATTAGTAATTAAAGAATATACAAGAAAAAAAATCTACCCGGTGCGAAATTGAAAGACTGTTTCTAAAACGTACCATCAGAATAAGTAATGGTTGTTGTGCTATGAAGTTTTAAAGTGATTGGTACTTAAAAGTACCATCAGTAGATAAAGGGTTACGGTATAAGTACCTGCACTTTGGGTGCATCATCCGTAAAATAAATTTTTATTTTAAAATATCGTACCGTAATGTTAAAATAAATTTTTATTTTTAAATATCGTACCGTAATTTTTACAGTTATATTTATTTAATTATAGTTATTCAGTAGTTTTACAGTAATTATTACTGAAAAAATTTCGGCATACCAGATTTTTCGTTCCTTAATGTGCTCCGGAAAAAAAGGATTTTACGGTAAAAAGTACTGTCACCATGAGTGCCGGTTCTTTTTACCGTAATTTGTCCGGATTTTTTTTACAGGGCAGTTATTCATTTAATTTCAAATGTTTTTTTTTATTGCGTAAAACATTAATTTATAGTTTAAAACATAAACTTAAATTTTTTGACTGCGATTTTAATGAGTTAAGTATTAGTTAAGGTACAAATATTAATGAAATAATTTTCTTTAAGAAATAAACATCCCAGACCAGATTAAAATGTGGGCTATGTCAAAGGAAGTGGTTTTTTATTTTTGTTTAGTAGATTTATTTAATTTATCTGTACGTTGTTTAATTAGTTTGTTTTCTTACCTGTTGGTGTTCGGTTTTGTATGTTTATCTCTTAGATATTTTATTTTCTGTTACTCACTTACTTGTTAATTCTTTTATTTGCTGCTAGTAATTGTATTATTTTTCTACCTGTATACTCAATTATATGTTTGACCGTCTTTCTCTAATCTTATTTCTTGATTTCTTATTTATTTTGTTATATTTTATTGTTTGCTGGATTGTTTTGTTTTAATGTGTTGTATGAGAGCTTAACCAATTAACCAGTCATAACCAATTTACATGCTATAATTTATTTAAATATATATGTATAGATATATGGTAACATAATAGAACGGAATAAGTTATGTCTTTAAAATATAAAACCCATTTTATTTTCACGCAAATCACATTTACTCTCATAACTCAAATTATATCATGCATTCTAACCCTGCATAGAAGTTTTACTTGAGCATAATACAATAAGTAAAAATAAACAATAATTTGAGCATTCATTTTTAGTAAATCACGAGAAATTTTAATAGCTTTAAAAATCTTTTTAATCCCGGTAATTTTGAAAATGTACTATATAAACCTCAGGCAACTCTTAAGGCAAATACTACTGTAAAATGCATTCTCAACAGCTACTTCAACTTTTACAGTAATATTGGACAAATACATATATAAAAAGCCATGGTAGATCTCTTTTCATGTTCTATTACAACCGGTTTATTATCGGCTTTCACCTAATACGGTTAAACAACCAAAATTTTATCGCACCAACTAAACCACCTATTTAGCTACTTAGTTCTTTGCAACTGCTTACATATCATAGCTGAGCGGGCTTATCTGTCAATCTCTTGACCGGCAGAATTGGAGTTACACCGCAATATTTCCTCCATTCCTTTCAACACATGAAGAATTTCCAGTGTCCGGCACTTTCCAATGCCCATTACCTTACGAAAAGCCGAGCTTCTATGTCTAGTTAAATAATTATTTTTCTTTTACGTTTTTGAAAAATGCTAGTTGTAAATGGTTAAAAAACCGTATAGTTTTGTATTCATGGTTTTATAACCATACTTTTTATAAATGGTTTCAAAACCATAAGGGAAAAAATGCTCTTTACCGTAAGCGGTTAATCGGATAAACAGACCGTTGCCAGTTATTTTACCATAATTTTAGAATGAAAATTTTAACAGTGTTTGAGAAAATATATGTCTAATTCAAAAAAAAATCCTGAATGGCACATTTTATAGATGAAACCATTGTTTTAAAAACTTTTTTATTGTTGAAATAGAACTAATCAACGTGAATAAAGCACAAGCAATGTCACAAAGAGGATTTACTGTAGTTTCGGTTGTGCATTTTCAAGAACCTTCCTTAATATCAAAACACAAATTTAAAATCATTTGCGTAATTTTTTAGTTTCAACACAAAGGAAGGTTCTTGTTTGTAGAATATAATAGTAAAATTTATATTTTTTTTACCATTACTTACGCTTTATTCCACTTTTTGGCATTATTCGTATGAATAAAAGACAAAGACACAACCTATTATAATTTCGGTTGTATAAATGAAAACCATCCTCTGTGTCAAAACATAAAATTAAATACATTTCACTCCCAACATTGCGGAATGCTCTTTTTGTAGAACAGGAACAATAAAATATCTATTTTTGTACCATTATCTGTATTTTATTCATGTTGTATAGTTTTTTTCGTACCTAGAACAAAGAATACACGATCTTCTTTTAGACACCTTATTCTTTCATTATCTCCAAAAAATTACTAAACAAAAGCACTTTAATTTTATTTTTCGTTTTTATTTTTATATTGTAATATGAATGTCCAGATCAAGATTATTGCAAACTATTAGTTTTTCTTGCCTCACCTCATTGCATTCTATTTTTTTAAAATTGCAATTAACAAACATATCAGTTACTCTAAACTGTACTAATTTAACTTGAAACGGATTTTACGCATCACAAAGCTCTTAATTAAACGTTTCTCCCAAATCAAAATCCTTCACATATCAAGAATTCCGACCAAATTGCCCCATTTCAGAGCATAGATTGTGGTTATTTCGTAACACGATCTCCAAATATTGTGGTGAATGCTTCATGGCATTTTAAGCAATCCTATTCATCAGACAATCGATAAAATTGTACTATGAACTATATATGACAGCATTCCAAGCATTGTTTTTCTCGCACAATATGCTTACTTGTTAATAAGAAGTAATCAGCTCTAATAAGCAACATTCGCTGACAAATAAAAAGCACGAATCTATTAAAAACGATTAACAATATCAAATTTTTTCATATTTATTTTAATTAGCCATTAAAAGTGAATCCAAGGAATGTTTTCGTTCTAAATACTATATATAAGCAATGTTAATCATGGTGGTAGTTACGATTGAATGATTAAATAGATTAAATAAATTTAAATAAATATTAAATTTCCATCATTTTTCATACTCTTAGGTGCACGTAGGAGCCCTGATATTTAAGAAAGCGCCATTATAGCTGAGTAAACACATCAGATTTCCATAAAATTACCTCTAAAAGATATAGTTTTTATAAACGTTAGAAAGTTTTTAAGCGATCAATCAACGATAACAAGTAAAAACATATAATCTATTAGTCAATAGATAAGTATAAGTTAAGTTTCGTTGTATATATTTGCCATACACCGAATTATTAATCTTTTTTTTAACGAAGTTAAGTTACACAGCAAATTTTTTAATAAAGTAATATTATAATCAGCAATATTTCTTAAGAAAGTAGTGTCATAATCAACAACGCTACTTAATCAGTTGGCATCACAATAAGCAGCATTTCTTAATGAAGATGTGTCATAATTTGAAACTTTTCTTAAAAAAGTGATGTCATTATTAAGTGTGGAATAATTAAATAATGTGAAATAATTGGCAATATTTTATATAATGTATATTCACAAAATAAACATATATCTGAGTTTATAATTAGATTAAATAAAAAAAAGTAATGATTTTTATTTAAATTAAATTAGAGCTGCACTTTTAATTAAAGATGCATCGATTACTATATTAAAAAAAGCCATTTACTTAATTTATTATTGCAGATCAATGTTCTTTAAATAAGAACACAAAATGGAGGTGATCAATTTTCATTTGATGAGAAAATCTATCACTTTAACGTATCCCCAAATAACTACTTTCGAAAAATTCTTTTAATCAAAACTAAATGAAGTCCACTTAAATTTTTTCCCTTGCGTCATATCTGATTCGCACTTCAATTAAGCACCTGGTTACTTTATTTAATTGCCTTCTTTCATCATCAGGAATAGATGTACTGATAACAGCCAGATTTTCAGAAGATGCCATACAGCGTTGAAAAGACAATTAATTCCGAGAAAAAATGTAATGGGCTTCCGTTAAGTTAACAGATGGTGACAGGAGTCATGTATTAACAGAGAATTTTATTTCTTACCTTTTGCACGCCATGCCATTAATTTTTCACCAGAATAGTTTTCTGCTACGAAAACTGCAATTTTTCACCGAATTGTTGGCGTTTGTTTGGAAATTCTTCTGGGTGATTATTATTGTATGTATCACTAGACTAAGCACGTAAGATTTATGGTTCGAAATTTTATTGCACCTAAACTCCGTTTTAGAGTTCTAAAAATATTTCATTCTGTTACTTTGTTGTTTTATTTTGAAACAATGAAATTAAATTTCGAAAATGTGAGGAATTTTGGCACAATTGTGTTTTATTTCAGTTTTACTTTTAATAAAGCATTAATAAACGTCTTGAATAAAAGTTTGCGAGGAAAATATGCAGATTTTCAAATCAGATGATTTTAAAATACTACTGGAAGAGTGGATCGTTGTGGGCAGGAATTTAATTTGAATACAGTTTTATTTATTTAAAAATGTACAAACACTAAGAATCTTTACAAAATTCATTTTTAAAAATCCACTAACAGATCACACATAACTATTTTTTTTATTAGTACGCACTCTTTTGTTTTAAATATGATTTTCACACTTTACTTTTATATGAATAATATTTAAGGATATTTTACTGTGATGTACGAATAAACCACTTTTGTTGACTCGTATTTATTTTTGTTTAATTAAAGTTATTACTATGATAAATTATACTGCTAAAAAGAAGAAGGAAAAATCTGTATTGATTGCTTATTGAATAGCATTCATGTTGTAACTGCCAATAATATGAATTACCCGTATTTATTTTCCTTTCATTTATTTTTCATATCAAGCATATAAATACTTATTATATTTAGCGTATGAATAAACTTAAGGACAAGAAAAATTAAAACTAGTAGCAAAATTTTTAAATCAAAACATATTTTGCTTTAGGTGGTAAGAATAAATACACTATGTCTTCATTAACAGCCAATTTTACAGAAAGGAGAAGAAAAAAAACTTTCATAAGGAATTAAGATATAATACGAAATTTGAAGGATATCATGAAAGTACAGTAATTTAGTCAAAATTGTTTTAATTAACAAAAACAATACCTATTTAATAATATTACAATTGCTAACAAAGATAAAAACCATTTGAATTGTTATGGAATTCTTAAGTTAAAATATTCTGCATATGGTTTAATATTTATCTTTGATCAATTTTCGATTTGCTTACCTTTCTTCAAATTTTTAAACATGTAATTTCATATTTAAACAAAAATAAAATATATGAAGTAAAAAATCTATTGTTCATTTGTTTAACACTTTTAAGCAAATGCGGTCTTAACAACAAGGTTTGAAAGATAATAGTTTATTCCTTTAAGTCAACATTTATAGTCAACAGGTTTATTCTTTTAAGATAAAATAAATAAAAAATTATAACTTTTCCTTCGTAAATACGTCAGCACAACACATTTAAAAATAAACTCTAAAAATTTTTGAGTGTTTTGGCACAAAATTCTGCAGTTTTGATTAAAGAAATGTAAAGCCTTTTTTTAAGTTTTCTCCCTTTCGAAAAGCTTGAGGACAATTCTGTATCAAAAATTTTGGAATTTTGACCTAAAAGGCTTAAGGCATTTTGCTAGAAGTATTTCTTCAAGAATTTCAAAAATTTTTAAGCGTTTATGAAAAAAATTACGCTTCTTGTAAAGTTTCTTTTTTTTGCAAAAATTTGCTGAAGCGTGCAGATGTGTGCCAGTTGTGCTCAAATTCAGGAATGTGCTAGTTTTTTTTAAAGATTTATTGAAGTTATTCATTTATTTACTACGTATTAGATAAATTTTAACTACAAAATAAATGATATAATCTTAATGAAACCCTTAACCAAAAAATTTAATATACATGCATTTTCAATTTTAGTATGCATTTTATTATTTATTACTGTATTTTTTTAAGAAAAAATATTGAAAATTTTAGAAAAATGAATATTACATGACAAAGAACCTGCTAAAACCATTTTTCAATAATTTGGGGAAATGAATTATCGAGTCTGTACTACCTTGATAAAAAGATTTGATATTATGTACTTGAAAACTTTCATACCCAAAGCGTGTGACCTTTACAAAATGCTTATAACTAGAAGATATTTTGGATTGCTTATTTCCTTTGTGTTCCCTAATACAGCTTGTGAAAATTAATTTTTGTCGGAACTATTATGACGAAATAGTCTGAACTGTTGCAGTAGTTTTAAAAGTTTAACCTTATTCGTAGCAAAACCTAAGAGCTTATGAGCTGTTTCGTACATTTCGGAAACCAAATCGAACACAAACCTTTCAAAATATTAACTTTAATCTTCAAAAATCTCTTTTGGAAATATCAAGAAATCTTAACATTCTCTATAAGAAAATTGAAATTCTAATCTAAATACTGAAAATTGGCAAAAATTAGCGGAATAGTTACATTTGCCTTAATATAAATTTCCTTACATTCCTTAAAATAAATTTTGAATTATTATTTATGAAAATTTGCAAAATTATCCATTGCATTTTTTTCATAAAATCTGCAGATATCCGTTATAATTCTTTTATGAAATCTGTACATTTTCTTTACATATTTTACTAAAAAAAAACCTCACATTCCTTGAAGTAACCCGGAAGTTAATTGTTTTTTCAATTTTCAAAATCCTCAACAAAAAAACGGAGTTTTTTTTTACTTTTTTAAACAAGACCTTTAAAATCAAAAATTATTTAAAAGTTTTGTACTGATTTGGATGGAATTAAATTTTAAATTTAGATTATAGAACTTTTTTAAAAAATAGAAAATGCGTCATTTCAAATAGAAGAATACTATTTTGACATAGCGACTATGTAATAACTTATATTTTATATGTTTTTCTTATTCATGAAAAACAAATTACACTGTAACAAAAGTTTCTTCTTTTTACTTATTATTTTAATTCTCGAATCCTTAGAATAGATAGTTTTAGCACTTTACCTAATCAACTGTCTAATACTGAGTATAATGCATTTTAAAGTCCCTCTATAGATCATTTTATATATATGTATAATTAATTGACTAATCATTAAATTTATACAAGATTCATTTGTTAAAAAATGGATTAACACGGTAGTTTTTGCATTTTACTTTATGCAATTTTTGATTTTTCCAAAACTTTCTTTAGGAAATCAGTAACTCAAAGTTTAGTAGTTAGTAAAATAAACAAAATAAAAAATTGTTTTATATTACTGAACACATTTCAAATGTATTCGTATTAAACAACATTCATTAAAAGACAAATAACTGTTCAATAATTTACACCATTTAATAATAAAATTGTACTATTATTCCAAATTAAAAGCAGACTAAAAATTTATTTTCAAAATAAAAACATAAATTATTGCATTCTAAATAAAATAGTACAATTTTGACATGAAAACTATTCTTGATAAATTTTTATACAATGCCCATCATTTTTTTAGTTATTCATTATCATTCAAAACAAATTACTAAATAGCAAAAATTTCTTTTTTCTTTTCACTCAATTGAAGTAAAAATGTTTTATTCTTCTCGAGTCAAACAATCGATTCTTTTGGCATTCTATTTGGCAAATGATTCAAAGAAATTTTCTAGCAAGCCATCCGAAATTTGTTAATAGATAATTAAATTATATTGGTTATCTATTGGTAACACTACTCAAATTTTTATAATTTTTTTCCAATGCCCACTTGGAGAATGACCTAGGTCATACTGGTATCTGAAGGGCAGATTTGTTGGCCATTCTTTCAGGGGCACCATATTAGGTGGACCAACGTTGCTCCCACAGTAAGGACAGATAGTTCAGAGAAAGAAAGAACAGTCATGCCTAGCCCGGGATTCAAACCCAGAACCTTTCTGATGCAAGGGCAGTTCCCTAACCCCTACACAGGCCGGTCGGCATTTTTATAAAATTCATACGGTACAAAAATTCCATTGGTGGATTAAAGCTATTTTTCATATTTTATGTTACATGTCTTCACATTCTTTAAATGTTTAAATTCGATAAATTTTTTGATTTATTTACACATTTAAGCTTTTAAAATCTGAAACTTAATTTCTAAACAAAGAAATTGATGAAATAAAATAAATATGTTTTATTTGTTGAACATTTTTTTTTCTTCAAAAAATAAGGTTCAAATACCATTTATTAGTATGTTTTGTACAGATAATTACTCATTAATTTTCATCATTTTAAGATAAAAAATAATAAAAAATTCATATTAAATTTCGAATAAAGTTTCCTTTATAAAAATACAAAATGTGGTATTTCAAATAACTGAGTACTTTTTAGACATGGCAACTATTCGTGATATATTTACTATACAATGCCCAACATTTTTCCGGTTATTCTTTATCATTCAAAACAAATTACGGAATAGCAAACCATACTTTCTTCTTTTCACTCAATTGATGTAAAAAATGTTTTATTCTTCTCGAGTCAAAAAAGAGTGTGTTTGGCATTCCACTTGGCAAACAATTCATACAGACTATCTGGCATGCTTTACCGAAATTTGTTTATTTGGAAGAGAAACAACTCTGAATCCACATTTTTCGATTTTACCTTCGAGTTTTGCAGTGAAAAAAGCAATTTATATGCGGCAAATCAAAACGATATTCGTATGCTGCGTTGAATTTGAACGCGGAACGAGAATTACGTTCGTCCCGTTTCCTATGTATGCAACCATAAAACAAACATTTTTTTACTGTTTTCAATAAAATTCTAAGAATGTTCTGGATTTTGTTTTCATTTTCTGCATTTCGATTTCCAATCGCTCTGAAGTTCATTCTTGAAAACGAAGGGTTTTTAAGGTTTACTCAGCTCAAAAGACAAGCCAATTTCCTTCAAAAACATATGTTTCATTTTAGATTTTGCTGCACAGAATATTATTTATGCATTATTGTAATTATTTTATTTGTTCAAGAATACTTAAAATATATGCGTAATGTAATATTCCACCTGCGCACAGATCTTTTAACTTTTCCCCTTGCAAAAATTTTATGTATTTTTGAGGTCTATTTGAGGTAGTTTGGAGGTGGTTAGGTCGGTTTGAGGTTTATTTTAAGTTGACTTCAAAAACAACCTTAAGAAATCAACCTTCCAAGGCTCTAAATCAATGTGCGTGAAGTTGTTTTATTTATATTTGAGGCAGTTTTGAGATTGGCGGAAATCTAATTTAAAGTAACCAGCTTAGGGGGTTGTTTTTTAATTGTACATGTTATTTTTTCTACACTTCACGCAAATAAGCATACTCGAAATGTGAATAATTTCGCTCGATCTCAAATAAATGAATCGCTGAGCTATGAATGAGGTTGATTTTATGAGGTGCTATGTATGAGGCTGATTTTATGAGATGTAAATATGGTTAAAATTGCGGTTTATTAATGAATTTATTTCTGGTGCAAAATTTAATCTCATTTTCAACCTCAGGTATGTTTTTTTACATGATAAATACTTAAAAATACCACGTTTTTATGTCAGAGATATCCAGTTCATATTAAAGAGTATAGATTATCTATCTTCTCATATAAAACAATATTTCATAGATTGTTGAAAATTGTTCTTACGATAGGAATAAATAAAATAAAAAAATAAAAACACATGACGCAATATTTACGTACAAAGCTTTACATTACAATTTACATTACAAAACTTTAAACTTAACACCGACCAATATTAAGTAATAGGAATAATTTATCTTATGCTATAAAATACTTATTATATAAAATACTTATTATATAAATTACTGCAACTGGCCACTAGCCAGTAGTAAAACTTTCTATTTTAACCCTAAATCCCTTTGTAAGTTTTTGACGTGTTTTAATAAATACAAAATGTATCAAATATAAAATAGTTATTACTTTCATGAGTGACTGTGTTGTCTAAATAGGAAAAACTGTCGGAAAGGTCTCAAGAAAGAATGAATCAATAAAGAAAGACTGTCAAATCTTAGAGACTACTCATAGAAACCGCATTCGTTATTTCTAAATTATAGATTTTCAATTTAAGGACATTAAACATATCAAATATAAGTAACCTAACGTAGTTAAATAATTATTACACTTTTTGAGTGTAATAATTAATGCATAATTTTTGGCAATAAAATGGATAAATATTTTGAATTAATGCAAACATATTGTAATAACTGTCTTAAACTTGAAGTATAACTGTCGTAATTTAAGTGTAAATTGGATATCAGGACAAATAGACTTATATAATAGTCTTAAAAGAAAATACGTCCACAACCTAAGAAAAAGTAGATCCAACTGTTTTTAATTAACGATATGTAATTGATACTCGATCGAAGATAATTTGCACATAATCAATTATACTATTTTATAAGCTGAAAAGAAGTATATAGAAATATATAGAAGAATAATGTTGGCCACGAAAAGGTGCTGTTGTTACAGAAAAAGAATTTATACCTTTACGCAAGCAGCCGTCACTAAATTATGTAAATTATTTTTAAAACTAAACAGTCATTTTCTTCCCCAGAAGCATTTAATTTTTTTTCCTAAATAAATTTAGTTTCCCTTAAGTCAACTTACGCGCTACCATGAACATTAAATTGACTAAATGTTCTGCCGTTAACACTTAAACAGTATCTCACGTGGATTAGAATTGAAGGGAAAGAAAAAAGAATATTACGGGGTGGACCTAGGAATTCTGCACTGTTGCTATGGCAACAGGAACACATTTTTTTAACTCTTTGTGAAAGGTACTCTTATCTAAAGTAATTTAATTAAGAAGGCAATCATTCTAAAACCCGTGAGTTCACTTTGGTCGGATTTTAGTTAGATTTAATAAGCCCCATGCTTCGCTGAAATAATCTCGGTCTCTTATATGAATCTCATTTAAATGGATATATAGCTATTTAATATTTGGAGTTTAAAACGTGTAATGAGACTGAAGCGATACATTCGCGAAGGTGTTTTAAATAAATAGCTGAAAATAATTAGTAAAGACATTGGGGGCAGTAAGTTTTAAAAATGTTGTTTCCTAAATCATAAGCAAAAAGGAAATTTTCAATCAAAATGAAATATTAATGTGTTTTGTAGACACAGGCAGTTAGGTAGTTTTATATGGAACTCGAGGTTATTTTGCAGACACAGGCAGTTATCTAGTTTTATATGGAACTCGAGGTTATTTTGTAGACACAGACAGTTATCTAGTTTTAAATGGAACTCGAGGCTATTTTTAAGACACAAGCAGTTATTTAGGTAGTTTTATATGAAACTTGAGGTTATTTTTTAAACACAGACAGTTAGGTACTTTTATATGGAACTCGAGGTTATTTTGCAGACGCAGGCAGTTATCTAGTTTTATATCGAACTCGAGGTTATTTTGTAGACACAGACAGTTATCTAGTTTTATATGGAACTCGAGGCTATTTTTAAGACACAAGCAGTTATTTAGGTAGTTTTATATGAAACTTGAGGTTATTTTTCAGACACAGACAGTTAGGTAGTTTTATATAAAACTTGAGGTTATTTTGTAGACACAGGCAGTTAGGTAGTTTTATATAAAACTTGAGGATATTTTTTTAGACACTGACAGTTATCTAGTTCTATATGGAACTCGAGGTTATTTTGTAGACACAGGCAGTTATCTAGTTTTATATGGAACTCGAGGCTATTTTTAAGACACAAGTAGTTATTTAGGTAGTTTTGTATGAAACTTGAGGTTATTTTTTAGACACAGGCAGTTAGGTAGTTTCATATGAAACTTGAGGTTATTTTTTTGACACAGACAGTTATCTAGTTTTATATGAAACTGGAGGTTATTTTGTAGACACAGGCAGTTAGATAGTTTTATATGAAACTCGAGGTTATTTTGTAGANTTTTTTAGACACAGACGGTTAGGTACTTTTATATAAAACTTGAGGATATTTTTTTAGACACAGACAGTTATCTAGTTCTATATGGAACTCGAGGTTATTTTGTAGACACAGGCAGTTAGGTAGTTTTATATGGAACTCGAGGTTATTTTGTAGACATAGACAGTTATCTAGTTTTATATGGAACTCGAGGCTATTTTTAAGACACAAGTAGTTATTTAGGTAGTTTTGTATGAAATTTGAGGTTATTTTTTAGACACAGACAGTTAGGTAGCTTTATATGAAACTTGAGGTTATTTTTTTGACACAGACAGTTATCTAGTTTTATATGGAACTCGAGGTTATTTTGTAGACACAGACAGTTAGGTAGTTTCATATGGAACTTGAGGTTATTTTTTAGACATAGACAGTTATCTGGTTTTATATGAAACTGGAGGTTATTTTGTAGACGCAGGCAGTTAGATAGTTTTATATGAAGCTTGAGCTTATTTTGTAGACACAGACAGATAGGTAGTTTTATACGGAACTCAAGGTTATTTTGTAGACTCAGACAGTTAGGTAGTTTTATATGTAATGAAATAAAAATTATAAATTGAGTACTAGTTTCAAGTAGTAAATAAGTAGTAATTTTAATGTTAATTTAGTAGAAAGTCAAGTGTAATGTGGAATAGTTTATGTACAGGAGCATTATGGAATTAAATTGAAATTTACATTATATTTTAAAGGGTTAATATGTTTTACTTTATCATGGTATACAAATTAGTGTTTTTTTTGGTGTGGGGAGGGGGAGTTTAAAGCGGATACTTTATACCCGTTTTATTCTTTAGTTCCGTTTTATTTTTTGATATCCGCTTATTTTCATATACCTTGAACATTTAGCATCTGTTTTATTTTAAATATCCCTACATCAATTGACCTTGTTTTTTTCATTGAGTCTGAAGGGAAGATATTAGATATAATATAAAACAATGTTAAACTAGGGTTAATGATATTTTTGTCCAAATCATCTGATCAAAGTATCTCACACTAGAGAAATATAGTTACACTTTAAGAAATTTTCCTAAAATGCGGATAGTTAGACGTTAACTTATATAGTCAGTTCCGTTTTCGGAGTAAAAGCTCGGAGTAAAAGTAATTGCAATGAAATTCAGTGAAACTACTATTATTAAACTTTTATTCATACTGTTATTACATAAAAGTATCTAACTCAATGTGGAGGTGTACAGCCTTTTCTATGACAGATACAATATCAGGATGTGAACACAAAGGTTTCGGTTTCGAAGCCAATGCATGTATCTAATACATGTATTTAAATACATGTATCTAATTACAACCAATCGAATCTAATTACACGTTGACTAGCGCCTGATGAACTCTCACACACTCACACAACGTTCGTGAACACACAATTCTTTCATTCCTTAACAGATCGTATAATTGCATGATTTGCCTTGATTCGAAAGTCAAATCGCCTAAGCCTCAAGCATGGTAAGGTCAGAGACCATATATTTTACAAGAAAAAATTTACGGGCAGACCTGTGTTTTTACAATCATGTTAGTTATAAGACTATAAATTGGTTATGACGGTTAGTGACTGGAATACCTTTCGCGTGTCTCTGACCATAATCTATCATTTTTTTGCGTCTATACTTAATTTCTTTTACAAATTAATAAACAATTGAATAAATAAGAGATAGTACTTATTCACGTGTTTCCTAAAATAATTACTTATTTCAATACTCCAGGAATAATTCTGAAAAAATTGACTTAAAAATGTCGCCCTACTTTTATCTTTTATCCAATCAATCTAATATTTTCTTAAAAAATATATTCACCCAAATTATTATCTATATATGTGTATCAAGGAGAAAAAATAAGAGTAATTCTAAAAATTCCGGCAAAATTACCAGGCTGTACAGTAATGACATTTCTGATTAAAAAAACATAATTCCGGTTATGAAAATTACCACACTATACGGTATTTAAATCACTCATTTGGTAATTTTTCCGTCCATATGGTAAAAGTTTACTGAAATTTTTCATTTTCAAAATTATAGTTCTTGTTACCACACATTTAGTAATACGAAACTGAAAAGTGAATTCATGCGAATAAATGGTTTTTGTTCATTGTATCAACTATATTTTGTTTGTAAAATATGGTTATATTTTCATTGTAAAACCATATTTTGTTTCAAATTTTAACGAAATCATTAGCAAAGAGATTCGGTAAATATAACCGATCTTTTTGGTGCTCCCGTAGAGCTAAAAATATGGTAATTTTTACCATAATCTGGTAGTTTTGACCATACTTTTTTCACAGTGACTGATTATGAGGATGAAAAATCATTCTTTTAAATCACAAATAGTTTATTCTCTAAGACTTGCACTCGTTTCGGAGCCCTGAGGTGCATTTTCATCAGCAAGATAAAATGATAGAGATTGTAAAAACAGAGACGATACGAATCTACAGGTAACGCAACTATGTAGAAAAAAAAGATAGATAGAAGAGTAAAAACGTTAAAATTATGAAGACAAAAGAATTGAAAAGTTCAAAGAAAATGCTTTAAAAATAATTTATAATTACTGGGCAGCAGTGTAGCCATTTCCTTCCGTTTTCGTTTTTGATTATTTGAAAATTCCCTCTGAGATCCAGGCCAATGCTTAAATACATTTTGCTTAATATCATTCACAAAGTACTTACCTGGACTCACTGCTGTTTCATAAGTCAAATACTAAGAAGACAATTTTTTAATTTTAAACTTTTTCAACTGCCAATTTTAAACTCTTTTGCTGTTTTAACTGTAAGTTTTTCTCAAATGGTCGAAGTACAGAATGACATTTCAGTTTTTACCATCTCAGTTTTTAGGCATTAATAAAAGTGCAATTTGTAATTTTTATTTAACATATCAGTTTTTATCATCTCAGGTTTTGGTAAATGTGCAATTTGCGATTTTTGTTTAATCAGATTAATGTATTTATTAAGAAATATTACATCACAGTGACTAATTATAATTATAATAATATAATGCTTCAAAAAACACTTAAAAAAACCCTACTCCAAACAAATACAATATTCCACGTTAAGGAAAAAAAATATTGTCAAAACTATCAGAACATCATAAAATTTACCGTGTTTCTGGTTTTATGTGAACAACAGAATGATCTGTACTTTTTACAAAAGGTAAAGATTTTGGTAAACTTAAAAACAAAATATGGTTTTATAAAATATAATAAAATTTGGTATAATTATCATGAAGCCGTGGAGTATGGCAGTCATTTATTCGGTAAATTTAATTTTCTGTTTTGTATTTTTCATTAAATTTGTGCTAATAAAAAACGATAATTTCGACAACCAGAAATTCCAAAATACAGTTACAATATTAACAAGAAACTACCAAGTGGATGGTTTAAATACCCTATATTCAGATTTTATTAACAGAATCGCGTTTTTTTCCACCAGAATTGTCCATACCATACATTTCGGTAATTTTACCAGATTTTTTCTCCACTTATGCATATCATATGTTCTTATCATGATTTTCTGCTTTTCTGTCTTGGAATTTTTTAATTACTATCAGTATTTTTAATGATGTCCAAACATTTCCCCTTCATTTTTAAAAAAAATGTTTTAAACTAAAGAGAGAACTTAAAAAAATGGCAAGTAAAGAATTTTTTTCTGAGTCCAAAGGAAAATAAAAAAAGGTAATAAAAATAAAAACAAAAGTTTGGAGTTGTGCTTTGAATGTAAACCCAGAGTTTTGAATTGATATTCGAATTCTCAAGTTATTCTCTTGTTATCTTTCCCGTTCAATTTCTTTTCCCTAGAATACTTCTTGAGAATAATCTTTTACTTCGAAAACGAAGTGAGCTAAAATTGTGCATTTGTATGCAATAAACATTTTTGGCACTTCTTTGCAGTATAAAATCTCTAAACGGGACAAGTAAATACTTTAATCTTCTCTTTACAAAAATGTTTAGCATTTCTCAGAAAAGTGCCCGATTACTTTCCCTTTGAACCTATTTATTCATTTTATTTTTGTAGATTTTTGAATTCCGAATCTGTTCAGTTTTAGAATTCTGAAAATAACAGAAGTAATTTTTTTGGTTCAAATATATACTAGTTAAATTTTTGCAAACGATATGAAAAATTTAAACGTTATTGATGATTTTGCTTCTAGTTTCAGATGCGAGAATAATATTTACTTCAATTCATAACGCTCCAATTTGCATAATATATTTTACTTTTTATTTGTTTATCATAATATAATGTATCTTCAAATTTAAACCACAAATATGTTGTTGGAATTGGCCCTCTTGAAATTTTGTTAAAGAACATAGTTTCTTTTCTTCAAAAATCGCACTAAAATGATTAGAAAATAAATATAAAATCAAAATTTTTATATGAAATAAAAGTAATTATGAATGCTTAAATAAAGTTTTCAAAACCAAGCAACCAATGCTAATAAAAATTTTCATAATCTATCTATATAGTATGTTACAACGATTGGCCGATGAGTTGCGATCAAAGATCAGGCATGATGTGTCAGTCTGTTTCAGTTTAAACTAAAAGCGCACATTGAAACAAGCATAAGTGGCAATTAATGTCTTTACCAATTTGAAATTTAAAATTATCTGCCTATTCAACATGCAGCAAGTGCCAATGATAAATGCAAATTTGTTAATTTTTATTCGTTTATTGACGAACATAAAGGCATTTGTAACATATTGGACTAAATATTATTTTTTGATAACTATAATGCGCCACTTATAAATATAAAGTATCATCGTAATATCATTTATAAATGTGAAGAGTTTTCATATACTAAGTTATTTTTTAAACGTATACAAAATAAAATATAATTCTTTTCATTACTTAGATCGAATTTAATTGCAGTTTCAGTGCTATTAAATGACAAATAGTTATTCGATGTGCGGGAACCATAACTTGAACAACTACTTATTTTATTACACTGCTGGACAAGTGCGAAGAGCGGATGATAATAGAAACGATAGCTACTACAAAATTGAAGATAGGAAAATGCAAAAATTAGTATTAGTGGGAGGCGTAGTAAGACGTGTTATGCGTGTGCAAATTTTGGGTTGTCGAACTGGTTTGTCACATGACAGTGCTGATAAGTGATATAAAGGATTTGAAGCATATTGAGCGTTGTTGTTCAAAATCAAAGTTTAGCAGGAACACATTAATTAACGAACTTGCAATTTTCGGTATGTCTTATCGATGCCATTTAGCTGATTTTACCCGTAGCCGTGTATAAGCGGCAAGATAAAAGAAGGCAGAAAAAATAACATCTGTTTTAAGAAAACTTCGACATCAACCACAGTGTTGTTTCAAGGCTTTAAAAATAATTTCAAAAAACTGGAAAGTATAGCAAACGTCACGGGAAAAGTCATGTTCTATATACGACGTCTGCAGAAGACAGATGCATTGTGCTATCGACAAAAAGAAACTGGCGTAATTACCAGTGAGGATACTGGCCAGTGAGGTAGCAAATTAGTTTCATGCTGCAACTGGAATCTTCTGAGAAATTGCAGCCAGATGCTTGTAAGCAGAAGTAAATGATTAATGACCGTATTCTCCTGTAAGTGCATCTAACTGCGGCTATGACTGGCCAACTCTACATTACTGATATTTTGCTGCCTCAAATGCCACTGACTCCTTTGCCTTTATGTTCCTTGGAGCTGCCAGTGATAAATTTGTTTTTATGGATGACAGCGCAACATGTCATATAACAGTTACTATGGAACAGCGTGTACAGAGCGAGAATATTCAATGCTTCATATGGCCAGCACGATCTCCAGATCTGAATCTCATTGAAATTGTGCGAGATGTTTTGAAGAGGAATGCTATTTGGCGAGAATGTTCCACAATAAGCAAGGACACCGTCATCCTCTCACTGACAGAAGATTTGGACAAATTGCCCAAACAGCTGCTGAATACTCTTGTGCTTGGAAACTTGCATTGCCCTCCATGGTGGTTGTACTCAATATTGACATCTTACTTCAAAATACCAGCAAATGGTATTGGCATTTTTTATCTTTAATTTTACGTTTACAGCAAAAAAGGACTATTTTGTTCTTTGGACACATTTCAAACCTTCTGGGCTTCAGAGTACAATAAATTATCTTATCTTTATAAATATCCTAACATTCTGGCATTCCTTTATTTCACTTGGCATTTAACCACGCTTAATTTTTTATACGCTATACAGCCCTTTGTGGTTCGTCCTTAGCCATTGTCCAGCAGTGTATTTGGTAATTGGTCCAAAAGGAGCTGCGAATCCTGTTTCGGTTATTGGCAAGTGATAGCAAACAGTGGAAGGGTAGACATTTAGTATTAAAATAGAAAAAACAATTAAAGTTTGCGAGCATACTTTCTTCGTCGATGTGCAGCAATAGTTGTTCAATGTCACAATGATATAAAATTTGGTTTTTCGATTTAGGTTAAATTTAATAATAAACCTTATAAGGAATTGATACGTTAAATTTAATTATCTGATGGAGTATTAAATGTATTAAAACATATCAAATTCTGGAACTTTGATTTATTGATGGCATAGATAACAATTTTGAGTTCTTACTGAGTGCTCAAAAATCTAGCATAAATTTGTAAACTTCAACTTGCAATCTAAAACCAAATAAGCTTTAAACTATTTAAAATATCGAATAAAATTTTGGAATTTTTTTCATTCAAAACTAAATAAAAAATATTTTTCTAAAGGAATACTTTACAAATGGTTTAAGATAAAATAACAGATAAGCAGCGTTTTTTTAACAGAATCTTAAAGAATGTTTTATATTTACAATTATTTTGCAGAACTAAAAATTAATATTGCTACTAATCGAAAAATACTGGGAAATAAATATTAGATTTTAAGCTAGAAGGTTATTCAATAAATTTCACAACTAAATGCATGAATTTAAAGATTAAATTTGATTAATTTATTCAAATATATAAAGCTTGAAATATAATGAAATAATTCAGTAATTATTGATGGAATATTACATTATTTGCTAAATGGACTAAGACAAAAAATATGGTCTAAACTTACAGAATATGATAAAATTTTCCGTGCTTCTGACAGCATAGGAACACCAAAAAACTCAATAATTCTTACCATAGCGTTTTGATAATGTATTTGGTAACTTTGACAATAAAATATTATTGTACAATATCTCATAAAATTTAGTAAATGTGGTGAAATTCGATAATTAGATTATGACACTTTACAGCATTTCATAAAAACTATTTATTCGGTTAAATTTACTTTTTAGCTTTGAATTTTTAACTAAATGTTTGGTAACAAGAATCATAATTTATACTTTAACTATTTTTAATGCATAAAGAAACTACTTTTGAAGTTAATAAGAAGACAGCTTAATTATATGGATAAACTTATTCAGGCAAAGGAATTTAAGAATAAATTAAATTTTTTCCTATTTGAATAATTTATTCGATTTTAAAATAAAATTCTTTGACTTAAATTTCCCTTTTATTTGCGAAAAATAAATGAAATAATCAAATTATTGTTTGCCTAATTATTTCAAAAATCGTACATTATAAATAAAAATATACCACGTAATTAATGCACGCGAAAATGTTTAGTTATAATTGCGATTTTCATTTTTAACTTGTAATAACGAATTTTAATACTTAAGTAAATCAATTTGAATTAGATTATGAGTATCAATTGAAAGTTAAAACAGATTTAAGAGCAATAAAAATTTAAATAAATATTTTTTTAAAATCTAATATGATAGCAAAGATAGTTGAGAAAGTTAGACAATGTATAACATAAAAAAAATAGTGTTTTAATTTTTTTTTCATGGATTCACGAAAATAATATCCGTCATACCTTTTAGGATTGTCGAGTTAATTTGATGATCAAAAAAAATTATTCTTATTCGTCACAATCACAAATTATTCTAACAAATCATAAAAAAAAAGAAAAGAAAATTTTTGTTCAATATATCTTGACTTACATCATATGTATATATAACGGCTTCTTTCAAATCAAAAATAGTTAATACTGTTATAAGTAGTGGATATTTTTTAGTTTAACAATTCCGAAAATAGAATCATTTAATCAAATATAATGTAAAATAGGATATATAAATTTATAATTGCATCTATTTTAATTCATAATTCTTTTAAACTATATTATAATTTTGATTAGTTAAACATTTTGTGTATTTTTTAAACATTTTGTGTATTTTTTTATAGGTGAAAAATCGATTATTGTCACATACTGTGATATTCTTATTCGAAAGTAATAAATGAGATTAATTTTAGGCTTTACTTTAAATATTTACGCAAATTAAGAATACATATTTTTTAGAATTATTTATTGGTAAGCGTATCAAGAAATCATTTTATTTATAATTCACTTTTCCTCTCAAGAAACGTGCCGTTATATTTCTTATCTTAACTGTAATTACCTCTATTTCTCTTGCCAATTACAAATAAAGATCAATTGAATGGAAAGAAAAGTAACTATTTCAAATATCAAAATAAATTTTTTTGATCACACTTTTTTTTTTAAAAAAAAAGACGTTAATTGCATATTTTGTCTAATTACATGAAACCTATAATTACAATTCTTTCGAGAATTAATAGCCTGATATCAAATACGTACTAGAGAAAAGACATTTAATTTTTTTATAATGCTTAACTCGTAAATTATGGCATAATGGGTACCTTAAATCCAATGCATAGGTGAATATAAATCATTTCTAAGTGAATATAAATCATATCAATCATCACCTAAGCATTTTAAAAGCTTTTGATCATAATTCTACCCTTTTTTTTTCATTCTGAAACATAAATTCATGATATCTGATAAAATAATTTCTAAAAATACTATTCTTTATAATATGTTATAGAGCTTAATACACCTTAAATGGACACAAAGTTGCACACAGGAAAACTTTACGTATTTCTTAAATGTGGCGCTTGTTGTTTATCCAGTTTTAAAAAACCATGATTGCAAAATGTTTATATTTGAGTAATAAATGTTATTATTGCATTGTTGAGTTATGTGTTATTCTTGTCTATCTTTCTTTGACTTCTTTTCAAGTCTTTTAGTTTACGATAGTTCAGTGACCAGTGAGAGCAAGAGATATTTTTTTCTAAAAATATGGTTTCGAACAGTGTATACTCACTGTACATAGCTGTACATAAATGTACTTAATTTATTTTTCCAATGGCACCTGTGAATCAAAGTCACGTAGGCGATCAACGTTGCCCACGCCAAATTGCCACAAACCCGTTTATAGGGTGGGCCACATTCACACACACACAACAGAGGACAGCACAAAGAGAGAGAGAAACATCCATGCCCAGAGCGGGATTCGAACCCGCAGTCAGGCGCGCTAACCACTTGGCCAGCGTGCTTAAATTTAATCTTATTTAAAAACTTTAAAAATACAGTCCAGGAAAAATGAAAATCAAAAATTTAGTCTGGAAAACAACCAATTCCGAGTTCCGATACTTTTGACTGCTTTTTAAAATTTGATTTTGCTGTGATGCTTTTTACTAATGCTTAGTTTAGCATGATTTTCGTGAATCATACAACACTTTATTTGTCGTTATATGTTGAAGTTGATGTAGTCGAGGAATTTGATCTTGGAGAGTGTGAGGACATGAAAAATTTAGAACAATACCCATTTTCCCAATTGGTAAGAATGATTCATTAGATTTAAGAAAAATTTTGAAAATAACATCTTGAAAACATCACATTAATTACATTACGTTATTCCCAGAATGTTTGAAATAAAATTGCAACCAAACTGTAACGTTTACTAGAAACATTTTTTTTTATGGAGCATATTTTGTTTCCCTTTTTAGAGTAAACGTCTTATTTTTTAATGCTGAAGTGCGGGGAAAGGAAAATGCAGTCCAAATTTATTCTTTTTCATTCTAAATTTACTTTGGTAAGAACCAAGAGGAAAGATCTTAGAAAGACTCCCTTATCACATATCTTTTTCACGTTGAATAAATTAAAAAGAAATTTCATAACAATGTTAGGTTTTAGGATCAGCAAAAGTTTTGGCGAAAGTTTGTTGTATTTTTTCTCGTTTGTTTGCAATCCGGACAAGTTTTGTATGGAAAAAAAATAATTGCTACCAAAATAAACAGTGAATTATTATCCAAGTAAGATATACTTTGTGCTACGTGAAATAAAGTGAAAAAGAAGAAAGAAAACCTGAACAAAAACTAAATAAAGTGCGGAAATGGACATACCATATTTTCGATTCTCTAAACAGTAACCTTTTGTAGTTTTTAAACACCAAATGGAATCAATAAAGTAAAGAGAAAAACACGTGGAAAGTGATTTAACCAATCAGGATAGAGGAGCAAGCTTGAAAAGGTAATAAAAAGAAGGATGATAAGAAACAGGTTTGAAGGGGTTTGAAGAGAACCCTATAAAGTTTTTATTGGTATACCAAATATTGGGGTAAAGTGGGATACTAGAAAGATCATTAACTAAATTAAAAGAATTTTTCAAAGCATGGAATGATTCCCCGAAATCATGTTCGGCAGATAAAGAGCAGTAGTGAATGTTTTAAGTAAAAGAAAACTCACACCTATGATTAGAATTCCAACTATGAAGGGGGATGAAAGATCGTTTAATGTCCTGATCCTAGATATACCCTTCAAGCTCTTTAAGTGAAGTTTAAGGGTATGTCTAGTTTGCCTAATATATGATAAACCAGCCATAGAGGATAGAGCTTTCCAATGAGGTGAACCAGGTTCGAATCTCAGAGATAGCTGATCAATACGAATTCCCCTTCCGGCTCGCACTAACCCGCTGATGTAAAATATTCTCAGTAGTAGACGTATAAATGGTTAGAATCCCCTTGCCTTCAGGCTAACCATAGGCTATTTTCTTGGTTTTCCCCTCCATACAACGTAAATATGTGTTAGTTCCATCAAAAAAGTCCTCCATGAAGGCAAATTTCTCTCAATATTTAATTAGGGATTCCCTTGTCTTCTGGATTGGGTTACAAGTTACAAGGCTACGGAGTTGAACATTTGTAGTCGTAAACCCAATAAAAAAATATACATACGATAGACTGCTCGATTGATGGAATGATATGCTTGATTTATTTAATTCATTTTATTGAAGTTGTATTTTCATAATCTATAAATATTACTCCCACGTATTTAATTTAATTTTTAGCAATACTAAATTTTTTTGAAGCAAATTCTGCTTTCATTCTCCGAAAACATTGAATCATCTTCCGTTGCAATCCAATTTTTTCATTTTTAAATAAAAATTTCGTTTAAAATTTTGAAATTTAATCCTCCTCATTCGCGTCATTATCAATAATCACAGGTAGAGAAAGACATTGTGCGTTATTTTATTTGTTGTTGTTGTTGTTGTTTCTTATCCTCTAATTGTCTGACGAAGTCAGACAAGATCCAGTAGGTTGTTGACCCTCAAAAAGTCAATTACAAGAAGCGGAGAAGCATATAAGTCCTCCTTGGAAAGGCCCAAGCAGTCGAGGATATGTTCGGCTGTGGCCTGCCGGGCTTCACATTTGGAGCAGACTGCATAAGTCTTTCTTCCTTTAAAGTACGAGAGACTATTCGTGTAAAGCTTCTAAGTTGAATAGCAACCTATATAAAAAAAAATATGTTTTCGTAATATGTTTCGAATGAAATAATTTGATTCTCCTTCCTTGAATGAGGTTAACCTCACTACTGATCTTCTTATAATGAAACGAAATATATATTTAAAAAAATTTCAACTACACTGTAAAAAAGGAATACTTAAATAGCACGAAACGCTCTTCATTTCTGAAACCCTTTTCTGGTATATGCTTTAGACAAAAATTCCATCTAAGTGACGAAATAACTATAGTCACTTCCTTGAAAAAGTGAATTTCGTCAAAATTAAATAAATATTTCATCATTCTATTTACAATTCAAAAAATAAATAAAAACCTCGTAGTGCCTAATGTATCTAACTTTTGTAATAATCTATTTAACGTGGTGGCACAACAAAGGGATAGATTGAAAAAAGAGATCAATTACACCCATGTCCGAAACGGGATCCAGACCCAAGATCTTTCTGGTGCGAATCCAATTCTTCGACCTTCGTACAGATTGATTAGCTCATTTCTTCACTTAATTTTTGATTGTATAGTCTTTATTTTATTTTTGTCATTCTAGTTAACAATCGTCCGCAATGCACCAAAGATGTAGGTTTCGAGTTGAGGAAATATTTTCGTCATATATTTTCGCGATTCGTAACGAATCACAAGATTTTATGACGAAATAATTCTGAAAATTAACCAACTGACGATTCTGTAAGTAAAAAGTCGTATTTTAGCCTGCAGTATTCTCAGCATGGCAAAACCGGTTTTTCCTTCTCCCAATTTTGCCCAAAGGGAATGAAAATGAACTGAACTTAAAATGAACTGAATATTGCTCGAGGATTGCAAGGAATCGGCAAGGTGGGAGTTTTATTTCTAAGATATATAGTTTAATTTCCTTTACCCACTGACAAAATGAGTCTCATTTTGGGTTTAAGGGCATGCGCATCTTATTTGCACGTCATCACACTTTTCAACTGTGTTCAAGAGTAATAGCAAGCGTTGTAATTGCCTGTGTTGCTATAGCGACAGCTGCTGTTCGATAATTTTTTTTAAAATTCTTATTTTAAATATTGTCTTAAGTTAAAACTTCAAAATGAACTGAACAACTTCGATCAACTTCGAAACCATAATCTCAAAAATAGAATTGCATAGCTCAAAAAAAATCAGGTTGACAGAAACATTAGTAAAAAATCGACACAGCAAGATCAAATAAAAAAAAGCAGATGATAATTTTTGAATTTCTTGGAGTTGACTGCTTTCACCTCTGATTTTTTTCTTTTTAATTTCCTCAGCGAATATTTTTAATGTCTTTATGTAAGTTAATTTAAATTATTTTAACATTAATTTTGTGATTTACTTATTTATGATTAGTATATTGGTGGAGATTTATATGATATAAATATGAATACTGAAGAATTAAAAAAAATTGTGAAGTCTTAAGAAATGTATATTGACTGGAATTGAAGGCGAAAGAACAATGATAAGAGGACAAATCAATTGATGCAGTGTTTGCAACCAATGATTAATTTTGCTTATGAAAGTCTATTAAGGAAGAAAATGAAATACTTGATCAATGGGCAACCAGTGATTGCAATAATACAATCACACTTTTCTTCCTTTCGCCATTGTTTCATTTTTATTTATTTATTTTTGCTCAATTCCATATAGAGAAGATAACCATATATTAATTGAACTTACAAATATATATCGTACAATGCTGTCTTTTAAGATTTATGGGGCAAATAAAATATCTATAACAATCCGAAACTCCGGTTATATTCCTTTAGTTGATAAAACAAATTATGCTACGAAATTTAAATTACTCAACCCAAAAAAATAAAATGTTCTTACGACTGCTAGGCTTCGAAATTGATGTAAAAAAACTACCCTCTTCCTCATTGCGTTTCTTATTTTTAAGCTTTTTTTTTGAACAATTCAAAGTTTAAATTCTATAAAATATATCTTTACCATTTTCAAAGAAACTGTTGACAGTCTCTTTTATGTAACTCTAAACGTGGCCACAGGGATCAACTCTTAGTTTAAATGCGCAATCTCTTTTTACCTCTTACGCAATACAGACCCTTTTAATTAAATTAAGGCTGCAATCTCTCCCGAACTTCAAAAACCTTTTTGCTTAGTTAGTTTGTTGACTTTTAAGAGACCCATACAACTTGGTCATTATCCTAGGAGATTCTCATAAAACCCTCACTTAAGGATGCGGTAACTTCTTTTCTTCATTAATTTATTAAGATTAAAAAAAGTAATGATGTGATCGTTAAGAAAATTTTCTAAAAATACAATTCTGTGTTTGTTTCTTAAGAATTTCTTCGGAAGAAAATTTAATGCATAAAACAATAATTTAATTTGTTTCCTGATCCTGTTATTTTTTTAAATTTTATATCCTTTCATTTGTTTTGCTTGTAATGTTCTTTGTTGAGTTTCTTTGGCCAAAAGGTTATTTCGTAAAATATAGCAATTATGGCAGGTTGTTCTTCTTTAATATTTATTTTTTATAGTCATAAAGAAAACTACTTATAAAGCGTCTTTTAGGGGCATCGTCAATAAGACCAAAGGCGTTCAGTAAAATGCAATTAAAAGAACTAGTTAAGCTCAATATTGTTGAAAAATACCTCTTTCCCTTTAAAAGTTTACTTGTTAAAGACGTAAATTTAGGATTTCGCAGTTCGTAAAGTCCTTAAGTGTCCTTTTTCATTCACCAGTTTGGATTTGAAGTGAAATTTTTGTTTATTATTTTTTTAGTTTTTTAAATTTTTTATACCTAATCCTTGATGATAGAATATTTTTTGACAGCACAGAATCTCTTAACACAGTTCGAAAAGAAAGACAAGTGACAATTTTCAAAGCAGGTTCAGAATTTTTTTTCTCTTTGATAAAAGGAGTAGTTGGAATTTCAAATAGATAGCTTAATACTATACGTTTGTCTGTTTCAGATATTTCAAACTTGATTGTTATTGTTATTATTTTGGATGTTTAAACGGGCAGAAATTGATTTGGTTAAAGATGAAGACTCTCTTAACTCTGCTCATATAAGAACAGAGTATTGTATTATATTAAATTATGCTCTAAAAATTTTACCTTCCTTTTTATTTTTTTTAAAATTTATTCACTTTGTTAGATTTTGTATGGATTAAGTTAAATTTCTTAAATGCTTGTAAGAGTTCAAGTTACATACGTGCTATACGTGCCCTTAAAATACATACCTGCCCTTATACTATACGTGCTCTTAGCGTGCTTCATACTATAAGTGCCCTTAAAGTACATTGATTACAAATTTGCCTTCTTACATAGAGAAGCATATATTTCTTATAATATGATAGATTATTTCGTTAATTGTAAGCATTGCGTAGTTATTTATTGATAATAAGCCGTTTAAAATTGTACTAATATTTTAAATTCCAATAGTTATTTTATTATTAAAGTTTTTTATCTTAAATTAATACTTGTTCAGTTTGCTAAAACAATTTAAAAATCAAAATTTATCAAATATATTTTTTCTTACTTCAACTTTAAAAACATTATTATTAAAGTGATTATTAGTCACCTAAGTAAAACAATAGAAGAACGATCGAATCAATTAACTATACAAAAATAAAACAAAAGAATAAAACTACATGAAAGAAAATTACAGAATTATTTAAGTTTTGATAACAAAATATGTATAGTTTTCTTGTTCAAGGCATGAATAAACTTAAAATTAGAGAACAACCATTTTACGTGTACAGAACTGTTATTAAAATTACGTATATTGCAATGTTTCAAACTTTATTGTTTTTCTCGTATATGAATGCCACAAAATTTTCACTTTCGATTAAATAAAATTTGTATCACACGCATTTTAATTTTTTTTAATAAACAGTTTAGTATTCTTAACATGCTCAAGCGCAGTTTCAATAAAGGGTTTTACAGTGTTATATAGATTTATTAAAATGTGTAACAGGTACAGTTTAAAATACCAGGGATATTGCCAAAATATGTTTTCTTCTTTTGCGCTATGTGTGTAAAATATTGTAATTAATGCAACTTTTATTGTTCCAATAATACTTAAAGTTCAGCTTTAAATAGCCCAGTGTGCTTAATATAATGCTTATTCCTGCTTGAATTTAAAAGCGCTTTTTTGAAATCACGTATTGACAGTTACCATTTCTATTGTGAATCGAGATAAATCTTAGAATTTTTTTCTCTATAGTATTTCAGATATGTGAAAATAATAAAACCTTTTAAAAGAACAAACAAGTTTTTTTTTGTTTTAAATAAAACTTACTTTTTTGGTTAAACATAAAGCACTGCATTAATACTAAAACAAACAAAAGATGAAAAAGATGCAGAATAAAGGTTTTGATAAAATTAAAAGTTCTTTTAGTTCTTTAAATAAATGTAAAAATATAGATGAAAACGAAATAAACTATATATTTCTACTGTACTAAATAAGAAATATCACAGTCTAAGTTCAACGCTATTTTCATCAAAATATAGTAAAACCTATTTTGCGTAATAATTAGTGGACTAATTACAAATTTTTCATTGCACATTTTACTATCGTTGAAATTATCTAACTTCAAAATAATAAAAACTTCTTAGACACCTCTAAATTACAGCAACACTCTAAACTGAAAATCTTTCGAGTAATAGGTTTAAACTTAAAGAATTTTGGATTTTATCAAACTCGAAATTAAAAAAAAGCAAATTCCTATACGACTTCGAACACTTCTAGTTACTACAATACTCTAGACTTCCAAACTAATAATGGAAATAAGAATAGTTATTCTAATGCTTACGTTACGCACCTCATTATTTAAAATATTAAAAGAAGATTATTGGTAAACATCTTCGAAGATCACTAAAACTCTTTAAATTACAATATCTAATTACATCAATTAGTTAAAATCACCAGATTAAATACATTAATTTTATTATAAATTGCGAAGATAAATATATCTTCAGTTATATTCAGGTCAGGTCTGTTGCTCTTCGGTAGTAATAAATACAAAAACAATACAATATTCATTGAAGATATTGTACATAATTGTAAAATATGTTTTACTTTTGTAAGATCATCATTTTCTTTGAAGAAAACTGTATGCTTTGAAGGAAACTGTATGTTTTTGTCGTTGAAATTCACTGAATTAAAAAAAAAAAACTTCATAAATGATTTAAAACATTTTTAAATACTACAATTATCAATCGAAATAATACAATTATCTAAAATTGCTGTTATATAAAATAGTGGTAAATCTAAACAATCTTTTATCAAGCTCAAAAATTCAAATCTTGACAACTCTTTACTAAAAAGAAGATGAACCGTTAATATCTTTGTAGATTAAGAAGCCAAAGGCACCTAATTTACGGAACATCTTTTACTTTTACATGGGTTATTCTGATGAAAGAAATAAAAAAACTTTTATGAAGCTGTAATATTCATGCAAGTATCTGTCCAACCACGAAATATCTAGTTTATGACTTTTTCAACACCATAAATATGCAATAATTTAATAGTTATAGCATATTTTAACAAATATTATGAGGCCATTAATCAATATTTTGTTCCGAAGTCGTATTTTTAGGAAATATACTTTATTTTTACAAAACTAAACCAAAGACAAATACTAAGATAATAATTTTGAAGTTTTGTTATCTGAACATTATTTTAGTTGGTGCCAGTTTAGTTTTAAATGTTCAATTGCAATATTATAGAAAAATTTAAGTTCATGGATTGTATAATTCTTTAAGAAAAAAATATGAACAATATTTGAAGTGAAATTTTTTTTTATTCAATTAAGAAAATAAGAATTTTTTTTTAAATAGAAGTTTAAGGAAAGTAAGACGTTTTTAAAAGTGAAGGTTCGCTATCTTTTAATATTAAAAACATTGTTTTCTTAATAACTAAATAGACTTTATTATTTCTAATATTGTATTTTTAAAAAGTGCATACAAATTTTATTTAGTGAAAGTCAAATTTTATGCCAAATGTTACAGAATTCTTCATTTTAAAGAATATTATTTAATGCAATAACTAAGAAAATAATGTGTTATTGAAATAGCATATATCTAACAGGTGATTTAAAGGGGGATTCAGTCGTTTGTTTGGAAAATAGCAACTGTGTCTTGTTTACGAAAATCTTTGACGCATAAAATCACGAAAAATATTTTACATTTGTATCCATTCATTGTAAGAAAATTTTCTTTTGTAAATAATTTATATAAACGTTATTTTACTATATTTAAACAAAATAAACCAATTACTATAAATAAGATAATATCTAAACTGTTAACTGTGAGAAAAACAGTTCATACACTGCTCTTTACGGATAAACAACCAGAATTTTATCTCACCAACTAAGCCCAATGAAGCAACTTAGTTCCTTACAGCTGGGTACAGATTATAGCTGAGAGAACTAATCTGTCAGTCTAGAGACTGGAGTTCGTATCCCAGTATTGTCCCCACAATATTTCCTGCATTCTGCCCTTCAACACATGAAGAGTTTCTAGTGTCCAGCACTCTCTCCTACACTGTTAACAATTTCTTTCAAACATTATGGTAAAATAACTGGCAGCTGTCTGTCCATCCGATTAACCGTAAAGTTTACTGTAAAGAACATTTTTTTCCTTTATGATTTTGAAATCATTTTCAAAAAGTATGGTTATAAAACCATGAATACAAAACTAGATGGTTTTTTACCCATTTACAACTAGCATTATTCAAAAACGCAAGAAAAAAGAAAAAAAGGAATTATTTAACTTGACATATGAGCTCGGCTTTTCGTAAGGTAATGGGCATTAGAGGGTGCCAGGGACTGGAAATTCTTCATGTGTTGAAGGGAAGGGAGGAAATATTGTGGTGTCAACACTAGGACTCGAACTCCAGCTATGCCGGCAAGAGATTGACAGACAAGCCCGCTCGGCTATGATATGTACGCAATTTCAAAGAACTAAGCAGCTTCATTAGGTGGTTCTACCTGGTGCGATAAAATTTTGGTTGCTTAACCGTATTAGGTGAAAGCAGATAATAAACAGTCTTTCTCAAACTTAACAATTTGATTACCATTTTATTTATGGTTATTTGACAGTCTTGATTAAATGTGATAAAATAACCATTCAATAAATTGTTATTTAACCATTTTTTCCGAGAAATTTCTAACAGTGTAAATCTAGCTCCAATGTCCAGTTAAATTTTTTTCTTGTCGTTTTGAAACCATGCTAGTTATAATGATTAAAAAAACCGTATAGTTTTGTATTCATAGTTTTATAACCACATTAGTTTTGAACGATTTCGAAAATGGAAAGGTTAAAAAAAAATGTTTTTTTGCAGTAAACTTCACGGTTAATTGAAAGGACATACTGTTACCGGTTATTTTACCATAATTTTAGAATGAAAATTCCAACAGTGTTCAGGTATCCGGCTCGTCTAACTTTCAATATTTGCACTGCCAAACAAAGAGCCCTCTTTGCAAACGATTTGTTTCAAATGATTGAGAGTAGCGAGATTGAAGCGAGATCCATTTGGTTTCCCAGAAAGCCCATTTTCGTAAAGACAGCTTTGTGAAGTAACAAAATTTGCGAGTTTGGGATCCCATATTTCTATCGAATCATCATTATATTTACCAAAAATCACGGTATGGGCCGCTCTATCTTTGAAAAAAGTAATATATCATTATTCCAATTCCATACAATAACTGCATCATGTTATCTTGATGTTCTACACGACTTAGTTGCCACTTAGTTACCACTTAGTGGTTTGATATGGCTCATCGTGGTTTATACAATATGGTGCTAGACCGCATCAAACGGCACCAATATTTGATTTCTTGGAGGAATAGTTTGATGATCGTGTCATTGCTCTATACTTCGTGAACCATACAGGAAAAGAAAAGGCCTGGCCTACCTATTCACCGGATTTGAATCCTTATGATTTCTTTCAAAAAAAAAAAAAAACTGTCCAAAGTTCGCACCCCTTAATGTTAATTTTACTTTTTGCTTATTTCGCCACATCCAGAGAACTTTTCAAGTGAATTGAAAAATGTTTGTAAACAGTTATAAAATTTATTTATCTAAAGATAATTCTTTACAAAAAACAATTTTTGCCAAATATTTCTCATTTTATTTAATATTAGCTTAATTGAAGATTGAATACCAATACCAATTGAAGATAAAATAACAGGTATAAAGCAAAATAATGAAAAAACTAATGTTTTTCATTACTACCATTTTAAAGTTGGCAAAAAGAACAAAATATTTCTTGTCAGATTTAAATCAAAAGCGTAAGGTTTTAACTTTTGTTATAAGTTTCTATAACCACTGAAAAATCGCTCCCACATATCGTAAGTATTGCGCCTTACAGTTTTAATACTTAGTTTGACAAAAATAAAATTATTTTTCATATTCAGTTCAATTCAGAATGTCATAATTAAATTAGTTTAAACCAAAACCTAATTTACATTAAACGAAGCTATATCGGAATACATTACACAAAAACCAAAACAATGCGTGAAAATACCCTCTTCTAAAACTATATTGTTAACATGAATTTTTTGTTTCCTTGGCAATAAACAAAATTTTAACTAGATCTTTTATAGTGACATTCAATCCTTGTATGCTTCCGCAAAAGAAATCAAATCATCCTAAAAAGTATCTTCCTTTTACATCCAAGTAAATAAGGTAAAAAGAATAAAAAAAGGAACGGATCTAAACTTTTTTTACGACCCTGTAATATTTGTAGAATTACTTGTTAAACCACGATATCAGAGGTTTTATGGTGTTTTTAGAATCTGAAACACGAGATGGTAAAATAATGTTAGCGTTTTTGTTTGGATAAAAAAAAATATTCATTTTATCTTGAAAAAGGAAATGAGGATGTAAATTTAACCTTTCTTTTAATGGTATAATTTCTAGTTAAATTTAATAAGTATGAAATTAATTTCATTGGCTCTCTCATCTAGAACTAATGACGTCTTTATGAATGCCTCTTATACACGAATAAGTATTTCTAAAATCAAATTTGTAAGCCAAACAATTAGCAGGAAATTGGTGCATTTCACTTAAATTAACAAGTAATAGGTTTATAATTAACAAGAGCAAGCCAACATTTTCTTAATTATCATGCACATGAGAAAAACATTTTGGTAAAGTTGCCGTACTTGCATGGTTTTGACAATGAAAGAAACACAATTCTATTGATAAGATCAAACTTCACGGTTTTTAAGCCATTCATTTGGTAATTCTTCCTTTCGTATGGTAACGGCTTACCGGAAATTCTGGCTTTTAAAATTCTAGCTTTTTATTACCACACACATAATAGAAAATGCAAAACTGAAAAATAAATTATTTCGAATAAACGGTAATTATGCCTTGCTCTCCTGATTTAAAAACATATTTTTATAATAATATTACCAAAGGGCTTCTGTGTAGACTACTATGTTTTTGGTGTTCATATAGAACCATAAACACGGTAAATTATACCATATTCTGGTAAAAAATTACCATAGTAAATTTTATCATATATTTTTCTTAAACCAAGGTCAGAAAGTTCTATCAGAATATTTTGTTTCCAATAGAAATAAAACTGATCAAGCAAGGTAGGATGGTAGTTAGTGTCCAGGATTTTGCAAGATGTTTTGCTGTGACTATTGACCACTTCCCCCCCATTGTGGTCAGATGTAAGGAAAGAAAAAAACTGCTTTCCTCTGAAAAGGGTAAATGATTTGAAAAAGGTGAATAATAAAATAAAATTTTATTACAAATCATTCATTTATAAGTAGCATTTTAAATTGAATAGAGAAATTAAATTTCATAACAACTTTAAAATGTTGATACGTGTTAAGTTGTTTCTTGTTTCCACTCATTAACCCCAAATTATTGAAACTTTCGTCATAAACCCTTTTTGTTCTCAGAAATTAAAATCAGATTTTTTTTTAAAAATACAATTAATTTAACTATGTATATCACAACTTGAAAATCATGGTTTAAATATGTATGCAAACTTAATATATATTTTTACAAGAAAGTTAAAAAATATTTAAACTTATAATACTTTTAAAGGTATTAATATACCTTTAGCAGTTTCTTTTCATAAAAATGAACTTAATAACACTTTTTCCATAAACTTTTTTTTTGTTCACATTAAGGTTAAATATTTAGTACAGGAACGATAAAAGTCTCATAAATCTGAAAGCGTTTCGACGCAATAATTTTCAGCCTATTTATTTTGTGACGAAGGAATTGTTGTCAGAAAAAATTTACATTTTTTTGCCGAAGGTAGAAAATTGTGATAAAGAATTTAGGAGGCAAGCTAAAACTATAAAAACAAAAACTAAATTATAATCATTTTCGCACCCAAGTTATGTTTTTTATGCCCATAACAAAGGAAAAATATTTAATAAAATTTTCCCACAATTTATTTTCCTGTAAGTCTAATTTTTATAGTTTGTTTAGGTTTCATTTAAAAAAAAGTGGTTCTCATTGTGTAAAAATATTCTAATGAGAAATAAAATGATGATTAACTTCAAGATAAAATGATGATTTTCAAAAGAGTATAATAATACATTTGAAATCTTACTACTGAACAATTTAACAGAACAGATATTATTCTTATTTTATGTAAAAGTTATTCATTCTGAAATATGGCATTGTTGGCAATCTAGTAAGTTTCCTATTTATTCATTGCATTTTAATAATTTGTTGTTAAAATAGCTGATTATAAACGCATACAATAAATATTATCTGTTTGCCAGTAAGCTCTTTATTCTAGACAGTGCTTGAAATGAGTGTTTAAAAATGGACACAACTTAAAATGACACTCCTGGAAATATATGTTTTAGAAAATGAATATAGCTATTTAAAAAATAGACATAGTATTTGATTCCACCGTTTAAACTTCTGTGATGAAAATGCTTCTTTTGCTAAAGAATTATCCAAATTAAAAGACTTTATTGATGTTTTTTTTAAATAGCTCTTTTTTGAAAATTTACTTAAATTCAACAATACTTTTTACAAGGTTTTTACAGGATCTTTAAATTCTTAATAATGGTACTAAATTGACATTGTATGAATTTGGACTTTTTAAAATTGCTTTTTTGTTTAGTGTTTTGAATATGAAGAGATGTCTGAAAATTTAAGTCTGTGATTATCCAGCTGTCCTAACCTTGACGTCCGGTTCTTCGCCTCATAATAATAATGCTTATTGTTTTAAAAAAATTAGGAAAATAAAATAAAAATCTCCTTTAAACCTGAGTTAAACATTGCGAAGTCCATTTTCTTACATACGCATTTCGAGCAGCATTCATTTTCTTTACCAATTTCGAACTGTGTCCATTTTCTTAAACATGCATCTCCCGCTACAACTATTTTCTTAAACACGCATTTTGAGCAGCATTAATTTTCTTAAACCCGTATCAAGAGTTGTGCCGATTTTCTTAAGAACGTATTTCAAGCAGTGTCAATTCTCTTAAAGACATACTTCGAGTTGAGTCGGTTTTCTTAAACATGCATTTTGAACTGGGTTCATAAAAAAAGAAACAAAGAACCAACCGATATGTAACATATTAATTTCTTAAGAATTATTTTATTTGAATTGCTGAAACTTCATCATTTTAACTGAGTTTGCCAACGTATCAGGTCTTATAGTAGCCTTATATTATTTGTTGATTTTATCATGATGCCTTATAATACTTTTAATTTTTTCATATATTTATAAAATGATTTTTAAACGAAATAAAGTGTAAAATAGACGAGTGGTTCCTATTTTCGTTTGTGCCATTAACATTAAAAATAGTGTTAGTTTCGTCTATAATCATTCTTTCGTATAGTTCTACATTGTAAATGCGAAATAAGCATCAGTGAAAAATAATTCAGAAAAGTAAAATAAAATAAGAAAAAAATTCAATTGTAAGAAGAAAAAAAAAACCTCATTTAAACTTTGTTTTAAAATTAAAAATAAAATTTCAATATATAATAATTATTCTAATAGCTATAGTATTGTGAGTTAATAATTCTTTTTTCATTTTAAATGCATTTTTACTTGACTGAACAATCCTAAATGTTTTTCTAAAACTCAAGATCACTGAATTATTTTGATGTACGCAATTAATCAATGTCTACAAAATCAATATTATATTATAGTAATTTCTAAAGAAGAACCTTTCTTTTCAGAGTCATTGCAAGTCAAGATTAGCAAAAAAGAAATTCTAAGATCTATAAAAGATGAATGAGAGTCCCAGATTCTGATTCATAGTTTGTGTTGCCACTAAATGGATGTCATTCATCATTTCCGGTCGTTATCGGTCACTTGGCTCGTGCGACAGCTGCACAGTGAGAACTACGAAAGCTCACGTGACCCAATAGCAGGCAACAAATGAAATTATACTTAGACTTGATTTTGTTGTAGAACTGTGTAATAAATATTTCAGGAATCAAACGATAATCCATCATTTATTTGGAAAAAATGATATGTAATTATTCTACATTTAATTATGTATTGATTGTTCTGAATGTATCATTATTTTTAGGATCAACTAAATAATTGAAAATTGTGCAGTTGTATATTAAAGCACACCAAGTACAAGAATCTCGATTTAAAGTTCATTTTTTTAAATTGAAATCTAGATATTTTACATTTTAGTGTTTTGTATGCATGGCTGGGAGACATATAATTAATAGTTATAGTTTTAAATTTCCTAAGTTATCCAGAATCTTCTGTATCTTTATAACATACATACGGCGAAATAATGATAACATTTTATAAAGAAAAAAAAATTATTATCCTAAAAGTTATAGACAATTTAAACTAATACGTTTAAAATACGTTTAAAATACTTTTTTAAGCGTCCTCTTCAGATCAAAAAGAAATATCATCATAGTATATGAATAATTATATAAACGCGATTTCCTTATTTTATTGAACCTAGATACCAAATTCCGCATTTTACAATTGAAAATAGTTCAAAAAATGAGCTTTAAAAATTTAAATTGAGAAAATTAAAAAAATAAAAGTTTGCTATTTTAAAATTTTCTACAGCCTCTAGAACAGTGTTTCTCAACCCAATATACCAGAAGGACCGATAAAATATTTCAAATATTTTAATGGTTTATCGTGAGTTAGTAAAGTTAGAAATTTTGATTGCTGTATAATATTCAAACTTTTGGCACTTAAGCAGTGCTGAGACTTGCTTGTTTCAGCTCATTGACATAATTTCTACCATGAAACATATTTAGAGTCTAAACTTTTTGTAAAGTATCTAACTGGGTTCAATAAAATTTTATTAAAAAGTCTTATCTAAAATTTTAATTTTATTTTTGGTCGGCAGGTATAGTAAAATTATAAGTCAAAAGTAAACTTAAAAAATATCAAAATAAGAGCAAATGTAAGCTTTGAAACTACGATTTTTTTACGTCACGCTAAAAGCTCTACAACAAATTGCAAAGCATAAATATCAAAATGCATTTCTCTTCTGGATCAATAATGTGGTTACCTCAGTTTTGAACTATAATTGTTAAAATGTAACTAAATATATTGTTCAATATAATTTTTTAAAGAAAATTTCTAAACATTTTTACTTAAAGTTTGAAAAAAAATTAAATTCACACTTAGCTCTTAGTTTTCAGTTTCAACTATATATCTGAATGTTATGCAGAATCTAACTAAAGTTTCAATGAATTCCATTATAGAAATAATTCTACGAAATTTTTTTTCCTGCAGAAAGACATTAAGTAATATTCTTCCTTCTAAGAATAATTCTTCCTTAGAATTCAAAGAATTCTAAAAAAAATTCTCATAACTGAGGTTTTTCAGAAAATTAATTTAAAATGCATGGAAAGCTTAAAATGTAAGAAATTCTGACAACAAAAAAATTGGTAATTCAAAAGTTAATTTCTTAAAATTAATTATATTTATTTTAAGCATATAATTTATGCAAATAAAAATATTAAATACTCAAAATATAACAAAAAAAACATTATCGTTTCGCTTTCGAAAGCTTTTATATTTCTATTCCAGTGTCGCCGGTCAGCATATGTTAAACAACTATAACGTCATTTCTAAAAATAGGATAACAAAACTTAAAGTGTTTTGGAAAGCTAATGAACTAAAATTCAACAATGGGTATTAAGAAATACATAAATTTTTGACTAAATTACCGTTCCCCCCCCCTGTCGAATGACTTATAAAAAAAATTATACTAATTCTGTTATAAATATTAATTCATGAACCAGCGGTGTAGAAACAATGCTCTAGAATACAATTTGTAAAACAAAGCTCTAAGTATTCCAATATATTACTTAATTATTTACTAATTAGGCAAATTCCGTTCATATACTTCTTTCAAAATTAACATGAAGCGAGCAAAATAATTTTGGGTCTTAAGAGTCTTTTGCAATTAAAACCAGTAAAGAATGTTATAAATGGCGTTATAAACTTTTCCTCCGTCTGCAAGAAACTTTCTTAATTTTTTTGACAAATTTCCTAAATTTGTCTAAATGTAGAAATAGTTAGACAAATTACAGATTTAGTTTTTAAAAGAAACTCAATTAAAGTTAAAATTAGGATTGATTTAGCAAAATCATTTTACACTGCACGTTTATTCAGCAGCTGCTCATGCGTGCGAAAAAATGCTTTGAACGGCGCACGCTCAGAACGTGAGTAAATGAATGATTGAGGATATGAAATGGTTTTACTAATTTTGATAGGTATGTTTGCAATATTTCAGCTTAAATGAGAGAGGAAAAATCATCAGATTTTTAAACAAATTGCTCCGTAATATTTTAATAATGAAATAGCTACCATAACTTTAAATAGAATTTCATCGCTTAATTGAAAATTATCAGAAACACTAATTTAAAAAAAATCATGCTTGTAAGTAATTACAATAAAAGATAAAAAATATTTTTGATATGGGCTAAACAGCAAGGTTTAATGGCAATGAAAATTTTTTTTTAAAAAAGTAAAGATTTTAAATAACACAGTCCACCGCATTACTTTGTCTTTATTTAATTCTATTTATTTAGTTTTATTTATTTATTTATGTAAAAAAAACAAAATCTATGACAGAATGCTTGCCTTAATGTGCATTCTAAGGTCAAGAATACTGTTAAATTAAACAAAAGACTGGCAAATAAAGCACATGCTTCTAAATTTAATTGACTTAAATAAAAAGTCCTTGCCAAAAATCAATTTACTGAAAAGATCTTATGAAATTCTCTGAAGTCTAAAGTTTGAAGCGTGACCAAAATTCTGAAAAGAATATTTTTTTTCTCAATTCAACGGGGCGAAAGTGCAAGTATACGCTTAAAATCTTTGTCCAACCTTTTTTAAACGATAATTGGAAAAAGCAAGACTGTTATACTGAGAAAAGAGCCAAACAGCAAAAGGGTAAACACACATTTTCTGTGAGGCGGAACTTTTCGAGAAAAAATGACATTCCCTTACCCATTCTCTTCTTAAAAAGAAAAATTAGATTACCATTGATTTTTAAGGTATTTTGTTAGGGAACTGTAAGAAAAACATAGAGAACTTTTAAAGTTTTGGTCACAAGCTAAGTCAATTTTCATTTATGTAGCTTTTATATTTCATTTTTTAACTATGTTATTTTGTTTAGAATTTTGCTGTTGTGACTATTTGTAATTGTCAAAACATGCTTAGTTTGTTTTTTAATTAAAAAATTTTGTATTATGTTGTTTAAAATAATTGTAGCTAAGAAAAATATTGTTATAAAAAAAACAAATAATATACCTTATTAATTTTTTAGGGTTAAGTTGTATATATACATAATTTGTTATAAATATTTTATTTCAAAACAGAAAAGTAAAAGTATCTGTAAAAGTGAGTATAGACTATAAAAAATACTTAATTCGAATAATCTAATTTATCATAATCTAAATTTCTAATTGATGGTATAATGCGTAAATATGACATATTGATAAAATTTTCCCCCAAAAAATGGTAAAATAACAATTTATTCATTTGTTATTGTACTATATAGAACCAAATCAAAAAAATAACCATAAAATGATATTCAAGCTGTTAACTGTAAGACGAAACATTTATTGTCTGTTTTCACCTAATACGATTAAACAACCAGAATTTATCCTCACCAACTAAGCCTGAAGCAAATGAGAATAAGGAGACGTGCTTCATTTTTTATTTTTATTTTCCATCATCGGATACCTTAGACAACAGCAGATGGCTAATTTATATTAATAAGAGTTTGGAAAGCACCATATGAAGCCAATTAAGTCTTTGCAGCTGTGTGCTTACTTTAGCCGAAACTGCCAATACTTCAATTTTACAATCGGCTGAACGAAGGCCCAAATTCTAGCGTATTCTCCGCAAGATATTATCTAATCCTCCTACACATTAAAAGTTTCCAATATCCTGAACTCCTAAATTGCTGACCCTGGATTACTGAAAAAAACATTCCGGTGCAGAGGGCAGCAGCAGCAGAGGGCAGCAGCATAGAGCTGCTTAACTTTAAAAAAAAATTAATATATTTCATCGCTCGCGATACATGGTACCCCTACATAAATCAATTCAACAGCATTCATAAGTTTAATTGTTAAAACACAACTCAACCACAACCTAACTCCATTGTCCATTACCTACTAAATAGCCTAACATAACTTAATTCTAATGTCTAATTAATTTTCATGTGCTTAGTTCTAAAACATTGCTAGTTGTAAATAGTTACAAAACTGTGTAGCTTTGTATTCACGGTTTTTTCACCATACCAGTTACAAATGACTTTAACATCACAAAGGTAAGGAAATGTTTCTTATTATAAACTATACGATTAGTTGTATGGATAGACTGTTGTTGTTTATTCCACATAAACTTCGGAATGAAAATTCTTACAGTGCAACAACGCAACTCATTAATGCTAGAATTGAAGTCCTAACATAACTTGAGTTAAGTAAATGCTTAAAATGTCTAAAATATCAGTAAAATATATGTAACATTAATTGTTTTCTTTTTTAATTTTTTAGTTTTAATTCCTTAGTAATTAGTGAACTGCTATGGTTTCTAATATGCTGTGAGAAATTTAGAAACTGCAAATGAAATAAATAAGATAATTGAGAATGAACTAAAGCTTAACAATTACAATATCTGAATATACATTAATTAGCCTTTAACATACCGAACTTTGTATATGGTCAAACAAGCTTTAATCAGCAATTAATGATACAATACGATTAAATTACCTTGTGCGAAACATTGTATCTTTTCTTCCAACATCAAGAAATCCGAAAAAAGAATCATACTTATCTTTAAACTTCTTTGCACAAGTGCTCTTAAAATTTTGAACCACAAAAATGAAGGAGATCATTTTATTTTCTATGAGTTTCGCTTACTAAGCAAGTAAGAGTAGTTTCAAGAACTTTGGCTTTGGAAAAGATTTTAAAGAAAGAGAGTTTGAAAAGTTAAGTGATTTGTTTCAGCTTTGATGTCTTATCAATTGAAGGATCAAACATAATATATAACAGCACACGTTTAATAAAAGAGCATTGTGAGAAATGTTTTAATTGAAACTATACCTTCAATTATTATTTATATTGAAAAGATCTTACGTAAAAATGTAACTTCTGTTACAAGTAAAAGACACAAGAAAAATGGAATTTTAATTTTTAAGCGCATACTGACAAACAATTTGAACAATAATGATTAAAATGAATATGAACAGATTATGTTTAAAAAAATATTGTTGATTTGACTTCACTTTACTGTTGGGACTTTTTAGTTAGGAGCATTCTGAGCCTTTACTAAAATATGGATCTTCGACTAGCTTACAGTTAAAGAGAACATCTCGGGTTGTTGAAAGAACTGAATTATAAAGAATTTTGGCAAAATAGAATAAAATTTATTTTATAAAAATGGAATAATGAGAAAAAAAAAGTATGGTCAAATCTACCTGAATACGGTAAAATTTATATTATTACTTGTTCTACGGGAACACCAAAAAGTTCTGTAATTTTTGCCAAAATGCTTCAGTAAGAATTTGGTAATATTATTAACAGTAAATTATGGTTCTTATAATATATAATAAAATTTTATCCATTCTCCTTGAGCATGGCATAAACCATTTCCTGATTATATAGTTTTAAGTTTTGTATTTTTTACTAAATCTGCGGTAATAAGAATTATAATTTTGAAGATTAAAATTTCCGGTAAACCATTACCATAGGAACCGAAAAATAAAAAATTACCAAAAGAATAGTTTAAATGACCGTACTTTTTATTAAACAACATCATGCTTTTTTTCTATAATTTATTAATTTCAAAATGATATCTTAAATCATGGCATGAAATCCCTTTATTCTGTTAAATTTACTTATCGTTTTTTTTAATCTTTAACTAAATACCTGTTAATCAAAACTATAATTTTGAAAACCAGATTTTCTGGTAAACCGTTACCATATGAAATGAAAAATTATCAAATAAATGGTTTAAATGTATTTTTTAGTCTTTTAATGCCTGAATTATATTTTTTAACCAGAAACGTTGTTAACTTACAGTACGGTAATTTTACCAGAATTTTTTGCTACGTGAAGTTAAGCTGTATTCTCAGATTTTGGCCTTTTCTGAAACATATTAGAACATGAGTAAAAATTATATGAAATTATTCATCGATATTCTCATTTATTGTTTTTTGAGTATTTTTTGCTGAAATTGAGATAATGGATTTTCTTGATATGAATTATTTATCTCATTAAATATACAAGATTTTCTATCGTTAATTTCTTTTACATTTGATTTCCTTTTCAACCGTATTAAAACTGATTCATTCTATCTTAGCTGTGTTAGCCTACGACTGAGGGATAATCATTGATATAGGAGGGTGCGATTTTTTCAACGTTTAATTATCGAACACATTTTAGAAACAGTATTTTTGATTATTTCTCAGCCTCCTCTCTATTTAATTTATTTAAAACCTATAACTTATAATATCTCTAAAAACTGCATTCTTTACCCTTTGTTTAGACCCTTTCATTCCTGAGTAATTGTCTAGATATTGTTATCAAGCATCTTGAGAAAAAAGATAATTCAAAATTTTGAAATAAAGAAAATTAAGATTTTCTATTTTTCTTAAAAAGATTTGCTCTCCAAAAACTTGATTTTATAAAGTAATAATAATGATTGAATTAAAACATGATGTATGTTTTGATATAATAACAATTTCTCTTCTTGCAGATTCTTTAAAAAAGCTGCTGATTTATCAATCAAGTGATTAAATTAGTAGCTGTCATTCTCTAATGACTCTTAACCGCTTAAAGTTGCATTAAAACAAATATGTGCTGACAAGGAACATGTCATATTTTTAAATTTTTTGAACCTGATCCAGTTGAAACTCAACATCCCAACTATGAAATTAAAAAAAATATATTAGCAGAATGAATTTTCAGACATAAGCACTCAACAAAAAATAATTCCGGAACAAATTGTGGTAAAAATACCGGCACTCAAAATGCCAGGACTTTTTATCATAAAATTTCACGGAACCAGAAATCAGATATACCATTGTTTTACAGCGTTATATACTGTAAAATCACCGAATTATTACAAATAAATAATTCTATAAATATTACGATATAATATTTTACGGTATAAGTTTTTACGATATAAGGTTTTAAGATAAAAATGGATTTTATGGATGCTGAGCTCAGGGTAAATATCTTTTTGTTTTCGATTTAGTCGCGAAAGTGAATTAATGAGTCTTACGTTAGTTTTGAAATAAAAAGTAAGCCTTCACATTGATTGTTAAGAAAAGTTTGAAATATTTAATAATTTGTTTTTGTTTTTAAAAACTAATAAAAATTAAATAATTATTTTAATTTAATAAAAAATTCGATTACGAAAAATTTAAAAAAAATAAGTTTCATTAATTAAAGAAATTTTAAAATCTAGGAATTTTGTAATGCCTATTGTAGCATCCCAGAAATCATTGTAAAATTATTTTTACGGAAGAAGAAGAGAAGTAGTCTTTTATTTCTCTCTGAAGATGACCCTTAAATAAATCACAGATTTAGCTCATCAAAACAAATGGTAGCACAATGTTGAACAACTCAGAAGGCATAAAGTCACAAATATTTAAGCACCTTAAAAGAAGTTTGAAACTAAACAAGTTATATAGTAATTCAGGCCATTTTTTTGAAAGTAAGAAAAAGTTATAACGAAGAAAGCATAAAAAGTATGAATAAAAATATTTTTTCGCCTTTTATATTATTTATTCATGATGATAAATTATTTATTCACGTGATGTTGTAGAGAAAAATTTTTTTTTTTGAGCAATGCAGTCGCAGATAAGGAGTTTTGAAGACAGGTTCAAAATAATTTACTCTGTTTATCAGAACTCTTGTGCACGGTTTTCTAGGTTTTGTTCTATTTTTATCTAGGGAACAGGATAAATATTTCACTGCAGCGTCAAGTAATCTGAATTTTTTTTTCTTCACCTATTATTCTAAACTTGACATTTTCATTATCCCTGTTTCAGAGTTTTTACTTTTATCATTTTTATTTTAGTTCTGAAAAAAGAATATTTTCAGACTGTTTAAATTATTTTTAAACATCTATAAAAATAGTAAAAAAAAATATTGGAAAAATAAAAATAAAATTATTTAAAAAAAATTACGCTTTTATTCGCAAAGCACGTTTTATAATTTGCAATCCTTACTTTCTATATGCTGACTAAACTATGTATCGAATGCTAATTAAGACAAATTCCGCAAATAATAATAAACTTATCGTGAATAAACATCCCTAATGCATAATAACGTAGCTAACAAAAAAAAGCTAACCTTTTTAGAGTTTATACATTTTGAAACGGTTTAGTTTTCATTTTTTGTTTGGTTCCTAACACAATACCATAATAGTATCAATTTGAAAATTTTTAAATTTCTGAAACAATTTTTCGTAAACTACAGGACATCCAGATAAAAACTGGAAGGCACAAAAATGCTTTATAACTGGGTTATTCCTGATTCATTGAGTTTACCGCTAAGCTGGGCCAAAAACTGAAACGTTCACGTACACAGAGGTAAAATTATGAAAAAAAGTGCTGCATAATAAAAGATTTTAGTGGAAAAAAACACAATTATGGTTACTGAATCAAAAATATACGATATTTAAACCATTCATTAAGTAATGGTTAACCGGAAATTAACCGGAAATGGTTAACTGGAAACCTGTTAGATCTGAATGGGACACGATAAAAAATAAACTTAAGTATTATGCAAATAATGAATACATTTAAATGCAACTAATGCTCCAGAAAATAAAATTAGTGCACCAAGAGAATTATTAATTTCTGAAATACCACTGGAAAAATTTTATTAGCATATAAGCGCAAATATCAAAGCATTCAGAACTATTGTAAACAGAGTGGAAGTTTTTTAGTGGAAATTTCGGAACTTTTAACATTTTAACATGGCTAGCAAAAAAAATTTCAATGCGTTATGGGCCATTATTAAATGACTTATTGAACTTCTTAAGACTTAATGTTTGCTACTTCTCTGAAATGTAACTACGACATTTGTTTGCATAAGGTAACATGTTAGTTCATCTAGTATATCCGATCCTCAAATATAAGGAATATCCGCAATCTGGTAAATATGGTCCCAATAGTTTGTTTAGAAGGACCCCTTAGTGTTAATTTTATTTTTTGCGTACTATGCTATATCCTGAGAACTTATTAAGCGAAATAAAAAAAAAATTTCGCACAATTATGAAATTCATTTATCCGAAGATAAATCCATAAAAAATATAATTTGTAATAAATATTTATGGTTTTTCATATTTTATTTAATAATGGTCAAGTAAATAGCGAGGTATAAAATTTTTTATACCATTTCAAAGATAAAATCATTACTATCTTGTAATCATTATCGTGTAATATTACGAGAATCGTATATCGTATCGTAATATTGCTTGTAATATTACAATTACTGTCTCGTGTGCCAGATTTTTCAGGAAAAATACAAAATTTGAACGAAATAGGTTGAATAGTTCCTGAGAAATCAAATTTTAAAGAAGCCGTATTTTCAAGATGATTTAAAATAGATTCAGAATGATTTAAAATAAATTCATACCTCACAATTCAAAATTTTTTCGACTTTTATTTAATAAAATAACAAAAAACAATAAGTATTTATTAAAAGTTATATTTTGAGAGGAATTATTTCTGACTAAACGAATTTTATAACTGTGGGCAAAAAATTTTCGATTTGCTTCAAAAGTTCTTAAGATATGGTGAAATGTGCAAAAAATTAAATTAACATGAAGTTGTTCAACATTTTAGACCGCTCTCTTGACCAAAATATGAGGACCAGATTGCGGCTGCCCCCTGTATTTTGCGAATCAAAAATCCAAATCAGTCCGAGAGTATGTTCATTCAGAAAAAGCACGTTTTTGTGTCTGATTTCGTAATTAAAAATTACGTATGCACTAATTAATTCTCATATTTCAGGTGAACCCTTGAAACATTTAAATTTGAGTCCTAGAACATGAAAATCTGATAATTAGATCAAAAGTTATTTAGGGAGGTCTATTTTTTATTTTGCGCACTGTGCACTACTAAAAATATGTTACCAATAATAATGCTGTTAATTAATTATCTCAACTAAAATGTGATTTTAATTAAATTACTTTAAAACTACAGTTTTTTAAATGAATAAGTCTTTAAAATGGTAAATGAAAACTTTATTAAAAATTATTTATTTTCATATAGTGTATGGAAATTCTGTATCTACATTATTCAGCCAATAAGCTAAAACTTGCAAAATGGTATTGGCGCATATCCAAATAGCAATCTGTATTGAACTCAAACATTGTTGATAAATCCTGGTATATATATAGCACTTAAATACTGCAAGCCATTACCATTTATATTAATCCAATCAAATTTTGCAGTTCACTACGGTGGGATAATGATTATTACAAATGCAATGTCATCTCGATTTGGCTGCTGAAGCACTATTATGAAACTATTATATGATTATTAAAAAAAGTATATAAAGTAAGTATGTGAGTATAATTGTATCAAGAAAGTATAAAAGTTTATCAAATACAAAATCAAGTACGTATATTTTCTACTAATATTTTTTTTAATTCACTTTATTTCAATTTTAAAAAAAACACTTTAAAATTTATTTTCAAAAATAAAAATTTTTAACGATAACAAAATCCATCACTTTCAAAAAGCAATAATAAAAAATCATTTCTAAAGAGATCTTTAGTATGAAATTTTTATTTATTTATTTATACTTATGTGATTTGTATAGCAAATTTTATAAATTGTTAAGCTTATATTATTGATACATTATAATTTATATAAATTTTTATGATAATTAATACAATATTGTGTAAAAATAGGAAAGAAACAAAAAATTTTTTGATTTTAAAATGCTAACATAGTATTCTGTAAGTTCAAATACAAATATTTAATAAGTATATAAAGTCGACACAAGGATAAGTTTTTGTCTAATTTCAGTTATGAAGTATTTTCCATTCAAAATTGTACGCTACAATGCATATGAAATACAACAGAAAGTTTAGTATTGACTATTTACACCAAGCAACTCTTCATTTAGAATTATTTTATGAAATTCATGCCAAAATAGAAACATTAACAGCAAAATAAAAATAAAAACAAGTAAAATTACGAAATTGCATATTAGATTTATAACGTAAATATTTTTCGAAGAACCTACGAAATTAATATATTGATAATATGCTTGATGCTATATGGAAAATAAATTTTTTGCTTTTAAAAAAGACGCACAGAAATGCATTTACTTTTTAAGGTCCCGTTACATGATAGAACAAGATAAATGGATAAGGTTTCGAAAAACAATTCTACTTCCACAAAATAAAAATTGCTATGTTGGCTAAAAATAAATATTGTTTGATTTTTTTAAAATTAAAAATAATATTTATTTCAATAGAAAATAACACAAAAATAATGCTATGTCAGAACTATACATAGTAATCAATTAATTTTATAATTCACTGCAATCGCTTCAGAAAAATCATGCCATACATTTTTTTCATAAAATGTAATTTTGTTCTGCAAAATTGAAGTAGGAAATGAATTAAATTCAAAATGTAAAATTAATTTTACATTTTGTAAGAGATAGTACTAACTTTGCAAAAGAAAACTTTAAAATGCATTACTGTGATTTCTAATATATTCTAATATATTTCGGAGGCATTTTATTACACATAAAATGCCTCCTCGATCCAAATTTTTAACCAATTTATTTCGTTTTAACTTATTTCAAGCATTCAATCTTAAAAACTAAATTTGTTTGGCAGTTTTTTTACACATTGTTTTAGGAAAACACAACGACAAGATTAACAAATTATTCTAACATTTTTGTATCGATTGTCAGAAATGTGAGGGAAACTGAATTTTACAAATGATATTATAATGCTATCAAATATTTTTCTTAGTATTAAATCGACTAGCAAATTAACTACAATTTAATTAACTCGGATGAAATGTTTAAATCTCTGAAGTAATTTTAAAGGCTATATTTTCTATGCAACAACTTAACAATTAACAAAAACCTATTTTGTTCCTATAGAAATGTTATTTGCTTTAACGTCTATACTCTGTTGCAAGTTAAGAAAAAAACCATCATCTCTATGGAGAGTGCCTGTTTTCATCTAAGTGTACGCCAAATCGATGCCAAGCTCCCAGCGCGAACGTATATCAACATCACCAACTCTTAAAACGATGTTACACCACGTTCTTTTTGATTATTTTCTTAAATCGTTTGAAACGAGCAACAACGAACTTTGCGAACTTTAAACAATTTAAACTAATCATTCGTTTATGTCAATATGCTTACAGTTGCTTGAATTGGATTTCCTAAAAGTTATCAAACCTTCGATAATTCGGTTAAACTTTGTAAAGTGTTATTGGTGACCTGCACCATAATGAAAACTTTATGCTGTCGTAATTGGGTAATAAATTGAAACAAAATATTTTCTTCCAAAGGAGGAAAAGTAATTATATTATTATTTATTCTTATTACATTATTATTAATTATTATATTATTATTAATTATTATATTATTATTAATTTTTATTACAGGAACCGTAGTATCTTGTAATAAAATTTAAGAATTCCAGTAATATGTACCAGTACTCAGTACCATAATAAATTTCCAGGAAATTTGAATGATTTTATGGTTAAATTATAAGCACCCAAAAATTCAAACAGGTTATTGGGTGTAAGTTTATTCTGAGTTTGCATTTTTAATATGCCCATTGCTTTAATGTTTAAAAAACGTCTCTCAGATTTCCTCTGTTTATCCAAAAACATTTTTTTAAGCATTATTTAAGTGAAAATATTTCCTAAATAAACAATAAACTATTTTATTCAGTCTGAGATGTATAGAATTTTTTTGCTCTCAAGTAGCAAATGGTTTCATTATTTAATTTATATATTTACTATTTAGTTTTGAAATAAATAATCTTTTTAAAATCGATTCCTGAGATTTTTAGGCATTAATTTCATTTTTAAATAACGTGAATATTTTTATCACAGAAAATATAATTATTTTTTGAAAGGTTAAATAGTTAAAATAAATGTCTGATGCACCGTTTGCTAAAGTGAGATACTGTGATTTAATAGTAGGAGAATGCTACTCGCAAAACAGTTGCCTAATATGAGACAACCACGTGTTGTTCCTTCATGGCTGATGTACATATTGAATTTCCATTATCTGATTTCGTGATTGATCACTTTTGAGTAGTCAAACCCACCACTTTCCTAATCTCTCTTAAAATACCAGTCTTGCAATTTTAGTTTCTTAAAATTTAATTTTTAGACTGCATGCTTGTTAGTTAATTAGTATAGTAAGTATATACAGGGTATCTAAAACTAGATTAAAGGCTTTCTAACATTTATAACTGAAAATGATTAAAAAAAATAGTTGATGCATGAAATTTCTGTGACAAAGAATGAATGTCCTCTCTCAGATTTTAGTTTAAAAAATTTAGCATTCGATGGTATTGCGAGCAGTAAATCAAAAAGCAAAGATAAAAAGTTAAAAATTGCATCATAACATGTCACAATGCATGTAAATGCACTACTGATGTTCAACACTTCGAAAATATTGCAATGAGATCTTCATTTACTGAAAAATTTCGAAAATCTGTTTTTGATTTTAAAGTATTTCTTTTTTTAATGATCACGTTTGCTCCATGCAGCGCAATCTCTTGAAGTGTTTTGAACCAAAATCTATAACTTTCAGCTTTCTGTTCATTACGTGTTAGTGATATTTAATAAAGAAATGAAATGGAGATTTGATAAATGATGATAAAAGTTCAGGCTTAAAAAATCCCTGAAATGCTTCGCATTACATTTTAACAATTGATATGCTGCGTGGAAGTTCCGAAAAAAATATTTATGTATAAATAAAAAATAATAATTATTAGAATATTTCAACATTTGAAATGATTCCAAGAAATCTAGGTCAGTGGTTGATGAGCACTGTTGGATGATTTTAGCAGAATGAAAATCAAATATATTACTAGAAGTTCAGCTATGTAGAGAATAAATAAAAAAATCCAAAAAGTGATGTTCTAGGTACGTGATTTCTTATCGATCAAGAAAAGCTGTACCTTTGAATCTTTAGTTTGTTAAATACTAAACAAAAATGTTCAAATCTTCCGGAGAAGTATAATCTCAAAATATCCATATTTTCAGTGAAAAAAATATGTTTCATCCTAGATAAAAAAAGGATATAAATAATAAAAATACAGAAAAAAAAATAATTTTGCTAAGCAATTATAATAAAGGGGCTGTTATCATTCCCTTAAAAGTAATAGTCTGTACTATAAAAATGCTTTGTAAGTAATTTTCTGTTATCTATGAACTAAAATTTCATTCATTAATTGAATGGTAAGCTTTGAGTGTTGGATATCGAATGCAATGAGCGTTTGATAAAATATAAAAAAAATCAAAAAATGCGATTATCAAAAAGGGTTAAAACTCTAAATTCGTGTTTGATAAAATGGTCGAATCTTGAATTGTATGTTGAGCATAGATCAAGATAAGTGTAAAACAACTGAATGCAACACAACAAAAGTTTTTCCATTTTTTTAAAAAAAATCGGTACATGGGTACATGAGTGTGAAAAAGCTGAATGCAACACAAAAAATTTTTTTCAGAGTTAATCAATGCTCCCATACTTTTAAAAAAATGGGTATTTAGATAAAACAACGCGTATCAAATTAATTTAATAATTCGATGAGCGTATCGAATAAGAATTTTATAATATCAATTAAAACATTTTGTTTATAAGCCACATCAGCTGTTGGAAAATAAAATCAATATCTATGTCTATTTTCTTAAAGTACTACGTTCTTTTCTTACATGTTTAATTTTGAGTCAAGTCTATGTTTTGTTTCACGACTTTCAAGTTGAATTCAGTTTTCAAACTTTCATCCCGGGCAAAAAACAAGCATATTTCAACTTCAAAAACAAGTATATTTCAACTTAAAAAACATATATTTCGCGTTCTGTCCGTTTCCTAAACACTCATCTTACCAACTTTTCTCTAACTACCGTTTTCTAAACACTTCTTATGCATCGAAATTTGACTACATCTACTTCTTCACTGCGCCTTCAAATGTTTAATTTAATTTTACAACAGTCGTTGAAGAACCGATTCAATTTTGAGTTTACGACTACTAATGTTCAACTCCATGGCCTTGTAATCTTGATTCCAATGCAGAAGAAAAGGGAACTCCTGGATCAAGTATTGGGTGACATTCGCCTTCGTAGAGGACTTTTTCTGATGGTATTAACCTACATTTGCGTTACATGGAGAGGGAAACCACGAAACCTCTTCTACAGTTAGACTGATGGCAAGGGGTCTCTAACCCTTGATCTATCTACCACTGAGGATATTTTACGTCAGCACTGCGGTCTGTGCAAACTGGGTGGGGAATTCGTATCGACCAGCTATAGCTAGGATTCGAACCCGGTACACCTCATTGAAAGGCGAACGCTCTATTTCCTGAGCCACCACGGCTTCAAGTAAAATATATTATTGTTAAAAATTACAATCCATACTTGTTTATAGAGAAATCGAAGGTTATTAACTCTTTATAAAATAACTTCTTTCGCTTAGACCGCTCTATCATAGCTCCTCCATAAGTGAAATACAGTAATCAGTTGAGTCAATATAGACGGTATTTATAAACGCGAACTAGTTATTGGAATAGATTTAAAGGGCAATAAACGGAGATGCATTGAATTGCAATTATGGTATCGTAACTTACAAGACATTTGGTGACGATGAAGGAGACTCAGTTAATACATTATTGGTAAGATTTAAGATTGTACATTTGATTATAATACATAGGCTATTGTCAAAAAATATGTTCGACTTTTTTCTGAAAAGCAACTTATTCTATTTTGAAAAATGTCTTACCCATTCCAATACAATAATCTAACTAAAATGTCACTAAACAATGATTTAGTNTATTGGGTGACATTCGCCTTCGTAGAGGACTTTTTCTGATGGTATTAACACACTTTTGCGTTACATGGAGAGGGAAACCACGAAGCCTCTTCTACAGTTAGACTGATGGCAAGGGATCTCTAACCCTTGATCTATCTACCACAGGGGATATTTCACGTCAGCACTGTGGTCGGTGCAAGCTGGGTGCGGAATTCGTATCGACCAGCTATCGAATTCAAACCCGGTATACCTCACTGAAATGTGAACGCTCTATTTCCGGAGCCACCACGGCTTCAAGTAAAATATATTATTGTTAAAAATTACAATCCATACTTGTTTATAGAACCATCAAAGGTTATTAACATTTTATAAAATAACCTCTTTCGCTTAGACCGCTCTATCATAGCTCCTTCATAAACGAAATACAGTAATCAGTTGAGTCAATATAGACGGTATTTATAAACGCGAATTAGTTATTGGAATAGATTTAAAGGGCAATCAACGAAGATACATTGAATTGCAATTATGGTATCGTAACTTACAAGACATTTGGTGACGATGAAGTAGACTCAGTTAATACATGGTAAGATTTAAGATTGTACATTTGATTATAGTACATAGGCTATTGTCAAAAAACTATACTCGACTTTTTTCTGAAAAGCAACTTATTTTGAAAAATGTTTTACTCATTCCAATACATTAATCTAACTAAACAATGTTACTAAACAGTGATTTAGTACAAAAATACGAAAACATTCTGTGTATTAGGTTTCAAAATCTTGAAAGGACCAGAATTACTATGTTCTTTCATATACTTCATTCATAACAATCATTCATAACAAAACCATGTGTAGATTTTAGAAAAATGGGAAAATATTCATTTCTTAAAATGCTAATTTTAAAAGAACTGGATGCATTAAAAAAAACTGTTGTTTAAGTTGGTCTAACTTAAATTTTTTTTATTGAAATAATAACAACAAATATAATTAAAATAAAATATAAATCTTTCATCTTTTAATAAATGTTTTGCAATATATAGCTAAGCAAACAAATAATAGAAATTTATGGAAAAGAAGTGGAAAAGTACAAATATCAAAAATGCAAGAATGCTATGATATTCGAAACTACCTTTTTTTACTAAAGTTATTATCAGGACAACAACTGATTACAGTTTCCTTCATTAGAAAGCATTCGAAAAATTGTCGATCACTATCCATAAATTTATTATTATTACTTTGGAAATTTTATTTATGGGTTAACACTCCAATAAGGTACCATTAAGTAATCCTACAAATTTATTGCGCATTATTATTAAAGTAATTAAAATAATTTCTCCAGATGTTATGACATTCAAGTATTATTAAACTTAAGACGTATTAATGATTCATTCATAACATGTAATATCGAACGAACGAAATACGATAGTACGACAGAAGTGATAAATACGAAGGATTAAGTAAAATGGTGTAAAATAAATCATTTAACATGAAAAATATCTTTACTAATGGTTTTATCTTGCTTAAATTTAGGAGCACTAAGCCTGATTTTTTTTTCACGAGAAATTTACTTATTCTTTTGAGATTAAAACTTGAATAGAAATTTTAATTATTTAGTACACTTTTTAGAAGTTTTTAGGTGGTAATTTTGTTAGGAGGTACAAAAAATATTATGAGAACAGAACATTGGAGCATTTCTTTCTTCGATTTATGGTTAAGATAATTTTCTGCATGTAATGAACTGTAAAAAATGGATACTCAAATATCACGAAATTTTCTTTGTGTTTTGACGAAATCATTTCCTGGTATACGCTAAAATTTCGTCAAATTGACGAAATAACTATTGTCTCTTCTTCGAAAAAAATAATTCAGCCGAAATGTAAAGAAATATTTCATTATTATATTTCCTTTAAAGAAAGAGATTAACTCAGAGAGGAAAAAAAAACAGATCAGAATAAGAAGTCAACTTCTTGACCACCATACTGTCCGGTTGGCTTATTTCGTACTTCTAGTTTCGATCGTTTAATCTTTATTTTAGTTAATAAGCTCCCACAATGCAAATCAATGAGATTCCCAGTCGAAGAAACATTTTCGTTTTGCATTTGAGATTTCATGTTTCGTCACAAATCACGAGATTTTGTGATGAAATGATTCTCAAACATAACGAAATACAGCTCGAAGATGGCTGAATTTTTTAAAAATGAGAGTTTTAATTCTGAGAATGCAGTTTTTTGCGTCTTATAGTCTCTTAAGCAAGTAAAAAATAATCAGTTATTGATCAGATTATTTTTACTTACGAAAAAAATTATGTTCGCATGTTTTTAGCAAGACAAAATACTTTCAGAATTGCCATCCAAGACAACGATTCATGAAAAAATAATGCGTAATTAAATTTTAAGGTTCTCTTCAAACACGAAAGTTGAGGAATTCGATTAAAAAATCATTCTTTGACACATCTATCCAAAATATGAATCAAACGACAGTAAAGTATAGTCACTCCAAGTCCCAAGGAAATATCACTTATTTCGCGATTCATCAAATCTCAGTTATGAAAAATGATAGTTAAATTTAAAATAATTTGCCGACAATCAAATTTTAAACGTTTTCTTAAATTTCATATATTATGCTAAGCTTGGTTTTCAACGATCAATGAATTCATAACATTAATACAGAATTCAATTTTTCAAATGAAAGTTAAAGTCCTATTCCAATCTCTTCAATATTGCTTATTAAATTTCCTTTATAATTTTCCTATTATGAATTTTAGAGCACAAATATTGTTTAGGAGCGTTTATAACACGTGATTTCTAAGGTATTTTCGTGTGTTATTATGTGACATGATTAAAAATATTTCAAGGTATTTTTTTAAAAATTAAATAACAAATGTAACTATAGAAATATTGTACTTTTCACATTACTTCCGGAAGAGGGAAAGTTAAAAATGTTCTGTTATAATTTTTTAACAGTTCATTTATTTTCCAAAATATTGTAACAGAAGTTTTTCGCAACTTACGTTCCGCTCCATAAAGCAACTAAAAAATGATTCTTAAATCTTTATTCTTTTATAATAAATGTATTTTTTATTAATAAATCTAAACAAATAAGTAGTTTGATATTTAATTTAGAGCATAAATCTAATTTAAATGAAATGATCTACACGTTAATATAGATTGCAAAGCTACATGAATAGAATTTTTCACTACATGCATTAAAAAGGAAAAAAAAACTAGTCAAAAATAATTATTTGTATCACAATTTTTCTTTATAACTCCAAGTATTGAAGGTATCCAAGATAAACAATGTACGAATTTAACTAGAATCATTGCGATAAATATATCTATCGATCTATCCTTATTTAATTATTAATTCAGAACTTATAATTATTAATTAATAATTTATTATTATTTCCTTTTTGCAATAAGGTCAATATTAGTTGCAAAATTAATATTTTCAAACACGACAGACTATTTCATTTAGTTATAATGGGACCAATGGAGCTTGCTCCAAATATCTTCAACTTTAAAGCTGCACACATTCACTCGATTGCCATGTTTTTGAACTATCTTGTTCATATTTTTCCTTTAACATCATAATTATTTAATTAGTATTAACTTTTTATTAACTTTTTCGAAATATTCCAGACTAAAAACCATACATAACTGAAATTTAGCAAAGAATAATAATAGCCCCATCGTATTCAAAAAATTTGAGTTCATTCCTACTGCAATTGGTACGACCAGTTTGTGCAAATTCTAATTTTAAAGAAATTCCAATTAAAAAATTCCACGATGTAAATTATAAGTTATATAATAAGTTTCGTTTACAAATAAAAACTCAACTAAAACACGTCATTTAACTACGAATGCACGTAAAACAAATCATTTGCTTAAATTAAAAGGAGAACAGAATATTCTCACTGTCTGGTGGTTAAATAAATTAAACTTTTTCAACTCTTCATTCGATGCAAAAATAGCTAGATTTTAACTCCGTCATAACGTTTTTTAACTATTTCAAAATATTGCTATTTCATAGTTAACATAAAATGAAAGAGAAGTAAAAAAAAATTAACCTTATTAAACTCTTTTTTTTCATCGTAAAATATCAATTGTATTTCTTAACAGATTTTTTTAATAGCTCATTTATTCTTACCATCAAAATTATGTTTGTTTAACGAATTTACAAAGTAGATTGATTATTTTATTTATTCAGAAAAATCATGATAAAAAGGCTTTCCTAAAATAAAAATTTTCTAAAGATTCGACGGGATAAAATATAATTTGATGAAGTATAATTTGATGAAATATAATCTGATAAAGAATGAAATGAATTCTCGAAAGAATGAGTAACAAATTTGAAAGAAATGATTTAAGTCATCACTCTCGGTAAATCAATGTTAAAAATATAATTTGCAATAAATATTTATTTCAAGAAATAAAGCCTCTCGAAATAAGGAACGTGTTTTTTATGTACTAAACCTCTTCATAATTCATTATTTCCCCTTTACAATAAGATTCGTTGCAAAATTTATATTATAAAATACGAGAAAATATTTTATTAGTTTGATTTATTAAAGAATATTTTAGAGAATATTTTAAGATTGAATATTTTATTAGTTAGATTTAAACTATTTTTTAAGTAAAAAAATGTTAGATCGGATATATTTGCATTTTTAGTTGAGAATATTTATTATATAACATAGTTCTGTATTATTCGTTAAATTGTAAATCACCCGTTTCAAAGCTTCATACTTTGAATTTTATTGATTAATTTTGTCACACTGTGATTGGAAATAAGCAGAATAAGCCTTCTTCTCAATTTTTGCGAATCACAGATCTTTTTTACAAATAAACAAAACGTGAAAAAGATTACTTTTTCGATATTTTGATAGATTTTAAGTATATTTTATTTGATTAAATAATAAAAAGACGAGTAAATCATCAGTACATCAAACTATATGCCTGAAAGTTGTAAATGAAAAGCATTCGTCATTTATGTCCAGGAACTAATGCAAATCTTTTGCTATCCATCACTTTTTGATGATTTCTCTGTCATTTCATTAACCTATTGCAATACTGAATGCAATTTGTACTCAATTTCGGAAAACATAAAAAAAAATAGAAAAGACATTTTTTTGATTTTTCCCTGTTTCCTTCGTACTTTTTACTTATTTTTTGAGTTCCATGTACTTGTAGCTAATCTCTCTCTCTCTCTCATATATATATATATATANATAAATATATATGTATATATTTATATTTTGAATCATTTTTTATTTTTGCCGTTGTATTTGAGTAAGAAATTTATGTAGCAAAAGATTTATCAGAGTTACATTACTAAAGTGTAAGTAAGAGTGTTATTAAAAATATCATTGTAGAATACTTATTATGTACATAAGGCGGTTAGTTGCATTTTGGACCAGTAACGATGAATAAAGTATAAAACTAAGTGTGAATTTGTTCTTTATGTTTTGCACTGTAAAAAAAAAAAAAATAGAAAAAAGTTTTTGCTTCGCTTCTTTAAAATATCTTGCTTAGAATGAATAAATTTTACGTATCTTTACTTTTCCAAATAAGCACTTATACATTTTTCTCAGTGGTAACGTTTAAAAGAAAATTATATTCTTAAGTAATAATCCATTAAAAGTTAGTTTAAAGATGTAGCGTAAAAAATAAAAAAATATATGTAAGACCTGGGCAAGAGCTGAAGAAGCATGAGCCCAAAAGTTGCTTTCGTACAAATTAATAAAAATTGCAGAATTATATTTGAATTTAATTTGGAACAAATTTAATTAGAACAAAAGCAACATAAAAGCATGAAAATGAAACCAAAAATGATCAAAAGTATACAGTTGAAAATCTTAATAAACTCCATAAAGAATAACATTAAATTCTAAAGCTTGTTTAAAATTGAAGTAGATATAGTAGAGGAAGTAGAGTCAAATCATCATTTATAATTACAGTTGCCAGAAAAAAGTAACGTTAGTGAAATTTAGGATCATCAGATCGAACAAATAAATTATTTTGAAACCAATCAAAATGTCCTCACTTAATACTGCTCTAAAAATATATTTACACTTTCAAAATATGAATGCAAACATGATAATGCATATGCATGCAGATAATGCATGAACATGATAATGCAGATATAAAAAGTGTCAAATCATCATTTATAATTACAGTTGCCAGCAAAAAGGAACGTTAGTAAAATTTGGGATCATCAGATCGAATAAATAAATTATTTTGAAACCAATCAAAATGTCCTCACTTAATACTGCTCTAAAAATATATTTACACTTTCGAAATATGAATGCAAACATGATACAAACAAAGTGATTATTCTAATATAATATAAACAAAAAAACATCGAAAGTGTAGTACAAAAAGAAAAAAAGTTATTTTGTATAACTTAAGATTAAAATGTGTAATTTCGTGAAAACACTAAAATATATTTAAGAATTAATTTTATGCTGAAGTAATTAACTTTATCTGAGATACTGTTTTAAGGAAATAAATCGCTAAATATATGATTTCCTTTTGAGAAATAATCCTTAATTGATAAAGGTATCGTAAAATTAATATGAAAATTTAGAAGGTATATTTATTGCTTCTCTTGATAGGCACGAAAAAGATAAATATTTGCAGAACAAACATGAGCTCTTAAATCCGCTATTTTTCATCAAAATGTCGACCTATTTGAAGGATAAATTCTCCCTCCTTATAATTTTCTATCCTCTTTTATTAGTTTTAATTAACTTACTACATTTGCTCAAAATAACAAGGTTGTTTCGAAAATTAAATATTTCAAATTGCTTAAACGCAAGTAAAATAATTTTGGGAAGTTAACATTATTAAGTGTTGCTTTATGCTTTATATGAGTGAGATACTAATTATTAGTACCTGAAAAATAAATTTACCTGGAGATGATTCCTCTATAAAGAAATTGTTATTATCAATTGCTATTATTATGGTTGTATTTTTTATTGTTATTATTATATCGTGGCAACACAATATTTTTTCAAAATGCACTGTTGAAATTTTCATTCTGAAATTACGGTAAAATTACCGTCAGCAGTATGTCTATCCAATTAACCATACAGTTTATGGTTAGCAAAATTTTTAACTTTTACTGTTTTGAAACCGTTTGTCACTGGTACGGTTAAGAAACCATGAATATGAAACTATGTATATAAAACTATGCAACTATATGAAAACATGAATTGTAACCATCTACGACTGGCATAATTTCTTTAACTACAGAAATAAAAAGGACATGGGAGCTCTGTAAGTGCTGCGCCATTTATGCGAGTATGATGACTTCACATTCTTATAGTTTGGAATCACCGATTGAAGAAAGCTTCAATCATGAAGGTTTCAATACATGAAAATTTTCATATATTGAATGGATGAAAGAAATATTGTAGTAATAACGGTGGGATTCGAACCCATGTGCGGCCAGTCACGCGACTGACTGATTAGCCCTCTCAGCTACAGAATGTACCTGGTTGCATGGAACTATTTAAAATGGCTTTATAACGTGAACCTAGTTGTGGCTGGTTGTTTAACCGTAATATGAAGAAACAATAAATAAATGTTTTTTTCTCATACTAAAGAGTTTGAATATCCTTTTTAAGGTTATTTAACCGTTTTTGTTCACTGTTAAAATTTTCATTCTGAAATTATGGTAAAATAACTGGCAGCTGTCTGTCCATCCGATTTACCGTAAAGTTTATGGTAAAGAACATTTTTTTTCCTTTATGGTTTTGAAACCATTTACAAAAAGTATGGTTATAAAACCATGAATAAAAAACTTTACGGTTTTTTAACCATTTACTACTAGCATTTTTCAAGACTACAAAAAAAATTATTATTTAACTAGACATAGGACTTTATTTTAACAGACATATTTAGCTAGACATAGGACTTTATTTTAACAGACATATTTAACTAGACATAGGCTTTTCGTATAGTATTGGTCATCGGAGAGTGACGGATACTGGAAAATCTTCATGTGTTGAAGGAAATGGAGGAAATATTATGGTGTCAACACTAGGACTCGAACTCCAGTTCTGCTGGTCATGAGATTGACAGATAAGCCAGCTCGGCTATGATTGGTACGCATTTGTAAAGAACTAAGTCGCTTCATTAGATACGGTTCTAGTTGGTGCGATAAAATTCTGGTCGTTTAACCGTTTTAGGTGAATGCAGATAATAAACAGTTTTTCTCAAACTTAACAGTTTGATTACCTTCTTATTTATGGTTATTTGACTGTTTTGATTAAATATGGTGAAATAACCATTTAATAAATTGTTATTTAACCATTTTTTCCGAGAAATTTCTAACAGTGTTGAATATGGTAAAATAAAAATTAAATAAAATGCAATTTAACCTTTTTAATCGAGAAATTTTTTAAGAGTGTGCTTTTAAGATTTAATAATATATTTTCAGGGAAAGGGGGTTGAAATGGAAAGCTATTTGAGTTTTAAATAAGTAACAATTAAAACAAAAATTTATTAAATAATACTTATTTATACACTTTTTTTCTTTTATAGTATAAATTAATAATGCTCAACGACGTGCATATGCACCGAGGAAAAAGTGTAGTATAAACTACCAAAGTATGGTACAATTTATCATGTTTCTGGCTTTAGGGGAACACCAAAAAGCTCGGTGACGGTTCCCGAAAAGCTTTGTTGATTATTTTGGTAAAAGTAAAAATAAAATATGGTTTCATAATGTGTGGCAAAGTTTTATAACTGTGGAAACATTTGGCAATTGCATCGTGACACCTTACAGCTGTCACATATGTGTTTTATCTGTGATTGTAACTGTGACGTTATTGATGCATTGATGTTGTTTAGGTTCAGTCTCAGTACTTGCTCTGTTCTGGCCTGAGAGGTTGCTGTCTTATTTTGATAATGTTTATGTTTAATAAATACTTTTAATGAAACTTGAAACCTTTGCATTTCTTGAAGGTACAAGAGAGAAACATGGTGTCAGCGTGTATGCTTGCCTAAATGTATTTTAGAGGAACTTAGTGTTCGTTTTTCGTTCTAGTTTCGTTCAGGACTTAGTGTTCATAATAAAAGTATGGAGACGTTTAGGCCTCCATGCGAAATAAAGTTTACTTCAGGTAACCTTTCAGAAATATGGACGAAATGGAAACAGAAGTTTTTTAACTATCTAATAGCGTCAGAAAAGGACAAAAAGTCAGACCAGATAAAAATAGCAATACTTCTCAACGTACTTGGGGATGAAGCAGTGAGTATATTTAATACGTTCAAGCCCGGTCCAGATAAAGATTTAAAGAAGTTTGACGACGTTGTTGAGNATTTCCGTTACAAATACTTGTACTTTTTCCCTAAAAAAGTAACGAAAGTACAAGTAAAAGTACTAAATTTAAAAAGTAACGAAGTACAAGTAAAAGTACGTACTTTTTACTTGTTCCGGCGGTACAAGTAACGAAAGTAAAAGTACTGCCATATATGGTAAAAACTACCAAAGTATGGTACAATTTATCATGCTTCTGCCTTACCGAAAAGTTTTGTTGATTATTTTGGTAAAAGTAAAAATAAAATATGGTTTCATAATGTGTGGCAAAGTTTTATAACTGTGGAAACATTTGGCAATTGCATCGTGACACCTTACAGCAGGGCATAAAAATCATTTATTCAGTTTAATTTACTTTTCAGTTTATATTTTTCTCTCAATGTGAGGTAATAAGAACAAAAATTTTAAAATCCGAAATGTCTGGTTAACCGTTAACATATGAACGGTATCAACGCCGGGATAGCCTGGTCGGTAGGGCGCTGGGCTCATGTCCGAGAGTTCGCGGGTTCGAACCCCGCTGGTCGAAGACTCCCCGTGTAGTTGGTGACTGATGCACGTTAAAATTCTGTCGAGTTCGCAGAGTCCTCCATGCTCCCATAACAAATCAATACCTCTGGATGTACTGGATTGGAGATCGATCGTTCTCTGATTCAGGTCAAAATTACGATCTGTGGATGAATGAATAGATGGATGAATGGGTTCACCATATAAACAGGTGTGATGTGGCAGAAGTCGAATTGTTGGCCATAGATGGCGCCACTGAAAAACAAGAATCGCACACCTTAAATTTGCTCGGTTTCACCAATCAGGCTTGCCAGTGTGGTAAGTGGCATTAGAACCAACCAACCAATATGAACCGAAAAACTAATAAATAAATGATTAAATGCAGTATAATTTGGATTTATTAACCAGAATTCTGGTTACCAGAAATGTCGTTACCATATAGTGCAGTAATTTTACCAGAATTTTTTCTAGACGTGGATATATGACAGCGAACTTTCCGTATTGCTATACAGGGTAGATGGCAAACAAATTTAAAGTTACAAATTTATGATCATCAACACCAGCATAATAGTCATGAAAAAAAATTAAGAAACAACATTTTGGTGTAAACTTAGCAGCTAACTATATTCATAAAAGAAATAGTTTTAGTAATAAAACATTATGTTCAGGTAAAGATAATTAAGACAGATTTATAAATGTCAAAAATTAAAATTTATGATTTTATAAACTATTACTAATGATTCTTTAAGAAATGGGTAACTTATGTGCCACGCAAAGAAGTAATACTTATTCATAAAACTATTACTTTTTAAATTAATCATAGTTCATAAAATTGTTTATTTTCGCAAAGTGTTTATATCACGATATTCATGTTATATTGTACAAGTCGAAAAAGTTTGCTCTGACAGAAACATTGTGTTGATGAATCAATTAAATCTAAAATTACCTTAATTAATTAAGTAGTACGTAGATTTGATTTAATGGAAAGTATTTGAGATGCAAATCGTTTGATATTGTGCATAGATTAAAACGAATGGAGAGGCATTTTCCAAGAGAATAAATTAAGTGAATAAATTAAAGGGAGAAAGGTATTGTGTTCTTAATGACTATTTAAATAACTGTTTCGCATTTACAGTATTTCAAAAGTTCATATAGTATTCAAACTTCATGTATTTAAGAAAACTGCGATAAAGTGTATTCCGAATAACATATTTTTGAAACTCAACATTTCAAGTCTATAACAATTCACTACGGTTTCCTATTTACTATAAGAAATTTTAGTCAGACTAAGAGAAATATTTAAGATCTCACGAATTGGAACAATTATTAGTTCGGAAATATACAATTTAATTTTTAAAAAAAAATCAAATGTGAAATAACTATTAGTTTCTAATTTCAAAAATTTAAGTCAAGGAAGAAAAACATAAAACAGCAGTAAAAAAAGTTATGTAAAAAGTGGGAAATTTTGAACTACTTTAAAAAATGTTCTTATTTTTGAACAAATAGTTTTACTCAGATAAGCGATTATTACTTGTTTAGTAATTATCCTGATTCTATTAACTACAGAATATAATTATTAAAGTTTTCAAATAAGTATAAAGTATATCAAATTTTAAACAGTTTTATTTCGTCTTATAAGCCAAAACATGGCTCTTACGATGCAAATTTATATCAATCAATTTCGTCTTACAATGAATAGAGGGATTACTTTTATCTATGAAGAAAAATACTGTATTCAGTAATTTTTATAGTTTCAACCAAAGTCATTTTAATTTTAACAAATAAATCAACCTTCTCTGTATAAAATTTTAAACTAAATGAGCCTTAAGTATCTTTACATGCTTTTATTGTAGTTAAAATGCAGTTAATTATAAAAAAAACATTGACAATGTTTTTAGTTCTACAATGTTTTTAGCCATAATAATTTAAATAGAATCTAATTTTATTTAAAGACTAATTAATATTCTATATTTATTTTAGAAAAAAGCGTGGTGATAGGTTACTATTATACATTTTTTATTTAATTAAAGTAAATGTGAGAAACTGCATAAATATAAAAGTGCAAAACTATGTAATATATGACCTTCAAAGATATATCTATTAAAATTAATTGAAAAAGATCATAAAGCTGATTTTCACAATATATTCAAGTATACTAGTATAATTTTTCTCATTTAAATCAAGAGATTTACTACTACATGCTATTTAGTTAAATGTTGCAGGTTTTCCTTCACAAAACTGAAATATAAACATACTTTTATAATAAGTCAGTGAAAGTCACCTTTTAACTAATTTGAAGAAAAAAAATTTTTGTACAGGAATTTGTGGGAGTGGTATAATTGTTTTCGTCGATATTTTGCTTAAGGGCTAAACTCATTTACAAGATTGATTTTCGATTTTATTCTTCCCCCAATTGTAACCTCTCATTCAATTTAAAATATCAAGAGAAAAGCGAGGAATTGCGATCTTCACAAAGCATATTTTTTTTAAAGAACAGAATTGGTTTTAAGAAGCGGCTGAGAATTTAGCAAACAAAATCACCCATGTAAACTTCTCGCAAAAACATTCCAAATATTTACTGTTTCCCCTTTCAAACAGTAAGAAAAGCGGAAAATCAGACCAAAATCGATGGCAATCTAATTTTCCACATCACAGCCTCCATGAAATAAGGCAGAAAATGTTATTTTCTTCAAAAAGTTTTGATGCATGTTTGGAGTAAATGTTCTTTACAGGTTTACCTTTCCCTTCAACTTAGCCTCCTCATTTCTTTCAATTATCGTTTGCAGCAGAAAGTGGTCAGATTTAGGTAATGTGCGGCTGGCCATTTACCATACAAGTTATAGCATTTTCAGAGGGTAAACCCTATTTAAAAATGCATAGGCACGTTGCCATCAGTTGCACGCAAAGGCTTTCGTAATGAATGGGAATATATTGAACATGTCAGAGGAAAAAAATATTGTTCGCAAAGTTTTGAAGTTCTAAACTTCAGCTAAGACAGTGTATCTCTTGAGGCATACAGATGTTTAGGTAATTTTATGGCAGTTTTAAGAAACAAAATAAATCAAGAATAATGAGTTCAAATTATTAGTTTCGTTCCTTTACATGAAATATGGTTTCTTGGAATTTAAATGATGAAATCACATAGAGTTGAATATGTTTGCATAAATCAATATAACACAACAAACGATAAGACTTTTGAGATCATCTGTGGCTTAAAAAAATTAAATTTAAAAGCAAAGTATTTCTTTTTAGATTACAAAATATTATAAAATTATATATTTCTTAATTTTTCTGCGCAAGTCGTTAGCTTAATTTACTTAAGCTACGCATCATATCAATTGAATATTTAGTTGAACGCAACTGTGATGATGCAAGTGCAAGAAATTGCGATAGAACTCAAAAATGAAATGCCATTGCTTGATCGGGGGTATCAAAATTATACGTGATAATAATCTAAATCTTATAAAAAGAAAAAAAACAATAAAATAAAAAATGGAAAGAATAAATACCATTTTAGAATCAAAAGTGATAAATACTATCTCAATTTAGTAAATATTGCACTTTAAAACTGTATTTTCATTGTAAAAAATATGCGAGCATTGTGAAGGTAATTTTTAATAAAATTTTAAGCATACACTTGTTAAAGAACTCAATACCATTAAGTTTCATAGATCTTAAGTTTACTATTTTATGAGAAACAATTCGGTTCATGTCTGGAAAATGAAACTACTACATTGAACTACAGCTATATTTAAATTCACTGTTAGATTTTAGAAGTTTGAATAAAAATATCTAGATATAAAGAGCAAAGTCCGAGCATTGAAATTACTGATATCGATTCTACGTCTTATGCAAAACGAACAGTAAAAAATTGTCATAATTTTTAAAGTAAGTTTTATTTAATAAGACTGTTCTAGTGATTTTAGGGTAATCGATATTGTAAAAATTACGATATAACAGATTTTTTGCTCCGTAACATATCCCAGTAAAAATGAATTTCACGCTAAGTAGTACGGGAAATCTGAGTATCGGTACTTTTTTACCGTAATTTGATCTCGCATTTTATGTAGTGTAATAAAAGATTTAAAGCTCCCCGATAATATCTTTTATAAATGCTTTTAATGTATTTGTTCTTGTTTCTAATGCCGCTTACCGCACGGGCAAGCCTGCTTGGCGAAACCGAGCAAATTCTCTATGGCCAAGAATTCGACTTCTGTCACACCACATGTCGCACCCGTTTATAGGGCGGACCCATTCATACATCCATTAATTCATCCACAGATCGTAATTTTGACCCGAGACAGAGAACGATCGCTCTCCAATCCAGTAACCCCAGAGGTATTGATTTGTTACTGGAACATGGAGGACTTTTGCGACTCGACAGATTTAACGTGCATCAATCACTTTACAACACGGGTCTTCGGCAGGCGGGATTCGAACCCAGGAACTCTCGGAATTGGGCTCAGCACCCTACAGACCAGGCTATCCCGGCCCCTATGTATTTGTACTAATAAAAATTATTTTCTTTCTAATTCAGGGTCTCAGATAATTTTTCTTTAGATTTTCAAAATTCGTGAAGTTCTGTATTTAGAATAAATAAATGCACAGTTATAAAATAGAGATGATTTTACTTTAAAAATTCAAGAACTCTAAGCCCTCAGTTATTCTTTGATGAACAACATTAAAATTAAGTAGTGAATGCTCAAATGACAGAATGACCTCACATTCTGTAGAAAACCGGCTTTTAATCTTTTGTTCTTATATTGTGACGTCTAAATAATAAATCCGAACTACTTACTCATTAATTTTATAAGCAAATTTGAATCCGAATGAAAGAATAAAAGCTGACATAAAATCACAATCTGTGAAACATTAGTTTTTACCAATCTCCTTTCGTCCTACTGTGATGCCTTAAAATTCAAAATACTTACATATTAGCTTACAAAAAAAAATAAAAAAATAAAATGAATCTGAATAAAAGGCTGAAGGCTAAAAAAATATTGTACTCTGAAGAGCACTATTTTTAGCAATCACCTCTACTCTGACGTCTAAAAATAAAAGTGAATGTATTTGAATCATTCATTTAAATGGCTAGGGTAATCTGAATAAAAAGATTTATATGTCATATATGTTATATGTCTTATAACAGTCTATAATATTATATCATAATGACATAATCTGTAGGACACTGGTTTTTACTAAGCTTCTTCGTCATTCTGTTATGTTTTTTAATTGAAGTAACAGCATATACATTAATTTTTTGCAGTTTTTGTAGTTCATTTACGTCGCACTAAAGCTGCACAATGGTGTATTGTCGACTATCTGGGAAACATCCCTGAGGATAATACGAGACATGTAATCCGAGACACAATTTTGATCCTCTGCAAAGGGGGTGCCACCCCCATTTCGGTAGCCCGACGACCTGCACGCGAAGTTAAGCACTTTAGAACAGTTTAAAGAGGACCAATACCGCACACCCTCGGTCCCTACCCAGACAAGGCCAAGTGCTCACCCGCTAGCACACGGACCGCAGCCAGTGATGCTTGACTTCGGTGATCTGCTGAGAACCGTGTCTTAACGATCAGTCCTCTGCGGGACACATACATTAATTTACATAGCGAAATTTAATCTAAATGAAGAAGTAAATACAAAAATGACACCACACTCTGTTGAACACTATTTTTTACCAAACGTTCTCGTCATACTTCGACGTCTGAAAATTAAAGTACAAAATGGGATCCACAGTGCAATAAAAACAATATTAAAATAAGAAGAGGACAATAATATTACACTTAAAATATTTTTTTAAAAAGCTACTCTTGTCTTTATATTTTTCGATAAATAATTGACTGCTTAAAATATTTTAGTTCAACTTTTGATAATAACTTAGAAAATCCAACGTAAAATGGTCACTAAGTTTGATTTAATATACCGCTTATATCCCGGCAAGAGATGATAAATTCATATTAGGGAAACTGATCAAGAACATTTTTCCTTTTCCGCAATACTCAACGATGTTAGTTTATTTCCCTTTTTTTATAAAATAAAAAGGAAAAAAAAACAACCAAACTGGAATAAAGTATTAATAGAATAAACTTAACAAATGGCGAATAAGAAAATAGCGCCATTTTTGCATTTATCACCGTTCGTAAAGTACTAAGCCGTGGCTTCAGGAAATATCATGGCCTTCTTTTTCTATAAATATATTTATTCCGGATAAAGAAGGAAGACTATAAATTTATTTTGCCCCAGTCTGTCAAGTTTTATTTGGTAATAGTGGAGATTGTTCCTGTTTAGTATGCAAATTTGGTTACCAAGAAGATTGAGTTTTTTTTTCCGGAATGCACTGAGTTGTTAGATCCGCTCCTGGTCCTCTAGGGGCACATTACATTGTTCTGGAAAAAGGCAAGGTTTTTTCCCACCTTTTGCCCTTCTTTATGTTTGAGGCACGCTTTGATTAAGAGCAGAAAGAATTATGATGCAAAAATAAATAAGTTTCAGTGAAAAAAGAAAGCATTAATCATTATTCCAAGATAAAAATAATTCCTTGGATGAAAATAAGAAAATTAGATATTAACGATTAGACACGTATTTTACGCTTAATTACGTAGTATATTTTTGTAATATATTAACTTTTCTGATATTTCTTTGTTTGTAACAAAATAAAGCTATCATAATTGAATTATGTTTCGCAATTAGTAAATTTCTTATTTAACTAAAATTTTTAAGAGTTCTTTTTTATTTTTTAATTGGCTACAGAGAATATTGTGTTTGCTTAGTATGTAAATATGATGAGACTTTCGGAAATCCCCTGAGGTGTTAGATCCACTTATGTACCTCTGGGGTCACGTTACTGCAAAACGCAAGATTTTTTCCCTTCTTTTGTGTTTGAGACACGTTTTGTTTAGGGGCAAAAATGATTATGATGCAAAAATAAATACATTTTAGTGAAAAAAGAAAGCATCAGTAATTGTTCCAACAAATTCCTTAGTTTCTTTGATGAAAATAAGAAAATTAGTTATTTTAATGATTAGACATGTATTTTACGCTTAATTACGTAGTATATTTTTGTAATATATTAACTTTTCTGATATTTCTTTGTTTGTAACAAAGTAAAGCTATCATAATTGAATTATGTTTTGTAATTAGTAAATTTCTTATTTAACTGAAATTTTTAAGAGTTCTTTTTTATTTTTTAATTGGCTACAGAGAATATTGTGTTTGTTTAGTATGTAAATATGATAAGACTTTCGGAAATCCCCTGAGTTTTTAGATCCACTTATGTACCTCTGGGGTCACGTTACGTAGTTCTGCAAAACAAGATTTTTTCCCACCTTTTGCCCTTCTTTGTGTTTGAGACACGTTTTGATTAGGGGCAAAAATGATTATGATGCAAAAATAGATATATTTTAGTGAAAAAAGAAAGCATCAATAATTGTTCCAACTAATTTTTTAGTTTCTTAGTTAAAAATAAGAAAATTAGTTATTTTAATGATTAGACATGAATTTTACGCTTAATTACGTAGTATATTTTTGTAATATATTAACTTTTCTGATATTTCTTTGTTTGTAACAAAATAAAGCTATCATAATTGAATTATGCTTTGTAATTAGTAAATTTTTTATTTAGCTAAAATTTTTAAGAGTTCTTTTTCATTTTTTAATTGACTACAGAGAATATTGTTTTTGTTTAGTATGTAAATATGATAAGACTTTCGGAAATCCCCTGAGTTCTTAGATCCACTTATGTACCTCTGGGGTCACGTTACATAGTTCTGCAAAACAAGATATTTTCCCACCTTTTGCCCTTCTTTGTGTTTGAGACACGTTTTGATTAGGGGCAAAAATAATTATGATGCAAAAATAAATACGTTTTTGTGAAAAAAGAAAGCATTAATAATTGTAAATTAATAAAATTAGTTACTTTAATGATTAGACATGTATTTTACTCCTAATTACGCAGAATTTTTTTGTAATATATCCGATATTTCTTTGTTTGCAACAAAATAAAGGTATCATAGTTAAATTATATTTCGTAATTAGTTCATTTTTAATTGAAGTAAAATTTTTAAGAGTTCTGTTTTTTAATTGACGACAGGAAATATTGATTCTGTTCTGTAAGCAAATTCGGTAAGACGTTTGACTTTTTTCGGAAATGCACTGAGTTTTGATGGTTCGATTACATTTCTCTGAAAATGGTAGAGTTTGTTTTGGCCTTTTTATTTTCATGTTTACCAAAGAGAGGGGGAAAGTTATGAAAAAATAAGTAGAAATATTACCTAACACCATTGTTGCGAAAAATTTTGAAGGAATGTAGTATTGATGCTATAAAAAGTTTAGATAAAATGTAATAGCAAATGGAAAATAATGTTCTAATTCAATGTACTTAAAAAAAAAATTTGGCATAATTTAAAGATTTTTTCTTTAAATTCTTAAATACTTAGAAAACAAATTAGCGGGTAAACATGACAAAACGTAAGATCAACCTTTCAGAAATTCGTACATGTTTTAAGAGATTGGAGACTCCTTACATCGATTATTTTTCCCACTTTAATTTTGGACATCATACATTATACAGGAAATATAACAATTTAAATAACACAGCTGTAACAATAATGTAGCAGTATACAATGCTCAAAAAAAAAGTTTCAAACCTGAATGACGTTTGATCAAATGACCCGATTTTTATATACTTAGACGAAATCTTTGTAGTTTAAAAAACCAGCCAAAATGTACCAATCAATTAGACCATATTACAACATTGCGAAATCAAATAGTATTTCTTTTCTAAGAAAAATCAAAGTTCTTTTTTCTTTAATTTGTGCTTTTAACTTTTAAACTAACCATGGAGGAAATGGGAAACTGGAAGACATGGCCGCAACAGTTTTGTCAGATGACAGATATAGAAGTCCAGATCACTTGACCAGAAAGCACGAATTAAAATATCTTTCCACTCGTTTGTAAGAATCTTTACTTAGAGACAATAAATATTTTTTATGTTCTATTATTTAATATTTATTGTTATTTTTTGAAATTTTTTTGAATTTAAGATGTGGATTCTACTTATAAATTTTAATTAATAGTTTTAGGAGCCGGGAGAGCTTGGCTGCTAACGCATTGGACACACGTCCAAGAGGTCTTGAGTTCGATCCCCACCTACTGAAGAATCTCCCTGTAGTAAATAGTGACTGCCGTACGTTAAATCTGTATAATCGCAAAGTTTACCATGTTTCCATAACAAATTATACCTCTGGGAGTACTAAATTGTAGATAATTCTCTAATTCAGGTCAAAAGTATGATTTGTGGATGAATGGACGGATGCATGAATGGGACGGCCCTATAAACGGGTGTAACGTATGGGTGTGGCGGTAATCAAGTTCTTGGCCATTGATGACGACAACAACAATTAATAGTTTTAAGTGCGAAAAATTATAATTTGAATGAAATTCGTTGAGAAGTTCTATAAAAATAAAAGATATTGATAAATTATAGATTGTTTGAGTTTTCATATATCTTAAACAATTCAATCAAGATTATTTTAAAATATTTCATTTAAAATCATGTAAAGCGATTACAAAATTTACATTTCTATAATTATCGAATCAAGTAAAATAAATTGTGAAAATTATTGAGCATAATGTTGGGCTTTAAATTGTTTGGGAGTATTTGAATTTCATAAGTTAAAATGTAAATTAATTTATGCAATTACTTGCTGTGATTTATCGAAAGGCATCAAAAAAGCTAAAGTCATTACAAGGATTACATTTTCGACTAGTCTTCTGATTACACTTTTGGCTACGCTTAAGAACTTGGTTGAATTAATAAATTTTTTCAGAAAAAAAATTTACTTATCTGATCGAAATAAAAATTTCTGATAAAATTACCATTTATAGTTATGACATCTGGTAAAAAAACCATTATTCTTGCAAATAAAATCAAAATATACATTATTTAAACCATTCCTTCTGCAATTTTTTCCGTTTATATGGTAACAGTTTACCGAAAATTCTTGTTTTCAAAATTATGGAACTTATTATCACACATTTAATAAAAGAATTCAAAAGTGAAAAGTAAATTTAACAGAATTAATGGTTTTTATGCCATGCACTAAGGTATCATGATGGAATTATCAAATTTTACCACATTCACCAAATTTTATCGCATATTATGAAACTATATATTTTTATTAGTTTTTCCAAAATAATTAGCAAGGAGCTTCGGGATAAATTACTAAACCATTTGTTTGTGCGCCCATAGAACAAGTGACATGATAAATTTTACCATATTTTGTTAATTTTGACAATATATTTTTTCTCAGCATGCGCTCATTTATCAAATTTCGCATTTTAAATTATCATTTTCTGCTTAATTAGCATTTCTTAGTATATAATTCGTGGTACAGTTTACCTCCCAACTATTCTATGAATTTTGCATCTTAGGAGGTAACAGTTTAACCATTCCTTCAAAAGTTTAATCGTGTTGATACTTTTTGTTTTGTTTCGCCAACTGTACAAAGCGATAAGTGATAAATCAAACCAAACAGCGATAAGCAAAACCTTGAAACAATAAGGTCCAACTAAGCTATTTTTTGTTTAAAATAACGAATTATTGATTTCTATTATTTTTTATTCTATTTTATTATTTATATTGCATTTAGAACATTAAAATTTTAAAATAAATTTTAACCGTAAATCTTTTTTTAAAGCGTAAACCTCATTACGTTAAAAGTTATATTTTGTCGAATACAAAGTTTCTTCTGACTAAATTGAATTATTTATCTTACACCAATTTTTTATCTTTGCCGATCCATTATGCAATTTAAAACATTTTTGGAACCCATTTTTTTTTATCAGGAGTCACTTTGTTATTACGTGAAAAGTGATCTTTTTACTCAATACCTAAAGTATAGATTAAGCGAAAATAATTTTTTTAGAGAGGGAAATCAAATAAATACCCAAGGGGTCTTAGCAACTTCAGAATAAAGAAAAAAAAATTCCCGTTTTATTAAGTCATCATATAAAAGCTTTTTTAAATGAAGTTTTTTGCTTATTAACTTTAAAGCATATTATTTAAAAGACAAGCAATTTTTTGTTTTGTTTCAGGAATGCATAAAAATGTAGATAAATTAGATTTTATAAATTTCAGAAGTTTCAATCAAACTTCTTAAGCTTATAGTTTATCTATTTATATTTTATGAAAAATATGTATTTAGAATATCTTTTATTTTTAATCCGAAATATATAACGACGTAGAAAAATTAGATTTTTATAAATTTCAGAAAATTTAATCTAACTTCTTAAGTTTATAGCTTATCTTTTTCAATTTAAAACAAATATTCTTTCATTTTACATATTTTAGTGACTGAATTTTATTTTTTAAAGAAATTCTTAACACATAAAATTAAAAGAGGCGTAAAAAGCTTCATAACGTATGATATATTGAGCTTAGTACAATATAGGGAAACCTGTAAGTTGACCATTTGAAGTGCATTACTCCAGAGTTCAACTTAAGCAGGTAATCAACTTAAATTAGGGTGATAAGTCATTGATTTTTTTAACATAACTTATATCATGTAATTCTTACATATGTGAATCATTTTGTTCATATTAATTCATATATTTGCTCATATAATTTTTCTGAAAATATGTATAATTGGAAAAATATTGAAAAATATATATTAAAATATATAATTATATAATTTATATATTTTATATATAATCTAAATGAAAGAAAACTGAAATAAATTTTTTGCAACATATAACTTTAACATTTAATTTAGCAGGTACCCCAAATATATTTTGAAATGAGATTTATTACAGAAAAATTGGCATTTTAAGTTTAATATGTACCAATTAGATTAAAAAAATAGATGTGCGAGTCTTGAAAGTTATGCATGCCAGTTATCTGTTATAAGTAATTTCTAAAAATATCAATGCACAAAAACATATATGCAATCAAAAAACTTGACAACATATTCATATCATTAGTTTAGAATTTATTTTGTTATATCTAAACCCTTATTTGTTACAAAACCTTTCAATAGTTTACCATATGGCCAACTGCCAAACGATTTCAGCTTTGCCTTCTATAATAATTCACTATAGTTAAAATTTACTGCAAACCATAATTTGAAAAGTTTTTCCAATTTATTTTCTACTGGTCAACTTATGAAGGGTTAAAATAGCATTCAGTAATACTTCTAGACAAAATTTACTGATTATGCGGTAAGCATACAAGATACACGGATGGTCAAGTTACAAAACTTTTGCTCCCTATTTTTTATAAGATAAATACAGTTCTTAATTATAGCGGGCAATGAGTCAGTTATCAACTTACAAAGATAGTCAACTTGTCAGGTTTTTCTGCGAGCAGTACAGTCAGTTAGTTGTTTATTATGCTTGTGTCAAATCTTAATTTTCCATTAGTTCATTTATTTATTTTTTAAAAACCGAAGTTACATATTTTCGCTGAATATATATGCAAACTGTTCTTGCATTATTTACATCAGAAGTTATAGTTCTCTTACAATTTCTGGTTACCTTAGTAATTTTTCAGCTAAACTATAAGACACTAAATTTTCAAATATGATTGCGAGAACAGCACTTTGTAGAGTTTAGCAAACACTTCATATTTAAAAGTAATGTTAAAATTATAATTTATTTACTTTCACTGGGAAATATAATTACTTAAAATAATATCTGAAACTACTTATTATCTCATGAGATAGAAAATGTTAGCTGTTTTATGTGAAACCAAAATGTTAAATTGCGTGAAATTTTATGACTATGTAAAATACGTGACTTTGTACTAACGCGAAACCAACATTTTAAAATGTAATTCATTCAAATTTAAAGAGTAAAAGGAAACAGGAAAAATCAACAAAGAATAGGTTTGAAATCGTTTTGAAACTTAAGATAAGAACTAGAGTAAAAATAAATATGTATAATTTTCTGATCATAGTTTTAAAATCGATGAATTCTAACTGTTTTTATTAGTGCAAGTGTGTATCGAAATGATGAATAAATCAGTTATTTGACTGTCGCTGATTTTATTCATTTGAGAAAAAGCTGTTTATGTATTATTTAAAATGCTTTTTTGTTAAAAATCTATTGTAACAAACCTGTATTATAAAACTTATGATTATTGTATAATTTTGACTAATTCAATTACTTAAAAATATACTCTTGAAATAGTAATTATTTCTATCAAGTTTTTTTATACGCATATTAAAAGTTAAGACAAAATTCAGCTATTTTGCGTGAAATTAAAATTTTGAAATTCTCTGCCATTGGAAAAAATGTCTGAATCAAATTACAGTGAAATGAATTGGCATCTTACCGTAAAATCTATTTCTACATTTCTACTGCAAAATTTTGCGTGGGGCAAAATATTTGATACACCGCATTTGTTACAGTAATAATTACCGCAAATTCATTCAATTACTGTAATTAAATAAATATTACTGGAAAAATTACGGAGTAAAATTTAACGGGAAAAATGGATTTTACGGTTAAATGTATTTTACAGATGCTGTGCTTAGGGTGCTAGTACTTTTTACCGAAATTTCATCCGGGATTTTTTGCAGTGAACGCACTTTATATGCATATTTATTTCAAAGTTGGATACTTTTGACAGTAAAATCTGTTTTTACAGTAAAATTTTACGTAACAATAAATTTAATATACTGCAATTTTTTAATAACAATTACTAAAAAATTACTTAATTACTGTAATTAAATAAATATTGATAAAAAAACTGCGCTATAAAATTTTACAGAAAAAATGGATTATACGATAAAATGGATTTTATCCTAAAATGGATTTCACCACAAAATAGATTTTACCGTAAAATGGATTTTACCATAAAATGGATATTACCATAAAATGGATTTTACGAGTGCTGCACTCAGTGTGCCAGTACTTTTTACCGCAATTTGATTCAGAATTTTTTTTTTTTAGTGTATGCATTTTTTTTATACTTATAGTATTTCAAAGCTTGACAGCAAGTAATACACGTGTTTCTTTAGTTTTGCGAAAGAACTGCAGTTTCGAATTCAAATGTGAGAGAAAAAGAAAACAAGAAATTGGTTGATACGGATGCGAAACTTTCGGATAAGAACTAAAGTCCAAAAGAAAAGCTGCGGCTATCTGAAACGGAAAGTAGAACAGAAATAAAAGTTAGCGAATTTAGAATCAAACAGAAGGTAAGGTCAACAAAAATGTGAAATTGAAACGTAAATTCGGAAAACAAGTTTATTCGGAACTGCGGTAAAAGAGCGTTTATTCTTTGGAAAGCATTCTTGCTTCTTTTCACCTTTTACTTCAAAACTACATATTGTTTCTGTTAACTCTGGGGAAATAAAATTTCGAAAAAGGTTGAACTTTTAAATTTTTTATACTATTTTTCTAGTAGTTATACTATGAGAAATGGAATTCGAAAATAGAATATGAAAAAATAGATAAACGTGTTAAATACAATATTACTGTTATCATACTCTGTTGGAAATTTTAGAAAGTATTCATCTATAGTAGCGGTTAAATTCACTGCAATTTTTGTAAAATATCAAGATATAAAACATCACGTATAAAATACCTTTATAAATATCAGTATAAATATCAAATATAAAATACCTCTATGAATATCAGTATAATATAAAGTATAAATATCTAATATAAAATACCTTTATAAAATATCAAGACTATACTATCATGCGCATAAAAAGAGACAAACGATATCAAAATATTTTATGCGAAATATATTTTAATAATTTTCAAACGTATGAAAAATGCCCTCTTCTTAATACATTTGAGAAATACATTCCACCGTGAACTCAAAAATCAAATAGAATTGAAATGCATAAATTATTGGAAGTCATAAATGAATGAAGATAATAAATTAATAAGCATCACAGTGAGATAAACCAAAAATGATGTAGGAAAACTACATCTGTGAAGAGTTTAATTTGGGATGTAGCACCTCTAACGACTCTTATGTATCCTCATGCTGTTTTCAAGGTTGGCAAAAGTTTTGGTGTAATAAATCAAGTGTTTAAGGACACTAAGTCGTTTTTCCCATTAAGTCATTTCGCAGTCCTGGTAGACTTGTGGTAAGATGTCGTAAGTTACATTTGCTATGCTAAAATCAGCTCAGATATGCTTTATAGAAGTCAGGTCTGGAGATCTGGCTGGTCACTCTATCGTTAGATCAGATCAGATATCGTTAGATCAGATAGAGGTAAGATCATCAGCTTCAAGTTATTCCTTTATCCAGCTATTTAATAAAAAATACGCAACTAAAAAGTAAATTTAACTAAATAAATGGTTTTTATTTCATGCTCAGAAGCATCATGATAAAATTACCAATTTGTACCACATTTACCATATTTTATCACATATTAGAAAACCGTATTTTACTGTTAACTTTTCCAAAATCATTTCCCAAAGCACTTCGTTAAAAATTATCGAACTTTTTGGTATTTCCATAGAGGCAGAAACATACTGAATTTTACCGTATTCTGTTAGTTTTGACCACACTTTTTCCTCAGTTATTAATTTTTTCCGATGAAACAATCTTTCCTTGCTTTATTTACTGGATCAACTACATACTGCATTTTTGGATAAAATAAATCCTGAAAAGAAATAGAACCTCTACCAAAAACTAATGAAAAATTAACTAGCGAAACAGTTTGTTTCAAATCGCATAAGGCAGAAAAATTATTTTTAGCTTTAATGATTTTATTCAATTGTAATAAGAACTACGACATATTAGAAATTTTTCAGCGAATAAAAGCTTCTTTATTTTAAGTAAAAAATGACATCTATTGTAGAATTTTTTTAATTTATATTACGATAGAAAACACTTTTAAGCTCAAATTTGCAATATTTCACATAAATAAGACTTTCTAATTTTCTCAGACTATCAACAACTTCTAAAACCTTTATCAATTAATCACTTAATTGTATTACTTGCTTCCTTAGTTTTCCCTATGGTTTTAATGATTGATGTACGTGTCGAAACTAAGTTAAAAGGAATTGCCTGCTCAAAGTTATTACTGTTTATGTCTATCATACTTTATGGGATATAATTTGTATATATCTTGAATGGTTCTTCTTAATCTTTTAAACCAGTTTACTACAAAAATAAATAGCAAAAATAAATGGAATAAAGTTAAAATTTGCCCCTTCGCATATTTTTTTTTATTATTTTAAGATTCATATACTCAAAAATTAATCAAAAATCTAAGCAATAGTTTATTAAAAGATATACTGCAAACTATGTTCTTGCTTTGAAATTTTTAAATTATTATCAAAAATGTAACTAAGATACTCTAAACAGCAGATAGAAACGAAGGAGTATTTGATTAAAAAAGACAGAGTTGTAAAAAGAATTTAGTCAATCAGGTATTTTAATCTTTCTTATCGAATGTTATAAGCATCTTCTTAAACTTTATTACATGGTAATGTTGTTCAACTTGTAGAAATTTCGATTCAATTTAATACATTACTATTATTATTATTGCCGAAAATGTGCACAGCATATATATATTATGGAACCAGATATCAATATTATGGTTAAATGTTGAACCAATTATTCTGAGGGTATGATATTCAGTAGAAAGATACTTAATTGTATAAAATGAAATAGTATGAAAGAATGAACAGCGTCAAATGCATAAAAATATCCAAAATAAAAGATAAACTATAACTAGCTCCCCCTTCATTAACTAATCAAAACCGGGTTTAACTTTTTGATTTTTGAAAAAAATATTTTCAGTTTTTTATTTGCTATGCGTAGAGCGCTATCATTTTTTAAAATATGTGATGCATTTACTTTTATTTCTTTATAGCCGGCGTTGAACAGCTGGCACATTTTTGAGTATACGACTATTAGCGTTCATCACCGCAGCTTTGAAATTTTGAACCAAACTCAGACAACAATGAAACTCCTGGGACCTGATGTGGCTCAGGGGATACAGAACTCGCTTTCCAATGAGGTGAACAAGGTTCGAATCCGAGCAAATGCTGGTCGATACAAATTCCACACCCTTATCGCATTGACCACAGTGCAAACGTAAAATATCCTCAGTGGTAGACAGATCATGAGTCAGAATCTCCTTGACATCAGGCTAACTGTGGGAGGTTTTCGTATTGTTCCACTCCATGTAAAGCAAATGTTCCATTAAAAAATTCCGTCACGAAGGCAAATTTCTCCCAATACTTGATCCAGGAGATCCCTTGTGTTCTGGATTGCGTACAAAATTGCAAGGCTACCGAGTTGAACATTGATAGTTGTAAACTACATTTTGAGTCGGCTGCTCAACAGCAGCTATGAAATAAAATGGAAGTCCTGGATCAAACATTTAGACTGACAATTCTTAGTGTAGGATTTTTTTATACGAAATAAACTGTATTTGCATTAAATGGAGAAAAAAAAACACGCAAACCTCCCAATATCAGACAAGTGGTAAGGGGATTCCAACTTCTAACAAATGATTATTCTACTAATTTTACATCATCACTGTGGTTGATGTGAGTCGGGTGCGGAATTTGTATTAAACAGCCATCTCTGGGATTTATACCTGGGTCACCTCGTTGTGAGCCCCACATTCAAATCCAGGGATGTCCCGGTGAATTTAACTTTTTTTGATAGGTTTAAATAAAAATTAAGTTTGGAAGTGGGCCATGCTGTATGCCCATTGGGAAAATGTTTAAATATAAAAATATTAGCTATTAGCGAGTTTATTATAAAAATTTAAACATTAATATTGAGTCAATGCGACTCAAAGATAGAGCATTCACCTTCCTATAAGCACACCCATGTTCAAAATCCAACTGTAACAGGTTGATACAAATTTTGCTTCCGGCTCTCATTGGCAAGAATTCCTCTTCCGTTGAACTAACCGGGCAAGATTTTCGTAGTTTTCCTCGCCATGTATTACAAATGCGGATTAATTCCCTCCTGGAGTTCCATTGTCTTCTGGGCTGAGTTAAAAAGTACAAGGTTACGGAGCTGAACATTGATAATCATAAACTCAGAATCAAGTCACCTCTTAAACGGGGGTAATAAAACAAAACAAAATTGCTGATCTTTAATATTATTTTTTTATTACATTTAATATATGATTTAAATAAGATAAATCAAAACATGAGTAAATCACTCATGATCAAAAATATTAAACCTTTGTTTAAGGGCAAAATAACTTTGACTTTATATTTTCTTTGAAATAGGCAAAAAAAGGAAGTATTTTATGACAGTTGTTTCTCTTATTCTGGATTTTGTATTCGTAAGAATGTGAGAAAAACAGGAAATCGATTTGATACAAAATTTAAACATTGGGGTAAACTCAGAAACTAAAGAAAAATAAAAACTACCTGAAAAAGGTGGAACAAATAGAAATGAAAATAGTTGAATTTCGAATAAAAGAACGAAAATGTTCAAAAAGAAACAATTTTTCAAAGTTCTTATTCCAACACTATGTTTAAGACTTGTGTTTATTTTTAAAATTATTTCCGTATGAATGAATACTTCATACATTAAAGAAACCACGTTAAAAATGATATGAAGATTTTCTGAAGGTATCTGACACAATTTTCTAAAGATTATCAGAAAATATTATGCCTTCTTAAACTGTTTAGTTTTCTACATATTTTTGCAATATCAACACATTTTTTTAAATTGCTGGAAGTCGTCAATTTCAGAAAATTTCTGAAAAAATCGTAAAAAAATCCAAATTTCCCTTTAGTTTCTTCTTAATTTATTTATTTTAGAAGGATTTTGAAATAAGATATTAAAGTCAGCTACTCATCAGCTTGTTGCCGAGACAGGCATGATACAGTAGTATGACCAGAGCGAATATTTTTAAAGGAAAGAAAAGCCTTCAAAATGACTATGAAGCATCTGCGAAAAATCTGCAGATATATAAATTTTTTTGCAAAAATTTCAAAATCTTCATACGTTTTAAATAAAATTGCGCTTTCTATTCATAATTTTTCGTGGAGAGAATGATAATTATGGACAACATTCTTGTTACTAATATGAATTTTAGTGCAAATTGGTAGTTAAAAGTTCTATAAAACATAAAATACTTTTTTAATTAATTTCTGAAGCATTTTAGAAACCCTATCTCAACAAAAACCTTAATCAACAAAATAAAAAGCAAAAAAATGATTTTTTTTTCAACCAAAGCACGTTTACACTACATGACCTCTCAATATATAGTTGTTTCTGCTTTCAAATACTGCTGAAAAATTGATAAAGGAAACGAACTTATCGGAAGTTAAAATTATATTATGCTTGAAATAATTTCTTTGTAGTTCAAACGAAACAGTGGAGATTTTACAGTTCAAGTGTTTTTAAATCCCTCCTATAAAACATTGGTAAGTAAATAAAATATAAATCAGGAATAAAAATAATTGTTTAATACTAATATAACCTCGCTGAATAAAAAACTATCATCAAAATTATTTTTAGAGACTATAGAGATTTTCTTTCTGCTCGCTTTGCTCATCAATCCCAATGTCCGACATTCATTAATTTTTTCTTCATGCAAAGTTTGCAAAACATGCGAAGATTGCTATTAACTAAAGAAGTAAATCATTTTTCTATAAAGATTTTTTAATACAGTTTTTATGCTTGATTTTCACATTTTTGTTTTTGATTTGCAGATAAAATGGCACATTTAATAACCATCTATGGCAAGAATATTAGTAAATTATACTTAGAAATAAACATATTTTCTTTTGACAGACGTCAAAAGATTTGCAATTACATAAGAGTTATTGTTATTTCTTAAAGAGTAGTTAAATTTAAGATTTAATTTCAGTCATGCAAACAGAAAATAAACTGGAATTTATGAGTATTTGGAATAAAATTCACCTAATCTATTTGCAAGGATAATTTAATTGCGATATAGCATAATTAATATTCATAAACTTTTATAATGCATAACAAACTAATAGAAATTTACAGAAAATGGTAATAAATTTCAATGACGTAAATAGCATTTCAAACAATAAACATAAATTTTTCTGCTTTATGAGGCAAGCAATTTATTATGAGATTAAGAAATATTTTAAATTAATTTGTTCACGACGCTTTACAGGATAAGAGAAAATAAAAGAGCTCAGCATTCTGAAAATAATGGATAATTCCAACAGAACTATTTATGGCGCTTACTACTTAATTCAATTATGCAGGTGAAAGTCTTAATTAGTAATGGGAAAATGGTTTTAAATAGAATTTAGTTTTTTAAAAAAAGGGAATCTATTTTGGCATGAAAAAGGCATTATACATGGCACAGATAGCTGATGCTTAAAGGAAAGCATTTATATTGTCTGTTTGTGTTCTTGAAGATTTTTTTAACATAGCAAAACGTTCGTGAGAGTGAAAAAAATGGTTGTTAAAGTGGTTTTTAAATCGAGAAATTTGGAATATATTTCAATGCATTTCGTCTGTAAATTTATAGATTTTAAGCCTGTTTTGAATTTAATTTGTTACAATCATTGATGTAAAAAAATCTTATCATACAGAAGAATTTAAAGCTAGCCGTTTTGTTTCTATAAATAATTATTAAATTTGCTGCAATGCAAATGCTTTGCAGATTGCTAAAAATGAATAATAATTAAAAAAAGTAATTGTTATTCTTGTGTAACTGATAAATGTAATTTCATGCATTATTGGTAGAGTAGTTGATACAAAAAAATGGGTTACCAAAGAAGAATTTTAAAACTAAAAATATTTAAAAAGCTGCAAAATATTCCATAAATAATTACTGCAGTTCAATTGCTTCGTAGAGCTTGAACGAAGGAAAAATTAACTGTTCATTTGGTGTTACTTATTATCATCGTAATTTAATTAGTAGAGACAATAATTTATTAATAGAGACAAGCAATTAGAGAGCATTGTTGATATAAAAAATCATCTTACAAAGAAGAAATTAAAAATAAACATATTTTATTAACTTCAAAACTTTCTATACATAATCATTCAAAAGCTTCGATGATAGCTAAAACTCAGGAATAAATAGAAAAAATTTATTATTTTAGCACTATTTAAAAAGATAGTTTTATACGTAATTATTTTAAAAGAACGTTCTAAATATTCTCGTACTTTTTATGCAATTTAAAATCAGAAAATGGTAGATTTTTAAATTCCAAATGATCTACTATCTAAACATAGTAACACATTTCTCCTTTTTCCTTAAATCTGATCAGAATATCTGGAAAGCAAATGAGCTGTATTAAATTAGCTTTATCCAGCCTCTAATCGCTTGAGTGAATTTCAGGCGTAATTGCGTCACTGAATTAACGATCTATGAAGCATTGAGATACACATTATCTGCCTGTAATGTATCTCAAATCACTAGATTCTCTAGATTTTGTCAATCTATTATAATCTCTGTTACTAAAACTAAAATTGCAGCGCCATCTGTCGCAATGATTAACAGCCTGTTTCAGAAGTACTTTATTAATTGCTGTTCTATGAGATAGCCTTGGTTTAGTCAAGTGAAATTATTATCTCAGAAAATTGCTTTTTATATTTGAAAACGTCTCGGTACTAACTGACAGTAATTTTTTATAGTTTAAAATATATAGAGAAGGATTCGGGGCATCTTAGATTGAGCATTGGTCATCAATTTTAAAGGGAATTTGTCAGAATCCTTAGATATGTAGTTTGAAATTTAAAACAAGTTTTATTCAAAACTGAGTTAAATACTTACAAATACAATTAATGCTTGATAAATGTATTTCAATAGTTGATTGTAAAGAGTTCATGGTACTATCAACAAAGAAACTGGCTGCATATTTTATAATGTTGCAAAGATGTTAAAATATTTTTTATTGATATTGGTTTTTGTAAAAATGCTGCAATTTTCAAACGACTATTTTTTGTACTAAAGTATCATAAGAAGTGAAGAAATATCACAAAAAACTAAACTCAGTGACGCGACTGCCCATAGAGGGCCAAGGCCGACTGTGCCCATCTCAGTTTTCTTGACCTTGGGCTCTGGGGTGCAGGAACAGATGTTCCGATCAGGTGGTCAGCCGAACGGAGCCCCCAGTGTTTAGTCCCCAAGCAGGATTGGTACTCATTTATCTCATATATCCACTGAAGGGATGAAAGACTGAGTCAACCTTGCCCGGTCCAAGGATCGAACCCAGGACCTGTGGCACGGGAGAGCGAAGCACTACCGCTCAGCCACCGGGCGTCGAAGAAATATCATACGGACAATAAAATCAGTTGAACTTTCTTAGAAAAAATAATAAGTATTCAAACTTTGCTTAGAAGATTAATTTACGAAAAAGACTAGTAGTTTTCAAGTAGATTTTGGATTTGGTAAAGAAATATATCAGTTATATTAGAAACTATATCCATATTCTTGGAAAGAAAGATATCGAATTCCAAAGTAAGAGTCAAATTTTGTTTGCATGTACAACAAAGTCATTTTTGAACTAAATGTGATATGAGCACTAACAATATTAAATTTAGAAAAAAATAGGATAATGCAATGGAGCTAACAAACATTACTGGCCCTCTTGATATCAATTTATTACCTGTGGTTATTAAGCACTTTATTAGAAATGAGTATGGGAAGTACAAAATAGTATAGAAAGAAATAATTAGGCCTGTAATAGCCATAATCTTTTTAAGGTTACAGTTTTTAGTATGAATTAAGTTTTAGAAATTAAAAAATTTAGTGGTAATGGGAAATCAAAATCTACTATCGTACAAAGTGAAGGCATTGATGCTAACTTTAATGGTTTTACAAAAATGCGTTACAGTTTGAGAGAATACTTCTTATAGAATTTGATTTTTTCTCAAATGAATATATATATTATAGCCAGTGTTAAGATTTATCTTAACTACCCTAACATTTTATACCATAAATTAAGTAATGATCTATAATTTATACAAAATATTCATCTTCAAAAACGTACATGTTAACAATATTTTAAAAGGTATTCGTTTTTTCCCTATATAATTAATATATTTTAGTTTTTCCATTTAGTTCCTTCTAAAGTATTCTTATTTGCAACTATATTAAAGCTACATAAAATTCTTGACTTACTTCAGTTTGAATTTCAACGTAATTTTGACAAAACATTTTTTTAAACACAATAGTATTGTAAAATTTTTAAAAATTGATGATTTTCATTCACAATCAATTAAGCTAGATAAAGATCTATTTTTCCTCATCTTAAAAAAAAAGCTTCCAACGAAATTGAATTGCAATCCATATTTCACCTCTTTATCTTTACCAGACCGGAAAACCATTTATTATATTTTTTTGCAAATCATTTTTTATCAGCTTCCTGAGGAAAAAAAATTAAAAAAATAGAATATTTTGCTTGATATTTAGAGAATGGATTATACTAAAATGGTTCGACAGGGGTGAGCTGTAAATTATTATGGAAATAGCTCAGGGAATATAGCTGTAGGGTGTGAGGTCAAGTAAAAAGGATCATATTTTTAGTAATAGAATAAAACTTTTCTAGAAGAATTTTTATTTTGAATTTTTTTATCTAACTTTATTTTACCTAGCGGAATTTATTAAAAATATTTTTAAGGGTATTTCAAAGTATTAATATTAAGTGTATTTCTGAAACAGCGGTTACCAACTGGCGGCCCCCCGGGCCACATCCGGCCCCCGAAGCCTTTTTTGTGGCCCGCGAGCTAAATTATATTAGTTATCATTTTTTGCTGACAATTTTCGCAAAAAATCTATATGGGTTTAAAATACTTTCTTTACTAATTTCTTTGTTTCTGTGAAATTTAACATACCAACGGAGCAAAAAAATTTATTTCTCAGGTAAAAATCTACTTCTCATTTTAATTTGTAAATCAATACTTTTGTTTTCTACAACTTGATAAAAATCAGACAGTAATATTTAATGTTCCTTCAAGCATAAAAAAGTCCTATATAAAATTTTGATAAAGTTGTGGCCCTCCATTTGACTGGTGATTTTAATTGCTGCCCCCGGCCTCATGTAAGTTGGAAACCCCTACTCTAGAACATATCGTACGTATCTAGAATGTAACGGTTAGGGGACAGCAGAGCTATGGAACTTCGAGTTCTATAAATTCTTCGTCACCGGGATGATGGTGACATTGTAATAAGCAGGAATGCAGGTTAGGGATACGCAGGGCTATGGAACTTCCAATTCCATAAATACTTGGTCACCGGCATGATGGTGACATTTTAAGCATTGCGCACCGACCACTATTACTTCACTTATACGCTGTTTCCCTTACATATAAATCAGGATAGACCTTAAACAGCCACTAGGTATAAAACCCAGTGCTTCACAATAACAGCCTTAAAGTTAATATTTTTTGCTTTCATACTTAATGAATTTGGGTGCTATATATACATATTTTGACTACATATTTTTTAACTATAATATAAAGTAATATATTTTGACTATATGTGTAAAGAAAAATATTTTTCTTTTCTTTCCTCTAAGATACTTTTATAAAGGCATTTATAGTAGTTTTTGATTTACGTAAAGGAGTTTTCTTGTTGCTTTTGATTGCTTTATCTAAAATATTTTTTATAAGTATATATAAATATTTCTACGTTTATATCATCTAATACAGCATTGTATAAGGAAATATTCTTGTGTTTATTTGAATTTTATCTATGAGTGCAACAATCAAAAATAAATACTTTGTGCCTCTGTAGAATATTTTGATTACGCAGTTACTTCATATTTAAGTAAGAAATGAGATAAAAACAAACGCTTTAACTGACTCAGCATCTTAATAATTTAGGGTGAAGAAATAAAATATTCTTTTCAATGAAATATGCAATAACACCAAATGTCGCCAACGAGAACTAGCTTCTGCTTTTCGAATTCCGCAAGTGGTCTGAATTATTTACTGACCTGTGACCAGAATTATTTCATTACAAACAATAAAATATTCTTTTATAACTTGTGATAAAATATGGTAAAAGTGGTAAAATTTGGTAATTTACTTTTAAGTTTTATATTTTTTTTTACTAAATGAGTCATAATAAGAACTAATTAAAAATTATTACATTATTATTTACATAACATTATAACATTAGTATTTACATAACATTATTATTTACATAACATTATTATTTACATAACATTATAACATTATTATTTACATAAAATTATAATATTATTATTTACACATCATTATAGCATTATTATTTACATAACATTATAACATTATTATTTACATAACATTATAGCATTATTTATGTAACATTATAAAATTTTTGATCATTATTATTATGAAAACCAAAATTTCAGGTGGTCCATTAATTTATGAATGAAAAAAATACCAAATGAGTATTTTAAATATCGCATATTTTACCTTTATTAACCAGAATTGTGTTTTTTCTTCTTCTTATTTTTGGTATTTTACAGAATCTTTTTTTTTCTTAGCGTAAGGTGAAATTAAATCGTAAATCTAATTGTAACGGTTGCGGTTGAAGGCAGTTAAAGAATATTCGTCTTTGCTAGTGATATTATCATTTGTTATAATGGATGTAATATATTTTATGTGTTGCTGATTTTGGTGCGTAAAGAAAAATTTAAGACAAATATTAATTAATCTAATTGGTTTTATTCTTGTAGCATTTTCCAAGCAGGAATTTAAATTTGATCTTTCATAGTGTACTCTCATGAAGAAACAACAGATCTGTGCTCTTCTTTTTAATCATTAATAATTGGTAGAATGTTTTCAGCAAGACTGGTTAAAAAGATAAGTAACGGAAAGGACTCAAGACCACAGTGTAACCTCTCTGATCAAGATTTAATAAACAAATTGTCAATAAAACAGTTTAAAATATGATGATGATGATATGATATATACGAAATCTCAGACAGCTGTACAAAAAAAGTACTCCTGATGCAATAAAAAACGGTGTAACGGTAATTTTAACTGTTTGTCTATAGATAAGGATTCGAGCAGAAACCGACAGGATTCGAGCCATCGTCCATAATTGGATGTTCTAACCATCATAGTCGTACAACCCAGTTCAGGGTGAGTTAGGAAGATTTTATTCAAATCACTTAAAGTTTTTAAGATATAGCGAATTAAGTCTTAGGTGAAATTAAAATTACCTATCTCCTGACTAAGCTATTGGAATTACATTTTCCAAATTCCAAGCCTTTGTCACATTACCGTTAAAGACTTAAAAACTGGTATGTCATGATGCGTCATTGTGATGGAAACTACATAAAGCTTCTTAACTCTCTCTAGACTGGGTGGTCCAACTATGGTGGTTAGAGCCTCCTACTACGTACCCAGAGGTACTTATAGTTTGAATCAGGGAGCCAAAGAACATCTCTTTCACTCATTTCTCCAATAACATCACATTTGAGACTAAGAAAATGAGTATATGCTGTTTCAATTTTGAATACATGAGGTTTACAACCTAGACCATTATTTGTTTCGAATCTATTTTGATACATTTTTGCTCGATTTTGAGAAACAATTGACTCCATGTGTATGACTTAAGAGAAGACTCCCTATTTCCAGTTCAATCTAAGTTTCCAGATTTAAATTATATGAAAAGCATAGCTGTGTGTTGTGTTTATGTACTTTTAAACCCATTTATTTGTTTCTTTCATTACAATTGTTTAAAATTTCTACATAAAATTATACAAATTGAATACTTTATAAACAAAACGTTATTTCTTTTTTTGGAAACTATAAAATTTAAGAAGAAAAAAAACAATGATTAATTTGAAGTAATCTCGGGGGTTGATGAGCTGAGCGAGCTACCTAGCTAATAAAAAATATTATTAAATATATGTAGGAATTATAGCACCTATTCATAGCAAGAAATTTACTATCTCTTTAATCTTGAATAATCTTTGAGCCAGGATGGCTCAGGGGATAAAGCATTTGCTTTCCAATGAGGTGAACCTGGTTCGAATCCCAGCGATGGCTGGTTGATATGAATTTCGCATATGCTGTGAAAACGATTACAGTGTTGACGTAAAATATCCTCTAGGTAGATGGGTCATTGGTTCGAGTCCCCTTTCCATCGAGCTAACCATGGGAGGTTTTCCTCTCCATGTAAGGCAAATGCGGGTTACTTCCTTCAAAAAAGTCCTCCATGCAGGCATATCTCATCCAATACTTAATCCAGGACTTCCCTTGTCCTCTGGATTGGGTTCAAAACTACAAGGCTTGAACATTAGTAATCGTAAACCCAAAAATTGGGTCGGCAGTTCAACGGCGTTTGTAAAATAAAATCTTGAATATACTCTATCTCTTTTTATATTAAGAAATAGTATACGTGTTTTTGAACCTTTCCTGTGCTCTTCAGTTCGAAGTATAAGAAAAGCAGTGAAAGCATGAAAAATCGGTTTGATTCGGAATCGAAATTTTTGTTTCACATTTACTATAGCCTTGCAAAAGAAATACAAAAAACGTTGCAACCAGAAAACAAAAGTAAAACAAACTAAAATAAAATTGGCCTAGTCTTAGCAAAAAGCAGAGTAAGGTCAAAAGAAAAGCAAAATTGAAACGTTAAGTCGGAAAATAAGTTCATACTCAACTGAATTGAAAGTGAATTTTTTTTTCATCTTGAAGAACGTTTTCTTTCTTTTTGACTTGGAAAGTACACATTCTCGAAATTTCTGATAGAGAATTTTACTCTTGAGAAATAAAATTTCAAAATGGTTTAAAACTTTTTTTCTCATTTTCAGCCACCTTAGAAATAGTAACACTAAATAAAAATATAAACTACCTCTCCAGTTTAAGGATTCGCAGAAAAATACATCGTGTGCTTTTAAAATTATAGATATAAGCTTCAGGATTATACTATCCACAAATTTCGAAAATATTTTGCCAGCGTTTAGTCCCCTCTACTAAAATAATAGTATATACTTTACTTTTATAGTACGCTTTATTGCAGTTAGATTTTTGCAAAATTAAAAAAGCATTCAGTATTCAATTTTATACTAGTATCTTCTGATGATTCAGTCATATAACCACGTTTCTTTTTTTCTTTTTTTTTTTGGAAAATCTAAGTAATTAAATATTTTTTCTTTTTTTTTTGCACAGGAAAATAATAATAATAATCACACCTTTTTTGCACATTTAAATAATTATTAATTTTTTTTGAATGGGAAATTAATAATAATAATCACTTTTATTTTGGAAATTTCAAAAGATATGTTTTTCTTTAAATTTTTTTATATGGGAATATAATAAGAGTTTCCCATATACCAAAAATATATATTTACATTAAAAAACAAACCTATCAATATAGAATTATTAATCAGTATAATATGAAGTTTGAAATCTTTCTGTAATGTCAAAGATAGATTCATAATCACCCAATAAATATCTGATCAAAAATCTAGTCAATAGATAATTTACTGATATAACACTCATTCTTATATATTGATATAACACTCATTTTGATATAATTATTGATATAACACTCGCAACCGATGCTTAGTAATAGAACAACGGTATTATTTTTGAAATATTACAACCATTTTAGCCTCAAAGACTTTGCATACCTCTAAGCATAATAGGGTTAAATGAATAATCCTAAGAAATTGAAGCTGTGAAATATTACTTGTTTGTAAACTTCATTCGCTTCAAAAATACATTAATAGGAAATAACAATTTGCATTTTTAAGCTCTCAGAAATCAATTTTGACAATGCCAAAATTATTTTAACCCCAATCACATCAGTTCATCTTGATGCCCTGGAATCTTGATTTATTCATATGAATGCTGACTCCCTTAATAACGACATAAGTTCCTCACTACCTCTAAGTAGCATGTAGAAATGTATTTTACCCTGATTTGCCTTTCACGGATACTGAGGTTTTTCTTGTTCTGTTTTTCCATTTTTTTTCGCTCTTCTTTGTTACCGTTTTTCTAGTTCTGTTTCTCACCTGAAATTTTCCATTTTTCATAAGCAACTTTACGCTTTATATTCCAAATCACTTTTGTTTCTTCTCATTAATATCTGAGAAGTCTTGAAATCGGAAGTCTGTTTTTGAGCGCTTGAAACATGTCTACTATTAGTTTCCATTTATATATATTTTTAATGTGAATGAAGAGTTTAATCAAGTAACAAAATAGGGATATTTTTCTTACATATATTTAGCTACTATATTTGAACTTTTAAAATTGTATTATATAAGTGTTAAATATTATCTTTGAATATGTATTGGATATCAATTTAGCAGTACTGTTTTATTTATATTCCATTTCATATTTATAGTTTGTTCTTGATTATGCTATTAATAAAATTATTATAAAATTTCTTTTTGATAAGAAAAATTGCATTATTAGTGAAGTCATGCATACTAATATTTTGTGGCTGTTTCTGATTTTAAATTAACTTTGTTTTTTTAAGAAAAGAAAGCATTAAGTCTATAGAGATTCTATCACTAAATATTTCTTCATATTAAATCGTTTTATCGTGGCATTTTTAACTCTATAGTATTTCTTAATCAGCAAAGTGCCCACAAAAAAGTGACCACCCAAAATTAAATTTGGTATAATGATCAAATTTTATTTAATTGTCACTCTTAAGTCAAGCCTTAAATATGCTAAGCAACTACATGTTTTGAGCTACGAAATCAGACTTAAAACGTAATTTCGAGGATTTCAGATTTTAATTCTTGATCCTCAAAATATGTGGAGCATTCTGAAATATTTGGTTGTGTGACATTAGTCAGAAGCTGTTGAAAGTTGACCCCCTAATAACAATTTTCCTTTCTACGTATTTTGCTTTATAATTTTTTAGGCAAAAATCGAAACATGTTGAGGTAGTTTACAAATATGCTAATCATTTTGAAGTTTGTAAGTTCAAATGACAAAATATAATATCTGTACGAAATCGGTCAAATATTTCTCCGGAAATCACATTTTTAATCTGTGAGTTTTTAAATTTCGGTAACTCAGAAATTATTGGATGAATTTCATTTATGTTTTAAAATTTTGTCATTTTAGATTACATATGATTAAATTTAACAAATTTTAACTCCTTATAATTTAAATGCTTCGACTTTGATAAATAATTAATTAAGTATAATAAATAATTATTTAAAACTCTTTTTACGTGTGATCATTTTTATCTTTATTTACATAAGTTCTTTTTATAAATGATGGATTTTCATCTTTAGATAAATCAGTTTCATAATTGTTTGAAAATTTAAAAAAAAAAGTATATAGCAAAATGTGCATGCCTGATTAGGATCAGCTGATCAACCCTAGCAGTAAAATAACAAGGAATATTTTAAGTCCCAACTCTTGCATGATTTTAGAACAAAAATAATTTGTTAAGGAAGTAAAATAGAAATAAAAGGACGAAAATCATTTAATACACTTCATCCATCTTCTAACAGCAGCTACCGGTTTTGTAATAATTCTCTTCTGTATCATTTGATCGCAAATGGATTGTGATTCCCCTTTTTCATTAGACACTAGATATAAAATACATCACAGACAGACAGTGTTGAAGAGACAAAAAAAGCGACAATTGTCATCTTGAAGTTGTTTAAATCAATCTGTCTTAGTAAAAAAAAATAAAACAAAACTTTAATTGACAGGGAGCTATTTCAAGGAAATAAAATTACATCACTGCCTGCAGTTGTCACTGTTTGAATTACTTTTTGTTTAGAGCAAAGAAAAAAGTTTTTCCAGCAATTGCTTTAAGTGTCAACTTAGGAAAAATTTTTGAAGTATCTAAACAATTTTTAAAAGTCTGCAGCATAAAAATCGCATTAAAATTTCGTATCTTATTTTATTTGAAGTTATTTTTTTAAATATTTGTCTCCGGCCAAATTTTCTTGGCTAATTAATTTTGGCATCATAATGCTTTTATAGGTATTATGAGCTACCTGATTTTCGGTTTTACCATTACAGTTCCTTTTATTTTATATTATAAACGATATTGGGTTTATGGCTATCAATGGCTATACTGATACTATATTGATACTATACTGATATTGCTTTGGATATATTGATACAATGCTAGAAAGCACTCTTTTTTGCGGACATAATCGTGTGGGCTGATGAAAAGATTATATCTTTTATTTTCCGGATTCTTTTAAAAAAAATTATCATTTTTTTCGGATTGTTTTTTTATTACATTTGTTTCCCCCAGTTGTTTGCTATTTCTTATTATTATTTTTCTTTTTCCTCCTTTTTTCATATGTCTGTAATTTTCCTTTGTTTTATCTTCATTTTGAACTTATTTTATGAGTTCTGTTTACTTGCAGCTTATGCGCAATAAATGAAACGTATTGTTTTTCTTAATTTTCTTCATGTTTTTTGTATTTATTTATTTTGTCGTGCAAGATTTAAGGCGTTGCATGGTCGTACCCTATTCAGATAATTTTAGAATTAAGTGTTTAGATTTTTTTCACCCAGATTATCCAATTTACAGTAACATGAACTTTAAACTTGATTGTTTTTATTACCTTCATTTTGAAAAGGGATACTGATCAAATAAATGAAGAAAAGAGTAAACTATTGTTACGTTCAATTTTAATGATTTGTCATTTAAAAAACTAAGACGGATGGACGAATATGAAGCTGATTTATATAGAAATGGTGAAAAACACAAATATAGAACAGATACAACGTAATACGCGCTAAATGAAGGTGAGATGCTCTCAACTAACATCAGCAAGTTACGCCTACGACTACACAATTGCATCCATGATATTTATGTCAGCTATGCTAGTCTATTTATGCCTTGATCTAAGATATCATGTTAATATTAGCAAATGTTACCACATCCGAAAAGTTTTTATCACATTTATAAAACTTTGTTTTATTTTTAATTTTACCAAAAACACTACTGAAGCACTTGATGAAAATTTTTAAGATTTTTGGTGTACTCATAGAGGCATAAAAATGATAAATTTTACAATATTCTAGCAGTTTTGAAAATCTCAGTTTTCTCAGTTTAGAGATAATATATAAAAAAATAATAAAAATATATTCACTTTTTTAAACCAGAAAAATAAAACTCCACGATTTTTGTACACTCATTTCTTTTAGTTTTTAAAAATAATATGTTATTATTATTATTATGTAGTTATACGCATTCAGAAAAACTATAAGAAATCCCAATTAAATTTAATTTATAGGTCAAACCATGCCACATTAAGTAAATACAAGTTATAATTCCTTATGAATTTAACCAGAGTTTAGAGATTTAATTAATTGATAATGAAATATTGAAAGATATTTATTAAATGCACTAATCTGAGTGTCTCGAAAAGTGACTTAAATCATTAAAATTATGTAATGCATTAACGCATGATTTGAGAAAGCATATTTAGGAAATGTCAAAATCATTGTAATTTACGACCACAGAAATTGAAAAGCGTTATAGAATTTATATCCTTGTCGAAATTCTTGAAATGACGATATTTTCTTGACGCAAGCATAAACTATTGCTAAAGCTTTAAAATCATTGTTGAAGTCTGTAATATGTCTAAAGAAATGAAAAGTGTTAGTGTTAAAGTATATAAAAAGCTGCTAAGGTATCCGAATATATAAAAGAAAAATGATTTTCGTTTTGCCTTTATAAGGCGTTTTATGAATTATACGCGTTTAAAAATTTATGTTCAACACATTTATGGTATTTTTATACTTTAAAATGATTTTTATGACACAAAGACTTTTTGTGATTAAATCTCTCTTCAGAAAACTGGGAAAGTTAGAATGAAAATAAATAAATCATAAATATAACACTTTTCTTATACTCTACGAGTTTGCTGTGTTATTTTTGGCGAACAATTTTAAAAGAATTAACTTATAAAGAATTTTTTATTTTTTTTTCGTTCCTATTGAAAATTGTTTAGTGCATCGATATTTATAAGACCTTAAATTTTAATTTAATTTCTTTTTTATTTTATAACCGTCGTTGAACAGCCGACACAAATTTTGGGTTTATGTTCACAAATGTTCAACTCCTTAGTCTTGTAATTTTCAACCAATCCAGTAGAAAATGAAACTCCTGCATCAGAACCCCCAGAGGTATTGATTTGTTATGGGAATATGGAGGACTTTATGACTCGACAGATTTAACGTGCATCAGTCACCATTTACTACACGGAGAGTCTTCGGCCTGCAAGAGTCGAACCCACGATCTCTTGGACATGGGCCCAGTGCCCTTCCAATCAGGCTATCCTACCAATCTTTATGTTGATATACAAATCCAACTAAACAGGATTTTGACAAATTATATGATATTGGGTTTCACTTACGCCAAAAGAATATGAAGGTGTGCAAAACAAATTATTCTAAAAAAAAATAAAGCGCATCTAATTCTAGAAAAAAATTTGTCCTTGACCCTATAAAATTGAATACTCAATAATTAAATACAACAATTAAAGCAAGTAGATTTCTTTTTTTAATGAAAATATTTAAAGGACACGATTCTAATCCATGAACTACAATTAAATTAACCCACTTTTATTTTCGTATTCATTATATTCTTATTCGTTTCATATTTTCAATATGGATATACATTTAATAACGTTTAATATTTTTAAACGCTATTAAATGTGGACATACATTTAATAACGGATATATTATGGATTAATTAGTGGCATGAATTATGGATAAATTATGGATATACATTTAATAACGTTTTATACATTTAATAATATGCAATATGGATATACATTTAATTTCATATTATAGAAGATTGTTTATTTCTAAACTTTATTTTGTTTACGCGAAACTTCTTCAAAATATACCTAAAGACAGATTGAGTTTTGGGTTGTTAACAAAAGGAATTTGGATACTTAATAAACGTTTTGGACAGGATATACAGGATTACAAAAGGATATATTTTGTTGCTCTAACCTAATATTTTACTAACACTGAAATTTCATTTGTGCCTAGTTTTTTATATTTAAAATTACTTATACCTGAAATATAAAGCTCATAAAATTATTTCTAAAATGCAAATAAGTAGAATTAAAGACACAAATATATCTATAATTATAAACGATTTGTAGCAATCGCAACTTACAAATTCAATTTGCATAGATATACCATAATCTTTTCGATATGCAACTTGTTTCTGTACAAGTGCACAGTTGGGTTTAAACTTTGAAATGCTTTTCTTCCCTTTTAGAAAGAGAATAATCGATTATAAAATTAAGAATATTTACTGAATTTAATATATTCAAGAAACACTTTGATTAGGAAGAAATATTGAAAAAGGGAGTTTTAAGAGTGATCAATTTTTCACCTTAAGTTTTTTCCAAAAAAAGTTCATGTCTTTGAGTGAATGCTTTTCTTTCTTTTACTTTTTTTAAAAAGAATTTTGAATACATTAACAATTTTTCTCTTAAGTGAATTTTGAAATATCACCCGCTCCAAACAATTGAACTAAAAATTAAAACAACGTAGTTATTTATTTTTTTAAACATTATTTTCTCATTTTTCTTTTATCGATTTTATTATTGGGACAGTATAATAATGATTGTTTTTCACATTATGCAAAAGAGTATTTTTGATATACGATAAAAGAAATAATTTTAATATTTCTACTTTGTGAAAAATGCTCGCATATCCGAACATCAAAAATGGCGGTAACTGATCTTCTCATAAACTGAAACTTAAGCACTTCTCTAAAACTNCCTGGATCAGTACCCCCAGAGGTATTGATTTGTTGTGGGAACATGGAGGACTTTGAGACTCGACAGATTTAACGTGCATCAGTCACCATTTACTACACGGAGAGTCTTCGGCCTGCAGGGGTCAAGCCCACGATCTCTTGGACATGGGCCCAATGCCCTTTCAACCAGGCTATCCTACCAATTTTTTTGTTAATATATAAATCCAACTAAACAAGATTTTGACAAATTATATGATTTTGGGTTTTGCTTACGTCAAAAGAATATAAAGGTGTGCACACCAAATTATTCTAAAAAAGCTAAAGCACATTTCATTCTAGAAAAAACTTTGTCCTTAGTCCATGTAAAATTCAATATTCAATAATTAAATTCAACAATTAAATCAAGTAGATTTCTTTTTTTAATGAAAATATTTAAAGGACACGATTCTAATCCATGAACTACAATTAAATTAACCCACTTTTATTTTCGTATTCATTATATTCTTATTCGTTTCATATTTTCAATATGGATATATTTAATAACGACTTAATAAGCTGTTAATTTTATATTTTAGTAGATTGTTTATTACTAAACTTTACTTTGTTTAAGCGAAACTTCTTCAAAATCTACCTTAAGACAGATTGAGTTTTGGGTTGTTAACAAAACGAATTTGGGTACTTTAATAAACGTTTTGAACAAAAGGATATATTTTGTTGCTCTAATCTAATATTTTACTAACACTGAAATTTCGTTTGTAATTAATTTTTTATATTTAAAACTACTTATACCTGAAATATAAAGCTTTTAAAATTATTTCTAAAATACAAACAAGTAGAATTAAGGACACAAATATATCTATAATCATAAACGATTTGTAGCAATCACAACTTACAAATTTAATTTGCATAGATATGCCATAATCTTTTCGATATGTAACTTGTTTCTGTAGAAGTGCACAGTTGAGTTTAAACTTTAAAATGCTTTTCTTCCCTTTTAGAAAGAGAATAATCGATTATAAAATTAAGAATATTTACTGAATTTAATATATTCAAGAAACACTTTGATTAGGAAGAAATATTGAAAAAGGGAGTTTTAAGAGTGATCAATTTTTCACCTTAAGTTTTTTCCAAAAAAAGTTTATATCTTTGAGTGAATGCTTTTCTTACTTTTACTTTTTTTTTTTAAAGAATTTTGAATACATTAACACTTTTTCTCTTAAGTGAATTTTGAAATATCTCCCGCTCTAAACAATTGAGCTAAAAATTAAAACAACGTAGTTATTTATTTTTTTAAACATTATTTTCTCATTTTTTCTTTCATCCATTTTATTATTGGGATAGTATAATAATGATTGATTTTCACATTATGCAGAAGAGTATTTTTGATGTACGATAAAAGAAATAATTTTAACATTTCTACTTTGTAAAAAATGCTCGCATATCCGAGCATCAAAAACGGCGGTAACTGATCTTCTCATAAACTGAAACTTAAACACTTCTCTAAAACTTAAAAACTTTTACAAATAATTAATTTCAATTAATAAAATAGTTTCCAGTTTTCGATAAAACATTTCAAATGCATTAATATTTTAGAAACATTAAAATTGATTTATGCTATCATTTACATAGGTACACTTTAAATACTTTTCGTGTATCTTAACACCAAAAATGATGACAACCCCAAAGTAGTGTTTCACAATATGTTCCACTACACTAAACCCAAGGTGAGTTTCTGGTGTAGGGAAACATCTAGAATGTTCTTTTTCACTACTTGGTATAAAGTAGCCACCATCATATTTATTATTCAATAATACTAAAGTTTATAATAAGAGTAAATTACACATAAGAATCAGTAAAAATACTTTTACGATGCAATCTAAATCAAGAATCATAAATTTAGGATGCAAATAAACAATATTTGCTAAAATAAAATTAGTTTGCTAATCAACCGTACAAAGAGAATAGCAACATGAATTTTAACAAATCCAAAGAGAATGGAAATTAAATATTATAAAATTAGTTTATGCAATTAACAGATTTGCGTAAATATTAACATAAGTTTCTGAATGTTACAAATAAAACATACATTTATTTTATAACAGTTTATGCGAGCAGTTTCTCAAATCAAGTTGCAAAAAGATTATTGCACACAATCATCCACAATCAAAATTTTTTATCTATCAGAAAAAAATATTGAAATTTACTTAGCTATTACCAGTTAATCAATGAAATCCGGCAAAAAGCACTCGTATTTCCTCAGTACACTTCGTTTAAACAAACGCCATTTTCCCCCATTTATTACCAATATCTTGAAATTACACTAATATATTCGTCTTTTAACTTCTAATAATGGTAATAAAGCATTTGTTATACGTTTAAAACATACCCTATCATCATATCACACAAGAATTCAGTTAAATGGTTTAAATATAGACTAATAATTCGTCAAATTTGCGGAGCTCCAAATTACGGACTACCTTCTTTTCCAACAAGCTGCAGATTGATGTAAGATTTATCAATTATTGGTGTTGAGATTTAACTACATCCTTTGAAGTATGTAAAACCTCGATTCGCTACTAACTTGAAATAAAGTAATCATTCACATAAGTGTTTCTACACCATATTCGAATAGGTATTACACCCCAGTTTATAGAGTGTATTTGGAAATAAGATATTTTCGAATTTCATGTATCTAGTAAAAGTTATGGAAACTTTTAAAATACCCAATTAAGAACAGTTTGATGCAAAGATGACATTTTCGAAAAAATGAAGTTTATAAGTGTATTACCACTAAGATTTCAATTATACTGACTTGATTCTAAAGATTAGAAAAATTAAGAAAACAGAATTTCTTATTTTATTTATTTGCTTTTTACTTACCTAAATTATAATTTAACAATTCAAATCTAGATATTTCAAAGTATTTTTAAACATTATTAAAATCAAAAGGAGCATAAATTATTGTGATAATTCATTTTTGAAATAAAAATTAAAATGTAAGAATAAAATATGGTGATTGAGTGACATTTACTTGTCGTCAGGTTAACCGTTCGATGGGTTTGACGTTTTCGCTTCTATATACCACAAATACGGGTTAATCCATTAATAATTCCACAACAAAGTTTATCTGAAAACTTGATCAAAAAATTCCTTTGTCTTAAGGATTCAAAATTACAAGGCTATGGAGTTGAACATTGATAGCCGTAAGCCCAGTGCTAGTTACAACATAAAATGAAAGGATTATATAATGGTCTAGACGAAAACTAGGTAGCTCAAAATATACATTAAAAGATAATGTAGTCATTATTATATTTTGGCTTTAGGCAAGCATTAAAAAAATTATTTCAAATAATAAGAGGAAAGAAATTTTCATGCGATTCTCATACTGCAAACTTCTTTTTCTTCTGAAACTTCTCAATTTCAGATAACTTGGTACTTAAACAATAGCTAAAAAAACATTTAATAAGCCAAGAAAATTTGGCCGCGGACAAATATTTAAAAAAAAATAACTTCAAATAAAATGAGACGAAATTTTAATGCGATTTTAATGATGCAAACTTTTAAAAACTGTTTTGATATTGATACAATTTTTCCTAAGTTGACTTTTTTCTTTGCTCTAAACAAAAAGTAATTCAAACGGTGACAACTGCAGGCAGTGATGTAATTTTATTTCCCTGAAATAGCTCCCCGTTAATTAAACTTTTGTTTTATCTTTTTTTCTGAGACAGATTGATTTAAACAACTTCAAGATGACAATTGTCGCTTCTTTTGTCTCTTCAACACTGTCTGTCTGGGATGCATTTTATGTCTAGTGTATAATGAAAAAAGGGAATCACAATCCATTTGCGATCAAGTGATACTGCAAAGTATAATTACAAAACAGGTAGCTGCTGTTATAAGATTGATGAAGTCTAATACAGTGTAATCATTATAAACTATACTTGCATTATGAAATATTTACGTTGGTATAGTTTACAAGTTAAGTACTAAATCAGTGTGATAACTAAATCTGTATCAATTTGCATTTGAAAATTCTCACAATAATTATCACAAAACTCTCCTTAACAAAACTAGTATCATGATGTTTTGTTTGTAAGACATATCTCAGGGAAAAGATATTAACTCATTTCCCATAGATAATCTTCCAGTTGAATTTATTATAAAACAAAAAAAGAATAAAATGGTAAAAAAAAAATATTGTCTCCCCTATATTTTCTGACGAAAAGGGAGATATTTGTAAATTTAACACTTATTACAAATTTTATTTAGGTAACTTTTAGATAAAAAAAAATTCTATTACATAATTTAACTTTACATAGTATAGTTTTAACGTATTATGTATTTAAATATATGTTATAATTATTGATACAATATTGAAAAACATTAACAAAATTTGATATTTTAGTGTACATTTATATTTTAGTATCAGATACATTTGCACAATTCGCAATTGTACCAAAGGAATTTACAAAGGATACGAAAAACAAAATAAATTCTCATTAATATAATTAGCATAGTAAAATGTTACTTTAGTGTGTCATATATCAGAAAAAAATGTCTTTAGTTTCACTCACATATAGATAATATTACAGTCGAACTTATTAGAGAATAGTAAAAGAATAAAATGAAAGGTAGAAATATTATACTGCGATGGAAGTAATGATAAAAGAACCTTTTTCTAATGAGGAAATCTATCTTTGTAGACGATTCATATGAAGTAAATTGTTATTCTGAATTCTATTGGGAATCATTTTTTTCTGTATAATTAATGCTAGAATAAATATATGTTGCTATCTTTAGAATCACTTTGAATGTCTGAAATGGGCAAATATTTTTATTCAATACACTGTTTGAAATTTCGTGGAAAAAATGGTTAAATTACAATTGATTTAATTGTTATTTTGCCATATTCAAACAAAATAGTTAAATAGCTATAAATGAGATGGTATTTAAACTGTTAAATGTGAGAAGATTTAAACTGTTTATTACCTGCTTCTCACCTAATACGGTTAAACAACCAGAATTTTATCTCACCAACTTGACTAACCTAATGATGCTACTTAGTTCAGTATAGATGGGTTCAAATTATATCTGAGAGGACAAATCTGTCAATCTCATGACCGACAGAACGAGAGCTCGATTTCCAGCTTTGACATCACTATATTTCCTTTATTCCTTTCTAAACATGAAGAGTTCCCTTCGTCCTGATCTCCTCAATTTGTGTTTTGCACTCTTCAATACCCATTACTTAACAAAGAACCTAACTCCAATGTCCAGTTAAATTTCTTTTTTAATGTTTTGAAACCATGCTAGTTGTAAGTGGTAAAAAAACATATTCATGATTTCTTTAACCATACTAAATGTAAATGGCTTCTAAACCGCAAAGATAAAAAATGTTTCTTTACCGTAAAATTTATGGTTAATTGGAGGGAGAGACTGCTGCCAGTCATTTTACCATAATTTTAGAATTAAAACTCTAACGGTGTTGTATCTCTAAGCTAGCAGTAGTTTTTAAAATTAGTACTATAATTGTCATAAAAATCCATTCTAGTTTTTTTAAAAAAAACTTATCTACAAGAGTTGGCTTTAAAAACAAACCTATTGATTTTCAGTGCGGACATGGTCGTTGGCATTTTTGTTAATAGACTGGCAAACAGCCTCAAAAGAGAAGTTATCGATTATAAAAAATAAGAATCTTCTGCCCTATCATTGCATTCCATCAGATTACACGTCAAAAAATAATTAGAAACGTTATGAATTCTTAGNTGCTTCCCAACCACATTAGCCACCCAAAAATGCAAAAATATTTTTTTGCATATTTTTGCGAATTTTAGGGTACTGTGTAGCCTTAAAGCATCGAAATGCTAAGGATTTCTTAGAATTCCACAGTTCATGTAAGGAATCTGTTCCGGATTCTGACTGGAACCGACGGCAAGGCAGAGCATCCTTACCGTATTGGAATAATTCTGAACTCTGACTGCTGTCTTCTTAATTTAGCAATTAATCCAATGAATCATTTATACATCACTTTTTGGTGACTCTAAAATGGCGATTTACTGTGTGCCAAAGATCTTTCATGGCAATGACTTCTTTCCTTTTACCATTGTTTTTTCTTCTTGTTACATTTGTACTTTTAAACATTTGTCTTTTATCCTTTTGTGTTGTGTATTTTGCCTTGACATTGGAATTAAAATATATTTTCCTTGCTTCTATATTAAACTTGTTCGTGGCAAATTACAATTAAACATGATGTAAAACATTAAAAACGGAAATCAACTAATGGCTTTATTTTCAAGCGCATGAATGTTATTAGTTTAAACATCATTTTCATTTTAGTTTTCTTCCTTTATTGAATTTTTCGTTTGAAATACTGTACCATATCGATGCTCAAAATAAAATAGAACTAAATTTAAACATTTATTGCAAAGGAAATGTCTTCATCTTTTTTTCTTTCACAAGAAAAAATTCGTTTCTCAATCTGTGTAAGTCGAAAACCAGATCGTTTATTTTATTTTGAATACTAAAACACCACGCGCGTCGAGAACCAAATAAACATGGTAAAACGCTTGCTTCATTCTTGAAATATAGTATATTGGATTTCGAATAAGCTGAGTATTTCCAAGAATTTCAAAGCAAACTTTATTTAAAGATTCTTAGAAAACTGTCATTCTATTTCTATTTCGCAAGAAGAGAAAATTTATACAAAATCAATGGCAATTTAATTTTCTATTTCAAACATTCCGTTAAATTGGTTGGAATATTTTGTTTTACACAAAAGCTTTGGATGTATATTGGAAAAGATGTTTTACTGAGTTATCTTTACATTCTTGTTGGTTGCAAGTCACAGCTTTTTGCAATTACGGTTCAGAACGAAAGAGCCAAAACTTTTAAACAAATATTTAAATTTAATCAGTATTTAAATAATATAAAATATTAATGTTATTTAAATTATAATGCGTGCTAAATTTCTTCTACTAACTTCGAATTTTAAATTACAACAATAAATTGCTCAGTAAATGAGTATTCTGCCAACCGGCCTGTGCATCAGAAAGGTTCTGGGTTCGAATTCCGGGCAAAGCATGGAAGTTTCTGTCTGTCTGTGTGTTCTATGTCTTTTCTCCTTTGTGTGTGTGAATGGGACCCGCTCTATAAACGGGATTGTGGTTGTGTGAATGGTGTGGCAGAAGTCGAATTCTTGGCCATAGATGGCACCACTGAAAAACAAGAACGATCGCACCACCTCTGCCTAAACAGGCATAAGACACAAAAAAAATGAGTGTTCTAAGTGATATTTTTTGAAGAGAATTTTTTTTATATTCAGCTGAAAACCATCGAATTAGTATCAATCGATGAAAAACTCAAGAGGAAACAGTTTTGAATAATTTAATCCTATTTAACCCTTTCAGGACTGGCGTAAGGAGAAAGAAGCCCTTCCCGTAGCCCGCTCCGAGAGTATACATCATAAAGAGTATACGTACAAATACAAGAAGTGCAGTCTTCATACCATGCTTGTGTGATCTCGTTCGCTTCGTGAATTCCGCTTTTTATATATGATACTGTGGACCGTGAGAGGCGAATCACGTGACTTCTCCTTTATGTATACTTACACATACGTGAGGTACTGCGTGAGAACCCTTTTCAGATCGCGGAAGCATGATCTCGTTCGCTTCGTGAGTTCCGCTTTTATATATGATACTGTGGACTGTGAGAGGCGAATCACGTGACTTCTCATTTATGTATACTTACGCATACGTGAGTTAGTGCGAGAGAACCCTCTTCAGATCACGGAAGCATGATCTCGTTCGCTTCGTGAATTCCGCTTTTTATATATGATACTGTGGACTGTGAGAGGCGAATCATGTGACTTCTCATTTATGTATACTTACACATACGTGAGGTAGAGCGAGACAACTATCTTCAGATCACGTCAGCGTGATCTCGTTTGTTTCGTGAATTGCGCGTTTTATGTATAAGACTGTGAACCATGAAGGGCAAATCATATGACCATTTATATATGATCACATTTCTAAACAGGTTAAATCTTTTTCTTCAGCACTTCAGGAAGAATATCTCATAAAAATAATAATGAATCTGAGAAGCTCAGCAAGTGGCGAGTAAACGGGATGTAATTTACATTTTTTATCGCAGTTCATAAAGTTGTATAAGCATAATAAGATATCATAGTGAATTTTGCAACCGCAAATATATTCTTTCGAACTAAAAATAAAGAATCAATAAAACTATTTCTTTCAATCGTCCAAGTTCTATTCGGTGGCAGCAAAGATTCTGCCTGTTTAGTATGCAAATTCCGTTTAGAGGGAAGATTGAATTTTTCGAGTTTGCAATGAAAGGCTTTTTACTCCTAAATCTCTTCAAAGAATTATTCATTACTTTGATTAGAGAAAAAATTTTATTTCTGCAACGCTTTCGATGCTTTGATTTTAATGTCAGATTAAAGGAAATCGTAATATAATAATAGTTTTTATCCATTTTGGGAAATACAACAGGTTTTGTGTGTGTTATCTACAACAGTTTTATGTAAAGTTTAATACCTAGATGAATGTAATTATTTAACAATTGCATATTGAAAAAAAAAGATTTTATAGTTAAATTAAATATAGAATAATAGTTTTTTTTTACTCAATTTAATGTCAAGAGCGTATTATAAAAACACAAAATCTACTTCTAATTCAAATATAAATTACAATCAATTTATAATATATGTAGGTCAAAAATACAACAAATTACTTTAACAATGCTTTAGCTCCAAATAGCGTTCAGAAACAATTATTTAGTTCTTCCGCACCAAATAATTTTCTACACAATTTTTTCGATGCACACAAGATTAAATTACACGAAATAATGTTTTTTTTTCCCTCAGAAAACAAAGAAGCTTCTGTCGAAATTGAATTGCAGTCCATACTTCAATTCTTTATTTCGTTAGACAATGAAGTCATCGATCATATTTTTTGGAACAATTTTTTTTATCAGCTGTCAATTTGATTTCGCGTAAAAAACTGTGTTTTTACTTAATAACTAAAGATTAAACTAAAATAACTCGATGAAAGTAAATTGAAAATGAAATAGCGTATTCTCAAGGGATTAGATATTGAATATCAGTGAGGAGAGAAAAAAATATGACCTACAAAAGGTATAAATATATTTTTTTTTGCCAGTAAATTAATAAAATCGTTTTTTCCCTTTTTTAACAAAAGGATTATTATTAAAAAATATTAAAAATTATGTTCAAAACAGTTTTGTAAGCTTCATTTATCTAAGTATAAAGCTGAAAAGAAGTTGTATGTAAAGCTATAATCAACGTATAAAAAAGCATAAATAGTGGCATAAGAACACAGATACTACTGCTTCGGTTCAAAAATTCTTTAATCACTTAGTGTCGAAACAGAGAAAGACAACTGTAAAAGAGAACAAGAACAGAGAGACTGTAAAAAATTATGGATCAAATTACGATAAAAAGTAACGGCACTCAGATCTATTATCTCAGAACGGCACTCAGATCAGATTACTCTAAAATCTATTTTTTCCAGAACATATTGGAAAACTAAAAAATCTGATATACAGTAATTTTTACAGTAATAATTATAGTAAAATCACTGAAGCAATCTAACTAAATAAATATTACTGTAAAAATTCCAGTATTATATAATACGATAAAATAGATTTATATGTACGATGCAGCCAAAGTGCCGATACTTTGCTTCATAATTTGATCCGGAAAATTCTGCAAAGCATTAGTTCCACTTCTAGGAAACTGTACTTATTACACCCTGTAAATATGTTACCTTACATTAAAGAGCTGAAAGACAAGAAGCTGCGCTTCCCTACCTGTTTGAAATATAATCAAGTTCTACCCAGAACAAATAATTATGTTCTCTTTATAGTTCTAAAAACTTGATTTCATATATATAGGCAGAGCATCCTTACCGTANACCAACTGCGCCACCCCGCCACGGGCCGGGCAAGGTTGACTCAGACTTTCGTCCCTTCAGTGGGTCGATAAAATGAGTACCAAAAATACTTGGGAGCTGTTCAGTGTTGGGCTGACCACTCAACCGGAACATCTGCTCTTGAACCTCAGGGCCCAAAGGTCAAGAAAACTGAGATGGGCACAGTAGGCCTTGGCCCTCTATGGGCTCGTGCCACTGAGTTTAGTTTCTTTCTTTATGTGTATATATATATATATATTATAATATATATATATATTCAGAATTTAGACCAGTTCAGATTCTATAAACAAGAATCTCTCTTAGTGTCGGAACAGAGAATTCTATTTTCGGATTGTTGGAAAAGAAAATGTTCTATAATTCTGTTCTTGTTCATTAAACTAAACTAATGAAAGTTTGTTCTTGTGCATCATTCACCTTATTTTATTTTTCATTTTATATCCGTTTTGAACAGCCGACCCAAATATGCGCTTACGACCACTAAAAAGTACAGTATTTCTGGCGTTATGAGAGTCACAAAATGATCGACAATTTTTGTAATTATTTCATGAAAATTAAAAATATGGCTTTATCAACTGAGATAAAATTTGATAAATGTGGTAACATTTGCTAATTTTAACCTAGTACTTTACAGCATGGTATTAAAACAATTCATTCTGTTAAATTTGCTTTTTTAATTTGTACTTTTTTCCTAAATGTATGGTTTTAAGATCTATAATTTTAAAAACCAGAATTTCCAGTAAACCATAGTCATATTAGTGGAAACTTTTACAAATGAGTGGTTTGAATACCGTGTATTTCAGTTTCTAATACCAAAATTATGTTTGTTAATATGTTTATTTTCACCAGAAATGCAATTACCTTATTTGTCAGAAATTTTTTTCCAGGTGCATAAAAACAGAATATTTAAATTTCAAAAATAAACAGCCCTGATTTTCGTTGGACTTCAAAGCAAAAAACCAACAGTAAGAAATAAAAACAGAGACGTATTTTAAAGCACTTTGTAAAGTTTATTACAGAAGAAGTTATTTCAATCATAAATTTTTTTAACGGTGTCTAATATATTACGATCCACCCTTCTCATTGGACATCCGACACAAAATACAGAGTAATAATAACAAAAAAAAAATTGAAAAAAGGAAAACACGAGAAGGACAATGTCATCTTGAACTTGTTTATATCAATCTGTCTTCCAGCAGAAGAAAGATGGACACTTAAAAGTAATTGACAGACGGACTATTCTTGTGAGAAAATTACATCTCTCTCCGAAGTTGTCTTTATTTTCTGGAGTTTTAAGTGTGTACTCGGAGGAAAAAAGAATGTTTTTAGAGTTAGGAAACTCTGTAGTTATAGCATGGAATTGAAGATTTAGCTGATTAAAGGTCAAATAGAACTTTTGATAAAAAGAATTTAAATTTAGTTAAAAATTTTTAATGAAAGTATTAAGTTATGATCATTTTACTTTCTCCGAGAAAATTATGATTCAAGTGTTTTTGGCAACAATATACTGGAAGAATTCACGGTATAAAATTACAGTTCAAATTTCGGTATAATTTATGGGCCCTATGCATCATCCGTAATATCTATTTTACCAAAAATATTGCATCGATGTATATTATACTGTAAAGTTTACAGCAATATTTATTTGATCGGAATGATTGAGTGATTTTACTGTAATTATTACAGTCAAAATTAACAGCTTGTTCTTTAGAAATCGTTTCTTTAACAGAACTAAAAAACCAAGATTGCGAATTCTAAAAGGCGAAAAGTTTGAATGAGTGATTGTTACATGTAGATTTCACTGGAAAAAATGTGGAAACAATATAAAGACAACGCATAATGCTTATACGACTACAAACAAACTTTAAGCCAATTTGCTCAGATTCAATAAAATGTGTCTTAAAAAGTTTATATACTCAAATATTTAACAATGGTATTTTATCTTGTTATCATACATGAAAAAATAAATATTAAAAATTTTTGGAAAAATATGAAATAAAAAATATCAACACATATTTTTTTAAATATTTTGTCATTATTAAGAACACTGGAAAAATAAATATAAAATGTGTAAAACACGTCTTATATCACATGTGTGATACATGTTTTATACAAGCTTTATGAAGGCACTTTACATTTGCTTCTCATAAATTTGTTATTTTTTATTTGCTATTATTATTGCGTTGCATATAATTATTATTCGTTAAGCCAATAAAGAGTTTAGATTATGATATATTTTACTCTTCAATTTCTTGAAATTGTTCATTTCGTAATAACACTATTGTTTAATTTTGAAGAATTAAGTAAGCATATAAAAAGCAAAATTATTCGCATAAATTAAAAATTAGTGAATCTCAAATATTTTGCTTTGTAATAGAGATTTAAAATGAAATAAAATAACGCATTTGTTTGAAATTGCAACAAAAAAAAAATTTATATTCTAAGGCAACAATCAATTCTTCCTAATTACTCTCCTATATTAGAAAGATAAAACTAATAAGTAATAGAAAAATGATACGAGCAAGTTATTTAAAAATGGAATTTTTATAAAACTCATTATTTTTCCTAATATTTATAAAAATTTATTTTCCCAGAATAATTTTATTTTTAAAGCAGAACATTAATTATTGTTTTCTCAGTTACGCTCAGACAAGCATATAATCAGTTGTAAAAATAGAGACTAGTTTTTTTTACTCTTTCATTCAATAAACGTAGCTGAAAGCTAAAGATCCATCACGCTGTTTCTCGTTTATTATTATTGTTCATTAAGCTGGAATTACTATAATTTTGAAAACAAGAGCGTATTAATATTTATCTAGTCAGCTGAATAATGTACCATGATGTATTAACATTTTTTCCCCATTTTCTCCACTTTTCTGCAGAAGTAGGTGCTAAATATCCTTATTTGTTTAAAATTTCTAATTCCTATTTTTACCCTACTTTCTAACGGCATTTACAGCAAAATATATAAAATAATGACTAATTTTTCGAAAAAAAAATCGCACCTTACAGGGAAACTTGAGCAATTGTATGAATTGATTGATGTTTGTTTAGTACACTGCAAGGTACATTTAATTTTTTACAACACCAAAATTGGTTGCAACTAATTTACACTAAGTGTAGTTAAACACCAAGGAGAATTCTTGATGTAGTCAAACTCGAAGAATAGTTCATGCTGTAGTAAAAATCAAGGAATGTTCCATTACACTTCTTTTGGTGTAAAGTAGTTGTCACCATTTTTGATGTTTCGTAACATCATTTGTAATGATAGTAAGATATAATGCACACAGGAGTCAGTGAAGTTACTTTTTCGACACGATTGGTAGGAAGAACTATTATTTTAGAATGCATTCATTTAATCATTCTTAAATTAAAATCAACTTGCAAATCAATTATATACACAGTACAGAGTATAAATTCAAATTAGGCTTAATAGAAAAAACGCGAAGTAAGGCGCAATAAATTATTAAAATTAATTGAATTAAAATTAGCTTCCATATACGCAGTCATCCATATAAGTCATCCATATACGCAATAAAAAGTATAAATACGAATTAGGCTCATAGAACAGAAACGGAGTTAGGCTTAATGGTGAATTAAATTTAGTTGAATTAAAATTTACTTACAAATTAACTATATACATAATACAAGGTATAAATATAAATTGGGTTTAATAGAACTGAAGCTGAGTAAGGCTTAATAGTTTATTAAAATTAGCTTGTAAATCAACCATATACACATTACACGGTATAAATTCGAATTAGGCTTAAAAGAACAGAAGCGGAATAAGGCTTAATAGTAGTTAATTGGAGACCTGCAAGCTATGTCATCACAGGTAAATCGTGGCATTTGTTGATTCAAAAGCCAATCAGGTTTTGCACACACATATGACGTTGCTTACAGCTATCCAATTAAATCTCATTTAAATTACATGGTTTGGCATAATCACTTCACTTCTTCCAGTATTGCAAGTACCCGATTATTATGAAAATATTTAGTCAATTGGTAAGTAATGTTATTACCTATCATCTTTATAACCCAAATGAAAGCATGCATGTCTCTTGTAACACTGAACTTCGGTTTCTGTGGATGTTAAGAAGCATGCGAGATCACAAAAATTCTCGTACTCGTTAACAAACAATGTATGTTGTCACCTGATAATTTTCAAATATGCGCAAAAATCGATGTTTTCAGAGATGTTAATAATTCATGGATGGTGAAAATGTACGTGAGCTTGGTGTAAGCATTTTCCAGTATTGGTAGAAAGATTTAATTTCTCGCTTTCAAGTGGGTATGAAAACTTGATTCTGTATTAATTATAAAGAATAATAAAGTATTCGCTCACATTCTTTTTGCAGTTTTGAACACCGAATTTGGAGAACTATTATACCACAAGGGGGTACTGCAGTGATATAATATACTAATATAATCCGTTAAAAATTTAATACATAATTTGAAATTTGATATTTTTGTAATGTATAATAACTTAATACACAACATGTATTGCATATTTAACTATGTCATATCTAAGACCATACTACACTGAGGAATACAGCGCAGCAGAAGAACAACGGTATTTCAATACAATTGAAAATTGTATAGAACGAAAATGGTTTTGTATGCCACAAGAAGTAATCACCTATTATTGGCAACAGAAGTATATAAACCGATACTTTTATTAATCAATATCACCTTAACGTTATATTTTCTAATTATTATTGTCAAACATTGCATTCAAATACGGTCAATAATTATTGTTTTATCGTAATTTTCAGTATGGCATCCACATTGGAGAGCTTTGCAAGTAACTCGCCAAATAATTAAATACTATAAAACAGTTAAATGAAAACCTATTTGAATGCAAATTTGGACTAATTTATGGTTACAAACATGCTAAAGCTTGAAATCAATCTAAACATAGTATTTCATGGCCATGGTTTGCTAAGCAAGCATTCCTTACTTCAACTTGTAATAGCTGAATTGAATAACTTGGAACAATGAAACAAATAATGGTATGTTCTATAGATGTTTGAGCACAAATACTTAGATTTTAGTAGTCAAATAAATTAAAAAATTTTTTCATTTTTTTTCTACTATTAAAATGTTAATGCATTTTTCGTTTTACTTTTCATGGTTATTTTGCAAAGTATTATTTTTACTTCTACCAATCACGCAAATTTTCACGTCAAACTTTTAAAAGTTTCTTTTATAACATGCAATCTTGCATTATTTATCTACTTTATTTTAAAGTAAACTAGTGTCTAAAAATGGTAACGTTTAAAAACTTTAAACAGCTGGAAAAAGATCTTAAACTTGCTTTTTTTATAAAAATTTAAAATTTTAAAGCTATTATGAAAACAATGTTTAATATTAATCATAAAAAATAGAATGCGTATCACAAGTATTTTAGAATAAATAAACTTCTTCAACATGTCAAATAAGTGTTAGTAGCTAAAGAATTCAATTAAATCATACTTTATTATAAGAGTTGAGGAGCATATTAACAATAAAAATATGACATAAGTTTCAACCAATCTAAGAAGCTTAACGTATAGAAACAAAGTAATAAATAATGTTTTGAAACTTAGATTTTGGTAACGAATTATACGCATAATTCTTGATTATCAAAAAATAAGAATTTTTTTATACGCATATATTACAAACTCAAAACAAAATCATTCAAGTGAATTAATCTTATCATAAATTATAAAAAGAAATTACATTTTTAGTTACATTTAATGTTTTTATTCAGCACATAAGGATTTGTTCTAGGATAAAATCATAAATTATTAATAAGCATAGATCATGAATTATGCACGTAGTCCATATCGCTGGCTCATTTTAATTATGACTTGAATTAATGTGGTACCGTTTTAAAATGCACATCTATGAAATGGCAAAGACATTGGGATAAATTTACGGTTCAAGAAATTGAAAAGCATTGTAAAATTTAGTGGCATGCTGAAGATCATGCTAAGATGGCATATCAATTCTCATTACTGGCATCATAGTTAAAGTTTTAAGTCACTGTTTAATTCTGTTCTATATTTAGTTGAATAGGGAAGAATAAATCTCGAAAATATTTGAAAAATAACTACAATACACTGTAATAAATGTTAGATATATATTGCATTAGCATTGTATACTATAATATAGCTCAAATTAGCTGCAAGAACGATATGGTATAAGATTGAACCTCATTTCTCTATTTTTTAAATTTTTTTTACAAAATATTGCAACTCATGGATCATGGAACTTTAGCTAGAACGAAAATACAGTTTAATATTGCAACTCATGAAGTTTGCACCATTTTATGGTTTAACGTACCGGTATTATGGTTCAGCATTGAAATTCTTTTTTGTCAGTGTAATAACATGCAAAATACATAAATAGAAGTTAATTAATAAATTTATCGTAATTTAGATGATAAATTAGTTAAACATATGGAAGCAAAAAGTAGTTTTATGCGAAAATTAATGACACTAATGAGTCATTTTCAATATTTACAAATAGCTGAAAACGATTATAGTTACTCCCAAAACTCTTGCACTTAGAAAAAAAAGTATGGTCAAAACTACTTGAATATGGTAAAGCTTACCATGTTTCTTGCTCTATGGGAACACCAAACCGTCCCATAATTTTTAAAGAATCGCTTTAAATCTGGTAAAATTAACAATAAATGTGGCTTCATCATATGTGATAAAATTTTAAAAAACTAGTAAAATTTACTACTTTTAATATGATGCCTAAGAGCATGGCATAATTATTATTTATTTCACTTAGTTTACTTTTTTATTTTTACTAAATGAGTGGTAATAAGAACTATAATTTAAAAAAAATTTCTGTTTAACCATTACCATATTCATGGTAAAAATACCAAAATGCAGACTGCTGCTGGTTACTTTACCCATGTCAGCCGCAGCAGCTGCCGTGATGACTCAATGGATAGAGCGTTCGATTTCCAATGAGGTAAAGGGTTCAAATACCTGTCGATAAGAATTCCGCATTCGGTTGCGCCGACCACAGTGCTGACGTGAACCATCCTCAGTGGTAGACGGATCATGGGTTAGAGTCCTCTTGCCCTCAGGCTAACCGTGAGAAGTTTTCGTGATCTTTCTCTCCATGAAACGCAAATGCGAGATAGCTCCATCAAAAAAGTCCTTCCCGAAGGCAAATTTCTCACAATACTCGATCCAAGAGTTCCCTTGTCTTCTGAATTTGGTTCAAAATTACAAGGCTACGGAGTTGAACATTAGTAGTCTTAAACCCATAAAATTGTGTCTGCTGCTCAACGACGGTTGGGAAAAAAATGAGCCATCCAGTATCTTTCTTCATCATCCTATATAACATTGGGTTTGGACGTCCTCTTTGTCGTTTTCCCTTTGGTGCCCAGTTGAAGGTGATAGTAAGAAATTTTATCTTTATCCAGTATTAATATATGGACCGGTAAAGCTGAATCATTTAATTTACATTTTTTTAACTCTGGGTTTTATTTCTGTTTTCTGTAATAGTATTTCATTGGAAATGCTATAAGGCTAAGAAATATTCTGAATAATTCGCCAATACTTATTTTAAAATATTTAATATATTATTTTGTGTAGCAGTTAGTTTCTGAACAGTTTTGCTTATCGTAAAAAAATCCCATACAATTTACGGTTTTAAATTTACACCTGGAATGGTTGTGCAGATCCGAAAAATTTACAAACTTAATCAGTTGCCTTAACGGTTTTGTAGCAAACAAAAAAGAGATTTTTTTACGGGTACTACACTTTTTCCTCAAAAAACTAAGCTGGTCTTATAAATAAATGATAAACTCTCCGAAATAAGGGAAATCTTCTTAGTTCACATTATTTTAGCATTCCTGAAAAATCTTAAATTATTCCACAAAAATAAAATATTTTTAAAAAACAGCACAGAAATATTTCATGAGCAATAATTAAAATTTCGTAGTTCAATTGAAGCTTATTTATATCTTTATATCTTTAATATCTTTATATCTTTAATATCTTTATATCTTTATATCTTTAATGTCTTTATATCTTTATATCTTTAATGTCTTTATATCTTTAATATCTTTATATCTTTGATAAATCCTTATTCATAATTAGAGTACCTTAAATTCTAAGGCGATGTTATGCGATGAAAAATATGAAATAAGAAAAATGATAAATTGAAAAGAAATATCGGGTATAGGAAAAATTGACAATGACAATAAAGTAGCAATAAGTAGCAAACACGGGGAGTAAAAACGGTTACATGGGTTTTGTAAAAAGAGAAAATTTGAAAAAAAAAACGCAATCACAAATAAGCAAAACTGAAAAGCTCCAAAACAGACAAATCCATGATCTTAAAAAATTTCAAAATCTTGGAATTGTAAAATTAATAAATTAATTTGAAGAAAAAGATGAAATAAGATAATATAATATGATAGGATAACAAGATATAATGAATAAAGAATAAAAATATATATAGAAAGATTTCATTGGCAACAATTAAAATTTCATATATCCCACATTATTTATTCATGTCATTAAAATATTGCTGAATCCTTATTCAAAAATGAAGTGTTTTGAATTCTAAAAAAGGTAGAACTGAGCCCTAATTGCTGTGCCGTTGAAGATTTTGTTGTCAGACAAAATAGAATTTTTTTAAAAAATTCTTAGATTCACGCTTAACTGATAAGTAACAATTCGAAGCGCAATGAAATTACCGCCATTTCAGAAAAGAAAAAAATCTTCAAGCAAATACGTAACTACTACTAAAATGAAGCCAAAACTAAAACAGATAAACTAAAATAAGATATTAAAATACGATAAGATAATAAGATAAGACAATAAGCTAAGATATAAGGATTCGATATGAAAATAGGATATTACGATAGGATAAGATAATAAGACAAGATATTAATATACGACAAGAAGTTAAGATATTAGAATGCAATGAGTTAAGAAAAAATAAGATAACAGGACTCGATCAGATAATAAGTTAAAATATCAAGATACGATAAGATAATAAGAAAAGATAACAAGATATAAAGAATATTTAATACAAATATAGAAATATTTCTTGGTGCACAATCAAAATTTCATACTTCGAATGTTCATATTTATATTTTAAAAATATTTTAAAAATCCTTGAGAAAATTCTTTAAAAGTTTTATAGAAATATCAATTTTTGCCATGTATGATAAATAGCGAAACGAATGAAAATAAAATTACCGGGATGTTTGAGAAAAAAAACCACTAACAAAAAACAGTTAATAAATAAAGTCATAAACAGGACAAGCACACCAATAGAGCATAATTGCAAACTAATTAAATTACGTTAATTAATTACGTTTATTACGCTACTGATTGAATTACAATTTTTCTTCAATTAAGCATAATACTTTAAATTCCAGTAAAAATGAAGGCACTTTTGTATGCGGGAGCAAATTTTAGTGCGAAGTTAAGTTTCGAAAATTCTTAAAAGGAACGAAAAAAAGATTTTTCAGTAATTTCTGACAGAAGGGCATTAGTTTTATTATTTTACTTCATAAAAATAGTGTCTTATCTAAATTGATGATATGCATGATTTTAAAAATTCATTTTAAAAGGAAAAGGATTGAAAAACTACTTTAAAATTGCCAATTAAATTGTATTTAAACTAAGTTAATTAGATTTAAAGTGCTTTTTAAATTGCTATGGCATCTCTACCAGCAAAAACAGCTATTCGTTGATGATCATTGCTTACGACATCATTTTACACAAAACATAGTAAGCGTCTATTATCACTGTTATTTACCTATCTTGATAGTTTTTTTATACGGATGTGATATAAATTTACTGATGGTAGATTCAAAATTATCTTTAAACGTTTTTAGTGATTTTTATGATTTTAAATTTAATTGCAAATAGATTGCTTTGTGAAAAAAATTTTAATTGGAAAGTAGATTTTCAAAATCATGATTTCTAAAATTATCCTTTTAGACAAGACAATATTTCATGAACTCAATTAGCAAGGGTTGAAAATAGCTTTAGAACTTGATATCAATTTTTCAAAAATTAGACTAGTTAATTCATTTGAATTAACTAATTTTTAAAAAATATATTATTGAATGAAATCAAATGATTTCCCTTTGAAAAAATATTCAATTTAAAAGCTTACTAAAGTATTTCAACACGATGCTGTTTAATATTTCTTATATTTACTTCGCTAAAATTAAGCAATTCTATTTAAAAACATAGAAAGAAACTGATTTAATAACTAACGAAAATAAACAAAAAATTAATAATTCGACATGTAAAATTTGCCTAACGATCATTGGTGAATAAAGAAAGAACATTATTATTCTCCTTCCCCAACGGTAATTTGTTTCATAACGTCGCTTATACGGTTAAAAAATAATGACTTTTGAATTAAAAACAAGGAAAACCATTGTAAAAAATCAATAATTTACCTTTTTAATCCTTACTCTCTTAATTTCTACTTGCAAAAAATCTGAATGTTTTGTTTGAAAAGAAAGCATCGATATGGTGTCCATAAGCAGATAAACCGGCTGACCCTGTAAGAATCATTGTTTAAATGACGTCATTCTTTTAGAACAAACGAAACATGACTCAACATGAAACATGACTTACTGTGATTTCGTACGAAATGTACTAAGTTTATCGATTTTGCGATTTTTAATTGCTTGTAACTCTTAATTTTAAAATTTTTTTAGTGAATTTTCTCCAGATTTATAATATAACTAGTTTAGATCCAGATTTATAATCTAACTAATATAATCGAGTTTTAATAGGTTTTACGACATAGTGCACATTCCCTATAGCAAATTTGTTCTACTCATGATAGGATAGGATAAGGCTGATTAGGATAACATTATGCTATTTTTTTCAATAAAAACTTGCATGAAAACACAGCTAAGGATTTTGAACCATTTTTATTTCATTTATTAAAACAAAAAGAAACAATTTCAATTTACATACATTGAGTAAAAAGTATGTTTAAAACTACCAAAATATGGCAAAATTGTCCACGTTTCTGACACTATGGAAAGAAAAGCCTCGGTAGTTTTTTCCGAATTTCTTCGGTAATGACTTTGCTAAAATTAATTATAAAATATGACTTTCTAATTTGTGATAAAATTCGATAATTGATGAAAAATTTGTTAATTTTATCATAATACATTAAAGTATGGCATAAAAACCATTAATTCTTTTTCTTTCTTAAAACTTTTCTATTTTGTATTTTTTACTAAATGTGTGTTAATAAGAACGATAATTTAGAAAAACAGAATTTTCGATAAACAGTTAGCACATGAACAAAAATAGTACCAAATTAATAATTTAAATACAGTAAATTTGTGTTTTTTTGTTTGGAATTGTGTTTTTCTTTCTTTTAAGCAGAAATATTATACAGTACGGAAATTTTACTAGAAATCACCTTTATGTCACAATTTTATTGTTAGAGGATTTGTCAATATACAAAATAATAATTTATTTAAACATAAAACATTACATTAGCTTATTAGCATTTTTCGGGTTACTGATTGAACGATAATATAACGATTCTAAAATAAAAATCAGATTTTCTATATGAAATCTTTCAAATAATATACGTTTTGAAAAGAAATGTTACACTAGTAAACTGAAATCAAACTATATTAAACTTTACAGAAAATAATTCCCATCTACGAAGTTACAACTAAATCAATCTCTTAAAGCAATAAAAACAATGTTGATTGAAAAAATACATTTAATATATATATTTAGCATTCAAGTTATTAAAAATGAAAATTTCAATTTCTAAAATAAAAACATTAAAAAAACGTTTTCCTCCTAAACTCTAGGTATTAAATTTACTTGCTCATATCATCAACTTTTTTTTAAAGAGTTAATTTGATACTGCGTGAATGCCGAAATTACATTTTTTAATAGTGAAAAATGCATTTCGAATAATAAAAAGAATTCCCTTTTGCTCAAGATGGTAAATAATCGATTATAAGATTAAGAAGTTTTTTGGAAATAATACATTCAAGCGACGCGTAGGTCAGGAAGAAGCTTTGGAACTAAGCATTCACAAGAAAATCAATAATTTCTTGAGTTTGGTTTTATATTGTAATTTCTAACTTTGAGAAAGAGCTGAATTGTAAAGAAAATATTGAAAGAAGAAAAGATTTTATTGTGACAAAAAGATGAAAAGCTGGAATTATTCTTTTGTGAAATATACTAAGGAAGTGTGTTTATGTATATTTTTTTATATCGTTGTTCATTTGAATTTATAAACAAAAAATAGAATGAATGAAACTTGCTTTAAAAATCAAAAAAAATTTAATTTAAAATTCATTGAAATGAAAAACAATTAATCTAGAGTATTTTTCTTGATAACCTATCTAATAGATATTTTAAGAGCTGTTATTAAATGTAATAGAAAAAAGTAAAAAAATTACTAAACAACAAAAAAATTTTGCTTCAAATTTTTACAAATTTATTCAGTTTTAGAAGAACTTGCCATTTTAAATCAAAGAAACACCATGTTTTACATACTAAAAATAATACAATGGTTTAACCTCATTATATTTAATCTTTTTTGATTAAAACATGAAATTGTTTCTAATTATCATCTTTAAAATACTATTTGTTTCTTGCGCAATCAATTTGGTTTTGGGGTTTTTATCAACTACCTTACTCAAAAATTATTTGTCAAAATTAGGTTATTTATTTATTTCTGCTAAATGTTAATCTATCACTCTATCTACCAATGATTATAAAAATTACTTTAGACTGATCATTTAAGAAAAAAAATATGTATGCAAAGTGAATTATTTGCTTTATCATAAGTTCGGAATAAATTAAGATATACGAAAAAATACTTTCACTGACATTCACCACAACCATGAATGATTGTATATAAGAAAAAAATAACACTTTTCTGTCAAAAGTTTTTCGAAACGTTTTTTTAATGCAATTCATCATTTTTAAAATCTTTCAAAAAATTATATATTTTCTTTTTTTGTCAATCTTTTGCCGTATAAAATGTGTTACCTAAAAACCTGCATCTTAAGGTACCCTAATAAAATTAGAGCTTACATCTAGGGCAAAATGAAAAACAGCACATTTTTTAAATGGAATGCAATTTAATTTAATAAAACTTTTAGATCTTTTTCTTTAAAAAAAGAAACAAGTGGTAAAACATTTTACCTTTTTCTGAAAAACAATTATGAGAAAAAAACAACAATTTTTTGAAACTTTAAAATAATGCAGAAATTAATAAAGATTTTACTAAAGGAAAATAATACAAACGTAATAAATTAATTAAAGTTCTTGTTCAAGCTTTTAATTCTAATGAATATACTAAAAAAATAATTTATTATATTTAAACAGATAATTCTTTGTTTTAGAAACATTTCAAATTGTATTCGTATTATTTACATCGTTAATTAAAACAATATTATTGTTAGACAAATATTAAAAATAATCCAACATTTTAGTAGCAATAAATTACATTTATGTAATCATCGATATTGCAAATTGCGGATAAAGATATGCATAATTCAAGCAGAATAAAAGTCCCTTTACTATTAGTAGCTGTGCATGAAATTCCAGAGGGAATTAATAGGTTATGAAAGAGGGAGAATAAAATTACAGAAATGGGTATCTGACCATTTGTGCTAAAACCGAAATGATAACAATATTGATCGTGTCATATATATGAAGGATATAAATATTTCTTTCCAGTACCATTCTTTAAGACAGTGATGGGCATCATTCACGGAAATTTTATTCATGACTAAATTTATTCAGAATAAATTTATTCTGAATGACTATTCATATACAAATTTAGTCATTATTCATTATTCCTTATGCAAATTTATGCAAATTTTTGAATAATGATTGATGAATAAATTCATTAGTAATGACTAGTTTTCTAAATAAAATTTTAAATAACCAGCAAAAAATGCAAGCATTATGTCATTTTCATTGCATTAGCATGTCAATTACAGTAATCGATTACAAATGTAATTAATTATAGATAAATCAACTAGTTGCAATGATCATGATTACAAGTAATCACTGAAACAAATATTATTATTTCTCATTACAAGCGGATATGATTATTTATATTCACTACAAAAAGTCTAATTTTGTGACTACTTGTAATCATAAAGTAAGATTACAAAACATCATAACTACTAATTATCATAATCTAACAAATACAGGTAATCTTAAATTCAAGTAAATGTGATACATATGATTACAACACGAGTAGATGTTATCATAATTTCAAGAGGGATTGATTATATTGAAATAGGGATTGTAGGTTAATTGAATACTTTTAAAACAATGCATAAATTGTATATGTAAATAAATTGTTTAGTTTACTATTGTTTGGTTTATTAAATGAAAACTTTTAAATTTTTACACATCCATTAAATTATTATAGTAATCCAGGGTGACCCATTTTTCACTTTTAATCATTTGTTGTCATCGCTATGAACTAAAAATAAAAGTTACATATACTCTGCCATGAATTCAGAACGTTTTGAATCAAAATTTTCACAAAATGTAATTGTTGTGCTAATATGCACCATATCATCGTACTTCTTAAACATGATTACACAATACGATGGTTCAAATTGAACAGAAACATAGATTAAGTTAACCTTTTTATAAGGTTATGGTAAATGTGGTTTTCAATATGATTCAAGTTACCTTTATTATGTTTTAAAGTTCATTATGATTCAAAGTATGTCAGGATTCAAAGCTTATAACAGTGTAGGAAATTCTAAAATAGGGCAAAAATGTTTAAAATATAAGAATTGTCCATTTACTTTAGAGTAGGGTAAATTAATAAAATTTTCACTCGGTACTTTCTTACATGTTTATTTTTTGCCCCTAAGCAAAGGCAATCTTTTAGACAAGTCACGCAGTGAACTGATCGTAAAGACACGATTCCTAGTAGAACGATTCCTAGTAGAAGTCGAGCATCACTGGATGCGGTCAGTAAGTGGGTGGGTGACCACTTTGATCAGCCTGTGTAGGGACCAAAGGGTGCGCGATATCGGTCCTCGTTAAACTGTTCAACAGTAAAGTGCTCGACTTCACGCCCAGGTCGTCGGACTACCAAAGCAAGGTAGCCATCCCCTCTGCAGAGGATCAAAATTGCGATGGCATATATCCATAAAACAAAACCTTTTTTATTGAGGGGGAGGCAAATGCCTAAAGTAACAGCCTCAGTACCCCAAAGGTTTTGCATAGAAGTCCAAGATAAAAAACATGAAATACAAAGAACCAATTTAGAAAAGAAACTCAAACAAATTCATCAGAAAATAAAAAATAAGAACTCAAAACTCACTTTAACCAGTCCCCCTCAATAGAAAAGGTTTTGTTTTATGGCTACCGGGGCCGGTACCCCCCTGAAGACGTCGGCTTCGGTGGTCATATTTTTATTTTTATTTCCTTCGTTTCCTTTATTGCTACATTTATCCTTTTTGTGAAATTTCTGCTGCTTTTAAGCGCGCTTTTTTCATAGAAGTTTTAATAATTTATATTTAAAAAATTTTTTTTGTTTTCTTTTAGTATTATATGAACAAATTAACTCTTTTTTTAAAGATTAATCTGAGCAGAGTATTTTAAGGAATCCGTGTTGAGGTTTCTTTCTTCCAATTTATAGGAGGCGTTGCCTTAAATCATTGAGTAATAAGTTCTAAATATTACTTAAGTATCTGATATTTGTAATGATAATGATAATTTGTAAAGTATCTGCATTGTCAAACCAAGAATAACCAAAATATAAATCACTTCGCACTGGGTAAATAAAATTTAAATAAAGAATCAATAACTCTGTACTGAGCTACGAAAAAGCTCATAACTGAAAAGCATTTACCAACAGAATTAAGAGATTGTTGGAATAACCATGTAAGTGAAAATTTTAGGGGAACTAATGAATCAGAGAAAATAACGAAAAGTGGTTGCATCAATATGACTTTATAATGTAACAAAACTGTTTTTGCCTTTACTTTAATCTTAAAATAACTAAAACACATCAGTTTTTAGTATGCTTGATTGATTTTTATTTCATATTTAAAGCACAGAATTATTAGTCCCGTCTTCTAATAAATTGGTGATAAAATAGTTCGGATTCAAGTTTTATTTTGTTTTGAAAATGTCACTTACCTTGTTCTTCCACCAAATTTTACAATTAATATAGCTAAAATAATTTAATTTGTTTTATTTCAAATTATCTGTTGTCGTTTTTGGTGGCTTTACGTTAGTGAAGTAGGCATATTTAAAATCTTTAATTTCATTTTTTATCATATTCTTATCTTTATATGACAAAAGGGAATAATTTCGAATCCTATTAGAAAATATAAATCAACAATTAAAAAAAAAACGTTTGAAAAATGCTTTTTAATGATTAAGTTGCTTTTAATTTGTGCTTAAAATACTATTTAATCCTTTATTTTAAATAAACTAACAAAAAAGCCTGGTTTAAATTAAAAAACAAACAAACTAGATTTTGTTTCTTATTAAAAATAAAAATAATTAATCTTGTTTGTTACTATACGGACCTTGACAACAACATTAGATCACGGCGAATCTTAAATGACTAATTTAAAACAAGTTTGAAAATAGTATTTGCTGCACAATTCAAGCTAATATGCATTAATTAAATAATTAAAATATTTGTACGTAAACAACAAACTTTAACGATAAAAATACATTTATTCAATTTTGTTTTAAGGTGATTACAGTACAATGGTCAGATATTCTACATTCAAACCATCTTTAAACAGCAAAATATACGTATCTTAAGATAGCACATTACGTTTTAAGTTATTTTTTCACTTCTTTTTTTTGTTGTAAAAATGGAGGAGAAGCGTTTTTACAGCAGATATTACGCTAAACCATTAAGAAATTAAGACGATGAGCTTTCCGCGTACATCTTTGGTTTTACTAAGCATCATGAGCAATCCTTGAGTATACGTTGTCATTCTAGCAGTTGAAAGGTCTGTAATATTGCTAAACAAATTCATATGCGGCTGTACTTGTAATTGACGGTTTACGAGGCATTTTGATTCATCTGTTAGAAACAGGTCAGTCGTTCTTTAAGAACTGTTTTGCTCTTTGATTAATGCACAGTATATTGTTCCTTTTTTTTCATTTTGACATTTTTTTCTATTTAGCAAGAAGAACTTTCCATTGGAGATTATTTTGGTGAAATCTCTTTCTTATTCGATTTAAGGTACACGAGGCGTTTTACTTTATCTGGTGGAAAATGTTTAGTAATTCATTGAGGATTCTTTTATGCTTTTCTTACGTATTGTAATTTTTCGGTTCTTTTAGACATTTGTTTTTTATTCAGTAGCAAGAATTACTCTTCTTTTTTTTTTGTAAAAATGGAGGAGAAATGTTTTTACAGCAAATAATACACTAAACCATTAAGAATTTAAGACGATGAGCTCTCTGTGTATATCTTTGGTTTTACTAAGCATCATGAGCAATCCTTGAGTATACGCAGTCATTCTAGCAGTTGAAAGGTCTGTAATATTGTTAAACAAATTCATCTGTGGCTGTACTTGTGATTGAAGGTTTACGAGGCATTTTGATTCATCAGTTAGAAACAGGTCAGTCGTTCTTTAAGGAGACTTTTGCTCTTTGATTAATACACAGTATATTGTTCTTTTTTTTCATTTTGACATTTTTTCTATTTAGCAACAAGGAGATTATTTTGGTGAAATCTCTTTCTGGTATCTTATTCGATTTAAGGTACACGAGGCGTTTTACTTCATCTAGTGGCAAATGTTCAGTTATTCATTGAAGACTTTTTGGTGCTCTGATTACGGATTGTAATTTTATGGTTCTTTTTGACATTTGTTTTTTTGTTAGTAGCAAGAACCTTCTTTCAGGAATTATTTTAGTGACTTCTCTATCTGATTTCTTAGGTGAGATCTGTTTAACATCGAGTTGATTTAGGTCACAGTGTATGGTAGTTAAGACAATTTCTCGCATTCAGTTGTGTAGTCAGTTTTCGTTTCAAATTCAAACTATTTAAAATTAAATCGAATTATTTTATTTTTGCACGAAATTAGCTTTCTTCGTAACCAGTTCATAAATTTATCTCCTCTACTCGTGTTACTATTAGTTGTAATGTTCTCAGATAAAGGATCATCAATTTCTCTTGCTTTCACACTATTTGAAGTTTGTGTATTCTTAGATATAGCTGTCTTTTTCAAGACAGGCGTTTTCTTTTTCTCAACTTTCGAGTCAATTTCCTCATACACTTCTAATTCCCGAACCTCGTGTTTTAATGCCGCATTTTTGCGATTTAACATCTCAAATTTCTCATTTAAGTTTACCCAAACCTTAGTACGCCTGCAATTCTTACATTTATTCCGTGGTTGTTTTACAGATGCTTCTTCCAAAAAAAAGGTGTTGGCTTTTTTCGGAAAGAGTGCCTTCAAACTTTCATCAGCAAGGCGTTTTACACCTCGCTTCCTATTCACATTACTCTCATGACTTTCTTGACAATCATGACTACAAAAAATGCCCCATTTTTGATGAGGCCCTGCTCCGATCTGACTGCCATCCTTAAGGAAGCAGTGGTCGGCTGCTTTTGCAGCATTCCATCTCTGTCTTCGATCGGGCATCAAAAAGACATGAATAAAATTCAAAGCAAATCTAATTTGCCTGTCTAAGATGCCCCACACAGAGTGCACATTACGCTTGAAAACTTAAAATTAAATTTCTTTAACTTAATTTTATTACACAACTCCTGATGTTCCTCAAAGCAAAACACGAGGCTTACAGATGTAAGTAGGCAGAATAAAATTTTAAATTGACAGAAACAGATCAAAATTAAAAATTTAAGTTGTAATCAAAATTACGTGAAATATTTAGGTTTTCTGTGCATTTAACAAACAAGGTCAAAGCAGAAGGTCAAGAAATAAAAAATTGCCTAAGTTTCTTTTCTAAGCTTTCTCTTTGACGTGAATATAAAATACAGTTATTGTGTCCCACAGTTACAACATCCCTGACCTCAAGAACAAAATTTGCAGACCACAAAATTAAACCTAAGCAAGTAGGCGTAAAATTACATTTGAACTATTTAAATTTCCTTTGAACATCTCAACTAGTATTTCAGGCTTTCTCATTAGACAATGTTAAGTGTTAAAAGAAAATTCAAAAATTGCCTGAAGTTTTGTGAAATTAATTGTAGCATTTTAACTGTATGTGTACTCGTCACCGTATATTTTTTTATGGAAAAGAGTTGAATTAAAAAGCTACAAATAATAATAAAATTGCCGTAAAAAGCGGTTCACCTAGAAAGAGTCGTCAGAATGAAACGGAATTTTACATACGTAACTACAACATTGATATGAACGATTAAAAAATCAAAGAAGAGTAATTTCTTAATCGAAAAATTTACAAATGAATGGAGGGTTTATTATCCTCTTTTCTAGCCACTTTTAGCGTGAATGTAGGATGTGATGCAGTCAGGCATTGAGACATGCAAGTACTTTATAATATCCTAATGCACCTCGTTCCACAGTTGCTCGGAGGATGTCCAACTTTCCAACTAGTCCCAGATATGCTCGTTCGGCCACAAATCTGGGGATCAAGCAGACCAGGAAAGGAAAGAATTATAGAGGAGTTAAGCGCGTTACAACCTTTCTGGGTGTGACTGCGAATTGTTTTATTTTATAACGGCCGTGGAGGATTTATTGATGAAGCTAACCCACATTTGCGTACGTGGAGAGGAAAACCTCGAAAACATCCCATAGTGAGCCCGACGGCGAGGGGACTCTAAGCCATGATCCGTCTATCAGTGAGGATATTTTATGTATCAGTGAGGCAGCACATAAGGCTGAAGGATGTCACGAACTTACCACTGGGCTGCCATTGGACCGTAGATCAATATTGGATGGATATTGCGTCGTATGCATTAGCACCCCATTAAAATATCGTGTACGAAAATATTTAAGGTTACTATTTCGAACAATATTAGGATTGCGGGGAAACTAAGTTATTAAGTCGGAAATTATTTATTATTAATTTTTACGCATAGAGCATTCGTTTGAAAAGAATATCATAATTTATCTGTCTAAATCATCTATTTCACAAAAACACACTTCACTGTATTTAAGTTGTTAAATGGATAAGATGTATTTACAGGACTACCAAATAAATGCATGAAATAAGATAATCATAAAATTCGATAAATGTACCTTGAAATTATTAATTTATTAACAAATACATTAATCATAAAATTTAGTTTAATCGTTAGTCTTTTTTTAAAAAAAAAGAATTAAAAATAATTTTTTATTTATGCAAAACATAATTTTTGATCGAAATCTAATATGCTTTGAGTCAGTTTACGTTGAAATAAAGTTAAATAAAAATTTATAAATATGTATGAAAATCTATTTACCTGAAGAAGGCTGAAAAGATTAGGATAAATATCCTTTTGCCAACTTCCGACGTAGGATGATGTTCTGCCGAAAGCTTGGTTGGTAAGAAGCTCCAGAACCATCATTCCATACGCCCACAAATCAAACGCTTTGCCCTCAACTACTGCCTCACTCTCGAAGGCCTCTGGAGGCCTATATATATACGGCAATCCAAGTTCAGACCTGCAAAACAAAATTATTCTTTTAGCACACTCAAACCGAGTCAAAACTCATCCTGGTTAATAATGAAATGAAGAAAGTTTAAGAATCCAAAATCTTACTCAGCCTCAAGGTGGCAAACATACCAATTAAGTTTTGATGAGCTTTGGCGAGTAAAATGAATATATAAATGAACAAGAGTAATTAAAAAGTAAAGCTTGAAGTATGCATTTTGTATTTTAATATTCATTTTAGTCATATTTTTTTGTGTTAAAGTTAAAATTTATGTAAAAGCAAACATTCCATTCATTCCATTTTGAAGTCCATTTCAATACTTATCATTGCAGTGATTTAAAAATACACAAGTCCCACTGTAGACTAATGGCAAAGCACGGTTTTCAGCAGATTTTAGAAGCTAGCATCTCTGGCTGCTTTCGGAGAACAGGTGGGTGACCTCTTTGATCAGTCAGCGAAGTGACCTAGTGTATGGTATCGGTACCCTGTTAAACTATTTTGCCGTAAAGTAACTTCGCGCGCAGGTAGTCGGAGTGAAAACTGGGGAAGCCATTCTATAAATGTATTTATGTTTAAATTTCAAAGTGATAATGAAAAAAAACTGGATTGTTACCGAATTAGTGACTCACAATATATCGATTTCATTCAATAAGATAATGTATTAAAAGCTATAGTTGTAATTCATTTACGTTACGCTAGAGCTCCACAATGGGCTATTGGTGACGGTTTTGGAAGCAACTCTGTCGATGATCCGAAGACATGCCATCACAATTTTGGTTCTCTGTAGAAAGGGTGGCACTCCCGCTTCGACGACCCGGTGATCTGCGAGCGAAGTAGAACCGGCTGTGCACTAGGTTGTTCTTGGTGTAAATATGCCAACAAGATTATAAGCTAATAATAATCTTAATTATATTTTAAAACTATGCGAATATTAAAAAAAAACTGAATTAATTAACTGAACTTAAAATACTCTAAGCAATGTATTGCAACAAACTATAAGCAAATATTTAATTGCTCACCTTGGTATTGCCTTCGATGTTGAGGCAAGGAAAGTGAAATCGCTGATAACAGCTCTGTTATCATACGAAATCAACACATTATTTGCTTTTAGATCCGAGTGACCGGTCTCGTTTGAGTGCAAATAATTCAGACCACAAAGAGTGCCATGAAGCCATGATTTAAAGCAGCCTAGGGCNAGGGCAAAAATGTTTAAAATATAAGAATTGTCCATTTACTTTAGAGTAGGGTAAATTAATAAAATTTTCACTCGGTACTTTCTTACATGTTTATTTTTTGCCCCTAAGCAAAGGCAATCTTTTAGACAAGTCACGCAGTGAACTGATCGTAAAGACACGATTCCTAGTAGAACGATTCCTAGTAGAAGTCGAGCATCACTGGATGCGGTCAGTAAGTGGGTGGGTGACCACTTTGATCAGCCTGTGTAGGGACCAAAGGGTGCGCGATATCGGTCCTCGTTAAACTGTTCAACAGTAAAGTGCTCGACTTCACGCCCAGGTCGTCGGACTACCAAAGCAAGGTAGCCATCCCCTCTGCAGAGGATCAAAATTGCGATGGCATATATCCATAAAACAAAACCTTTTTTATTGAGGGGGAGGCAAATGCCTAAAGTAACAGCCTCAGTACCCCAAAGGTTTTGCATAGAAGTCCAAGATAAAAAACATGAAATACAAAGAACCAATTTAGAAAAGAAACTCAAACAAATTCATCAGAAAATAAAAAATAAGAACTCAAAACTCACTTTAACCAGTCCCCCTCAATAGAAAAGGTTTTGTTTTATGGCTACCGGGGCCGGTACCCCCCTGAAGACGTCGGCTTCGGTGGTCATATTTTTATTTTTATTTCCTTCGTTTCCTTTATTGCTACATTTATCCTTTTTGTGAAATTTCTGCTGCTTTTAAGCGCGCTTTTTTCATAGAAGTTTTAATAATTTATATTTAAAAAATTTTTTTTGTTTTCTTTTAGTATTATATGAACAAATTAACTCTTTTTTTAAAGATTAATCTGAGCAGAGTATTTTAAGGAATCCGTGTTGAGGTTTCTTTCTTCCAATTTATAGGAGGCGTTGCCTTAAATCATTGAGTAATAAGTTCTAAATATTACTTAAGTATCTGATATTTGTAATGATAATGATAATTTGTAAAGTATCTGCATTGTCAAACCAAGAATAACCAAAATATAAATCACTTCGCACTGGGTAAATAAAATTTAAATAAAGAATCAATAACTCTGTACTGAGCTACGAAAAAGCTCATAACTGAAAAGCATTTACCAACAGAATTAAGAGATTGTTGGAATAACCATGTAAGTGAAAATTTTAGGGGAACTAATGAATCAGAGAAAATAACGAAAAGTGGTTGCATTAATATGGCTTTATAATGTAACGAAACTGTTTTTGCCTTTACTTTAATCTTAAAATAACTAAAACACATCAGTTTTTAGTATGCTTGATTGATTTTTATTTCATATTTAAAGCACAGAATTATTAGTCCCGTCTTCTAATAAATTGGTGATAAAATAGTTCGGATTCAAGTTTTATTTTGTTTTGAAAATGTCACTTACCTTGTTCTTCCACCAAATTTTACAATTAATATAGCTAAAATAATTTAATTTGTTTTATTTCAAATTATCTGTTGTCGTTTTTGGTGGCATATTTAAAATCTTTAATTTCATTTTTATCATATTCTTATCTTTATATGACAAAAGGGAATAATTTCGAATCCTTTTAGAAAATATAAATCAACAATTGAAAAAAAAAACGTTTGAAAAATGCTTTTTAATGATTAAGTTGCTTTTAATTTGTGTTTAAAATACTATTTAATCCTTTATTTTAAATAAACTAACAAAAAAGCCTGGTTTAAATTAAAAAACAAACAAACTAGATTTTGTTTTTTATTAAAAATAAAAATAATTAATCTTGTTTGTTACTATACGGACCTTGACAACAACATTAGATCACGGCGAATCTTAAATGACTAATTTAAAACAAGTTTGAAAATAGTATTTACTGCACAATTCAAGCTAATATGCATTAATTAAATAATTAAAATATTTGTACGTAAACAACAAACTTTAACGATAAAAATACATTTATACAATTTTGTTTTAAGGTGATTACAGTACAATGGTCAGATATTCTTCTTTAAACAACAAAATATATCTTAAGATATCTTGAGATATCCAAACGGAATTTTACATACGTAACTACAACATTGATATGAACGATTAAAAAATCAAAAAAGAGTAATTTCTTAATAGAAAAATTTACAAAAGAATGGAGGGTTTATTATCCTCTTTTCTAGCTACCTTTAGCGTGAATGTAGAATGTGATGCAGTCAGGCATTGATACATGCAAGTTCTTAGTAATATCCTAATGCACCTCGTTCCACAGTTGCTGTCAAAACACCTCTAAATTGACTAAACTCGGAGGATGTCCAACTTTCCAACTGGTCCCAGATATGCTCGTTCGGCCACAAATCTGGGGATCAAGCAGACCAGGAAAGGAAAGAATTATAGAGGAGACATGCGTGTGACAACCTTTCTGGGTGTGACTGCGAATTGCTTTATTTTATAACGGCCGTGGAGGATTTATTGATGAAGCTAACCCACATTTGCGTATGTGGAGAGGAAAACCACGAAAATATCCCATAGTGAGCCCGACGGCGAGGGGACTCTAAGCCATGACCCGTCAATCAGTGAGGATATTTTATGTATCAGTGAGGTAGCACATAAGGCTGAAGGGTGTCACGAACTTACCACTGGGTTGTCATTGGGCCGTAGACCAATATTAGGATGGATATTGTGTCGTATGCATTAGCACCCCATTAAAATATCGTGTACGAAAATATTTAAGGTTACTATTTCGAACAATATTAGGATTGCGGGGAAACTAAGTTATTAAGTTGGAAATTATTTTTTATTTATTTTTACGCATAGAGCATCATAATTTATCTGTCTAAATCATCTATTTCACAAAAACACACTTCACTGTATTTAAGTTGCTAAATGGATAAGATGTATTTACAGGAATACCAAATAAATGCATGAAATAAGATAATCATAAAATTCGATAAATGTACCTTGAAATTATTAATTTATTAACAAATACATTAATCATAAAATTTAGTTTAATCGTTAGTTTTTTTTTTAAAAAAAAGACTTAAAAATAATTTTTTATTCATGCAAAACATAATTTTTATTAGACTAATTTGAATTTTTCATAATTTAGTTTTGATCGAAATCTAATATGCTTTGAATCAGTTTACGTTGAAATAAAGTTAAATAAAAATTTATAAATATGTATGAAAATCTATTAACCTGAAGAAGGCTAAAAAGATTAGGATAAATATCCTTTTGCCAACTTCCGACGTAGGATGATGTTCTGCCAAAAGCTTGGTTGGTAAGAAGCTCCAGAACCATCATTCCATACGCCCATAAATCAAACGCTTTGCCCTCAACTACAGCCTCACTCTCGAAGGCCTCTGGAGGCCTATATATATACGGCAATCCAAGTTCAGACCTGCAAAACAAAATTATTCTTTTAGCACACTCAAACCGAGTCAAAACTCATCCTCCTTAATAAAAAAATGAAGAAAGTTTAAGAATTCAAAATCTTACTCAGCCTCAAGGTGGCAAACATACCAATTAAGTTTTAAGGAGCTTTGGCGAGTAAAATGAATATATAAATGAACAAGAGTAATTAAAAAGTAAAGCTTGAAGTGTGCATTTTGTATTTTAATATTCATTTTAGTCATATTTTTTTGTGTTAAAGTTAAAATTTATGTAAAAGAAAACATTATATTCATTCCATTTTGAAGTCCATTTCAATACTTATCATTGCAGTGATTTAAAAATACACAAGTCCCACTGTAGACTAATGGCAAAGCACGGTTTTCAGCAGATTTTAGAAGCTAGCATCTCTGGCTGCTTTCGGAGAACAGGTGGGTGACCTCTTTGATCAGTCTGCGAAGTGACCTAGTGTATGATATCGGTACCCTGTTAAACTATTTTGCCGTAAAGTAACTTCCCGCGCAGGTAGTCGGAGTGAAAACTGGGGAAGCCATTCCTACTGCTGATAAAAAATTTGGTTTTTTAGTATTAAAAACATGTGTACTGAAATATATTTTCAAAGAACATTTTAATAAAGGAATTATTATAAATGTATTTATGTTTAAATTTCAAAGTGATAAGGAAAAAAAACTGGATTGTTACCGAATTAGTGACTCACAATATATCGATTTCATTCAATAGAATAATGTATTAAAGCCTATAGTTGTAATTCATTTACGTCACGCTAGAGCTCCACAATGGGCTATTGGTGACGGTTTTGGAAGCAACTCTGTGGATGATCCGAAGACATGCCATCACAATTTTGGTTCTCTGTAGAAAAGGATGGAACTCCCGCTTCGACGACCCGGCGATCTGCGAGCGAAGTAGAACCGGCTGTGCACTTGGTTGTTCTTGGTGTAAATATGCCAACAAGATTATAAGCTAATAATAATCTTAATTATACTTTAAAACTATGCGAATATTAAAAAAAACTGAATTAATTAACTGAACTTAAAATACTCTAAGCAATGTATTGCAACAAACTATAAGCAAATATTTAATTACTCACCTTGGTATTGCCTTCGATGTTGAGGCAAGGAAAGTGAAATCGCTGATAACAGCTCTGTTATCATACGAAATCAACACATTATCTCCTTTTAGATCCAAGTGACCGGTCTCGTTTGAGTGCAAATAATTCAGACCACAAAGAGTGCCATGAAGCCAAGATTTTAAGCAGCCTAGGGCCCCTGATTGATTAAAAAAGTGCCTGTCTAGGACTGTATGTAGCAAAGTATTCCGCTGAATGGGCATCACAAAAATAACTACATTCGGGCTATGGAAGTTAAGGAGGAGAGGGATAATGTTTGGATGAGACAATTTTGGCCAAATTTCTATTTCGTTTTTCCTAGCGACTTCTTGGGGAACAATTTTCACGGCAACTTCTCGGCCAAATAGGTCAATCATTTTGTACACGTCGCCAAAGGAACCAAACCCAAGTTTGTTCACGCATACAAAATGATTGACTTCCAAAATCTTCATGGCATCCCTTATGTGGTGGTGATGTTGACCTGAAAAATCAGGAGGTTCATATAAATACCGGCCACACTGCATGTTATCAGTGATATTTCCGAGCTTGCTCGAACTTTTTATCAATTCGCAGGAAATAATTCCCAAAATCAATTTGCTGTAAAGCAAGAACTCTAAGAAGCACATTCAATCTTGAAGGCACAAGTTAGAATGACCAAAAATGGTTTCGCGAAAGTTTAGATTGTTTTTTTAACAATGAAAATGGCTCATTGTTCATACATTAACAATCGACATTTAATTGTTAGTAGCTATGAATTTTATTTCAAGAATGAGATGCCTTGATTATTTTTTCCTTCATCTAAGAAATCAGAACTAATTGTTGGAAAGTGAAATGAATAAATATGAGATTAATGTTATTTAAACTATCATATAAAATAGCATTTAAAAGTGAAATAAGAATCTTTCAATACTTATTATATAACCCTTCTATACCATTCACTATTCATTTTTCTTAGGAAATTTGATAAAAAGACTACTAAATAATATATATGGAATCACACATCAAATTAACCAAAATCTTAAATAAAAGCCCTACTTTGTTTATTCCATTCGTCTTCTAACTTGTTTCCTTAAAGTTTATTTTTTTTTAAAATAGAACAAGTTAAATGAAAAATAATAAAAATTAAAACTTCTTTTGCTATAAAAGAAATAGAAGAAAGGTTGAGATAATTCAAGCATAAAAAAACGCGTGCAGTTATAATTTCTTCTTATTAAAACTTTCATTTTAAAGATTTTCCAGATGAGTGAAATTTCAAGTTATAGACTAATTTCGGATTATATTAAGATAAGAAAAGCACAAATATAAATTGCAGGAGTTATAAACCCTGTATTTTAAGTTGTTAATGATCTGGAATAGCTTCTTAACTCTGATTTTAGCACCATTGCCTTATTTTATTCATTTTAGAATGAGTAGCTAATTTATTAAAAATTAAAAATAGCATTTAAGTTTAATAGATTTCTTTTTAATCAATCTTAAAGATGCATTTATACAAGAAAATTGAGAAGTTTCGAAAATTGAAATCTCAAATTTTACTTTGAAACGAATTTTAAATGCAAGAAACTACGAAAAATAGCAACATATAAACCTTCTAAGCATTAATAATTATTTGAATGAGCGGTTAAAAATTAACTAAATAAGAATAACCAATTAAGATAGAATAAATAAGATTTTGTTTTAAAAAAAATTTCTACAAATATTTTTCTATAAATGTTTGTTCTCATGCACGCCTATTTTAAGACCACCAATAATTTTTTTTTACAAAAGTACTCAAAGTACAAAAATAAATGAAAATTTATGCTTTACAAGTGTACAAAAAATTATAAAAATTACACAATTTATCAACTTTTATGGATATGATCCGGACATAGGGGTTCCATAGTAAATGAGATTATTTAAAAAGCTGTCGATGGGGACATAGGGGTTCCATAGTAAATGAGATTATTTAAAAAGCTGTAGATGATTATTTCTGGGCATATATGGTGAGTGTGGGCTTATATGACGCCATATTTTAATTCCATACTAATTTTAAATAAACTCCACAGTGCAAAAAGAAAAATAATATTGTCTAAACTTTTATCGCCACTAAAAACGGACAAAACAATTTTTTAAAACATTTCTTTTCTTTTTCTGCAGTTTAAATATTGATGCTAAATCGTTGAAACTTAATATTTTTACTAATTAGCTAGTAATAAAATCAATAATTTCTTCTTAATTTTTATCAGTCCTTTTTCAGCTGTTACATGTCCCTTAGGTGCCTGATATTGTTACTATACGTGTAACAACTCAAAATTCAAAACTGCATTATTATGTTTTAAATCAATTGATATTGGTCTCTCACGTTTAACTTATTCAATTAATAAATATTACGTGATTGGTATGATTTTAGGGCAAGTGACATGCATCAGGCAATTAGTTTCGTAAAACGTACCAATTACAGAACTTGCGAAAAATATTTATTTTTAATGCTTACTGTCCTTCTATTATTAGCAAAAATATATTATTGTCACAGTTACAATTTCAATTTCACAGAAATGTTACAGTTACTCATTTCTTTAAATCTCTTCATCTTATTATTTTAAACATGATATTTCAAACCCTTCATCTCATGACTTGAAATTTTCAATGATTTTTTTTAAAAATTAGAATATCTATTTAATGAATATTGTTTTTTTTTTCAATATCTCAAAAATTTTACTTTTCTTTCAGAAATTATGTCCCGCAGTGGGTTGATCGTGAGGACAAGTTTTTTCAAATGTGAGAAAGCAGAGTGGGAAATCCCCGTTGTCCTAGCAGCTTTACAACAAACACTCTTTCCCTCTTCCCGCAGTGGATTGATTGTAAAGATACGGTTCCCAGTAGAACACCGAAGTCAAGCATCATTGGCTGCGATCCGTAAGTGGGGGTGTGACCATTTTGATAAGCCTGTATAGGTACTAAGGGTGTGCGGTATTAGTCCTTGTTAAACTGTTCTACCGTAAAGTGCTCTTCTTCGTCGTATGTAATGTATGAGTGTACGTATGTATGCACAAAAATGTTTGTATCATCTTGCATTATATGTATGTATATACAATGTATGCATGTACACTAGTACATATAATGTATAAATGTTTGCATTTACGAGAAATATATGTATTTACAATTTATGTTCATACATTGTGTATGTAAGTCAAACTCTTTACCCATCAAGGTTATGTCTGTGTCTATAGAAAGATGCAAAATATCGTTTGCTCTTAAATGTCTTATTGCAGGAATTTAACCATGAAACTTAGACAAGTATGAATATTTATTTTTATGTTATTTTAACTTACTCCAGCTTAACATTATTGTTTTATAAGTTCTTATACTTAATAGTGCTAAAAAGTAGTTTATAACAGTTTAGTTACTTAAATTCATGGTAAAATTTTGTTCCAATATCTATAAAATTCGATTTCTTATCGTTTTTGAAAGAAACGATAATCATATTTAAAATTCCTAAACATAATTTTAACTTAAAAAATTAAACGCTTTTTGTCATGTAAACATTTCACTGAACTATGCGTTATATTACGTAAAAGTACATTTCTTCAAATATTTTATAAAAATACTTGAAAAGTATTTTTATTCAAATACTTTTAAAATACTACAGAACAATTAAAACTGACAATTGATTTTAGATATCGTTTGAGTTAGTCATTTAAATTGCTTGAGTTGTTATTAGTGGTTGTAATAATTAAAGTTTTGAAATTTAGATAACTTACATAAGTTGTATACATTGTATTGTAATTATATTTAGATATTCATACATTGTACATCATACATTCATTGGACAAACCTGCATGCACTTATCTCCAATATATGCATGCACATAATTACAATAAATACATGTCGAATGTATGTACACTATATATATATATATATAACGAGTGTATGTATTATTGCATATACATATATTGCGCTTACGTAAATACATACATTGAAAATAGTATTCACGATTACAAGTAATTGATTACATAGCTGNTATATATATATATATATATATATGGGTGTACGTTGTATGAGCTAACTAACGCATATAAATTGGTGAAACATAGTGCATACGCAAGTACACTGTATGAACATACGTATTGTATATATACTTGCGTACGTGTTTTGCATGTACACATATGCGTACGCATTTGCATGTGCAACCGTGCACGCATACGCACGTTTGCTTGCATATTTTGTGTGCATACGTGCATACTAAATACATTGTGTGACCTACTTTCGTATGCATGTACACATGAACATAGAATGTACGTAAGTACGGATATACTATGTACTTTAATACTATGTGCGGTTATACAATGTATGTAGGCATTCAACCTTTTTTAATTATTCATGCAAGTATTAATACACAGTGCTCGCTCGTGTATAACGCATGCATACATAACGCATACGCATAAACATACAGCGTAATTAAGTGCTCATGTATCTACAACATGTTTATGTATTCACGCAGTAACTATTTTTGCAATTATTCGTTAGATTATGATTGCTGGTAAAAATGACTGCTTATAATAGTACATATTGACTTTATTGATTGTTTAAAATAAAAGATTTCAGTTACTTGTAACCAAATGCCAGTTATCGCATCTTGTTGTGATTACAGGTAATTATAATCACTTTTTATCTGAAATAGTTTCTTTTAACTTATAAAATAATTACATGTAGTTTATTATCATGTATGTTTTATTTGTAGTTGTCACAATCGTAGTCAATTAGAGTATTCCGTGCCAATTTTTGCTGACCAGTGGAATTATCCAGTTATTCTTGACTAATGAATAAAGAATAATGAATAAAGAATAATGAATAAAGAATAATGAATAAAGAATAATGAATAATGAATAATGAATAAAGAATAATGAATAAAGAATAATGAATGATTTATTCTTCATTCAAATTATTTCTGACTAAGGAATAAATCTTTATTCATTATTCAGGAAGATTTTGAATAATTATTCATCATTCTTTATTCATTATTCTGATTGACAAATACCCATCTCTGCTTTAAGACTGCACTAGAGCTTGAGCTTTTTTTGATTAATTTTCGGTAAGAATTGTAATGTGAAAGGTGATAATTTTGGAATTACTTTCACAAATTTATTTAACGAGATTTATAATTGGAGTACATAAATAATTTTTACAAAAATAGTTATCTTAAATTAGGGTCGTACATTTTGAATATCACATTTTCCAAACATATTTGTTTTCGTTACGTATACAATAATGCATGATAGTATTAATGATTAATGTATCAGTGTATTTCGGTAATATGTGTACATTTTTGTTAACTCCCTCTTCTATTCATTTACCATAAATATGAAGCATTATCCACAGTTTCCTTACGAAATATATTTAAAGATATAAAAAAAAACAGTGTAAACATTCTAAAACAACTTAGTGCTCGACTTCGCGAGCAGGTCGGTGGACTACCAAAGCGGGGGTGCCATCCCCTCTGCAGAGGATCAAAATTGTGATGGCATGTCTTTGGATCATTCTCAGGGATGTTTCCCAGACCGTCGCCAATAGCCCATTGTGCAACTCTAGTGCGACCTAAATGAACTCCAAAACAACAGCAGCAAATTAAAACAACTTAAAAACGTATAGGAAGGGAACAACAAATTAAATATTAAAATTGAGATTTTAAATTGATTTTGAAAGATTAAAATTTACAAAAAAGTTCTTAAATATATATACTAAGAATATAATTTTCTCATAGCTGATATTAAAAGAAGTTGGCTTAGCCACAAAATTCCCTAAAAATAATGAGCTTATAATAGCTATTATTATGACCCCGAAATAGCTATGCAATTAGTTAGAAATTTTGCGTTATACATAATATATTAGATACTATCGTGTTCAATTAAAATATCGATGCAAACATCTACTTTTGCTTAGCTATATATAGCATAGTAAATAGATGATAAATGGTTTAAAGTTAATTTATTTAAAATGTCCCATACAAATATATTGCGCCTAATTTCGCAATGGAATTTGGAAATTAGTTTAAGTACTTTGAAAGTAAATTCCCTAAGACCCTTTGTACTTTTATCGTCTAGTTATTTTATTATTCGTAACCGTTAGTTGAAGAAGTATTTATTGAATAAGTAAGAACCATATAAGTTTGAACCAAAGCATAGTTAATAAAATTAAGGTTTACATATAATTAAATGGATTCTTTTCTAACAAAAATAATTTATTACCCACACTTTTGTTAAACTCTATTTACACCAATTTTGTGTGTGCTTAATTAACCAAAAGTTTGTGAGTTAAAAGGTTGAATGCTTCTGTAAATGTATGAAGAAATGTAATTACTTCCAAAATGGAAAGCCTTTATAAATGAACGAAGTGAAAAATGGATACATACATTAGTTTATATTTAAAAAGGCTACTGATGTAATAATGTTTGAATTCAGATGAGATTTTTTTCAAATCAATGCTATGCTTTTAAAACTTTTTTTTGGAATACTAAATGCGATTAGCAGTTTATAAAATTTTCCTCATACCAAATTTTAAATTTGAAATATAAGGAATTGCTTGATAATAATTAAAATTAGAAATTCGTTACTCGGAAACTTGTTACAATATATAATAGAAAAATTTCACAAATAATTAAAGAAAACTGCATCCTGAAAAAGCGTCCAATAATCATATTTAAACATATAAATTAGAACCAGAAGCCAAAAAATTTCGATTATGAAATATATTGATTTATTTATTCTATTTTTGCTGTTAAGTGTATACGATTATATGATTTACTGAGATTCTGTAATCCACATCAATTTTCAGAAACCATACAAGTAGAAAATTGCTAGTTAAGGTCACTGATTTAGATTTAAAGAGCAAAAAAGCAGACAAACTATCGAAAACTGTAAAAACACTGATTAGAAATGCTGACGAAAACTTTAGAAGTCAGTTTGTGGCCAACGAAATTTGGCAATAAAATACGAATATTTGGCTATGGAATAGTAGAATATAATTGTTCTACTCATTTTATTGCTTGATGGAATTTAGATGTGTTTCTTACAATCACTTTTCAACTCCTTTTGATTTACTTTGGTAATCAAACAAGCTTTATTATTTTCAACATTACCTACCTCCAATGTGATTCGTTAGAATTTAATAGCGTGCTCATTTATTTTAATATTACCTTCCTCAAATGTAATTCGCTAAAATTTAATAGCGAATTACTAATAGCGAATTACTAATAGCGAATTAATAAAATTAATTAATTTAATTTTATTTTTTTCCTTGTCTAAATATTAATTAAAAAATTTAGTGGACGTACTTTTTTGTTTTCGACAATGATTTTGAAATTATATTTTAAGAGCAATTTTTCTGAAAGCAGTTAAAAATAGTACACTTATAGTTTTAAAAATAGTATAATGTACATGTATCGTTAAAGGAATATAGAGATATTAAGATCACAAACTGGATAAACTAGGTATTTCATGCTGCAATTAATTATAGGGTTAAAATTTTTTATTGAAAAATTATTTTAGAAACTTACTATAGATATCTATTTTTTTACCTTTTTTTGTGCCGAGAATTTCAAAACTGATTTTGAAATCAGTTTATATTGAGTTGACTTTAAAAATAATAAATTTTGAAAATAATAAACTTTAAAATGATATTGAGTTGATTTTAATAATGCAAAATTTCCTTTTATCGGATAAAAATTACGGAAATTAATCGTAATTAAACTAGAAAATAGATGAATTTCTTAAATCTACGAAAAATAAAAATAAAGGTCAGCTGCTTGGCATTTTAAACTAATTTTATTGTATTTTTTAAGCTTATTTCATACATCTTCGTTGAATTTTTTATANTTTTTACCTTTTTTTGTGCCGAGAATTTCAAAACTGATTTTGAAATCAGTTTATATTGAGTTGACTTTAAAAATAATAAATTTTGAAAATAATAAACTTTAAAATGATATTGAGTTGATTTTAATAATGCAAAATTTCCTTTTATCGGATAAAAATTACGGAAATTAATCGTAATTAAACTAGAAAATAGATGAATTTCTCAAATCTACGAAAAATAAAAATAAAGGTCAGCTGCTTGGCATTTTAAACTAATTTTATTGCATTTTTTATGCTTATTTCATACATCTTCGTTGAACTTTTTCTAATTTCATCTCAGCCCCCCCCCCCCTAGAAGGAATTATGCAATTAGAAGCTTCAGCGATTTTCTAAAAATAGAGCTTACGAATGACAAAAAAAATGATTTTTTTCTCTCCTATCAATTACACTAATATCACGCAGAGAAAAATATTTTGAGAAAAGTAATGTATTGTGAAGTCATTTTTGGTAAAAATAAAAATTTGATATTTAAACCATTCATTTGATAATTCCATCACAATACTTAATTAGTTACAATACACAATAGTTAATTAGAAATTCTGATTTTAAAAACTGTATTTCTTATTACCACACATTTATTAAAAATACAAAACTGAAAAATAAGTTGAATGAACGAAATAAATGTTTTTTTTTTAAATCTAAAATATCATAATAAAATCAACAAATTTTGCTGCATTTACCAAATTTAGATATTAATTTGCATCTTCTAATGTGTGTACTTTTTGCTTCTATTATCGGTAGTGTTGACGTATGCCTGTTTAGACAGAAGGAGTGTGATTGTTCCTGTTTTTCAGTGGCGCCATCTATGGCCAAGAATTCGACTTTTCCCACACCATACGTCACACCCGTTTATAGGGTGAACCCATTCATGCATACATTTTCAGTAATGATTCTAAAACTATACTTGAAGGAGGGTCATGATGAAACCAGTTAAAAATAGGCTATACACTGCTAGACAATTGATTAAAGTGCATGATAATAGCAAATATAAAATTGAAGGCAGGAAAACGTGAAAATTATCATAACTACGAGATATAGTAAGACGTGCTTTGAGTTAGCAAATTTTGGGTTGACGAACTTATTTGTCACGTGACAGCCCTTATAATAGATATAAAGGATTTCAGCTTTGTTGTTCAAAATCAAAATGTAACGAGAAACAATAAATTGACGAATTTAGAATTTTTGATATGTCTTTCCGAAGTCATTTAGATGATTTTATGCTTGGTCATATAATCGGCAAGGTTGAATCAGTTGAAACTAATAGGTGTAGTTTTGATCATGCTTTTTTTCTCTATGTAATGAGGAAGTTAACTGAAGTGTAACGCGTCACTGGGGCTGAATTATTTCCTACAGGAAGTTTTTTAGGTTCTGAAATTATCTATAAAATTTATTTTGTCTGTTTTGAAATAACTCTTAAATTATAAATTATATAAAAAAAAATTTACTTTGACTATCCCGCCAATATTACTTTTTCAGACAGAAAAATTGCTGATTATAAAGAGTTACTTTAATTTGAAAATTTCATTAAGAATTTTAATTAGAAACTCTAATATTTGAGTTTGAATATGTTATATTTAAAACATTAAATTATAACATTAGAATGAAAACTCTATTATTTTGAATAATAAATTCAATATTTTCCGTTGAGATTTTTGGTGCGAATACCTCGCCAAGAATACTTCATTTCTTAGACAAGAAGAATTGCTGCCTATAAACTTTACTGCCTATTATTGCTGCCTATAAGCTTACTTTAATTTAAAACTTTATTTAAGAATTTCGGTCAGAAACTTTAATATTTTTTTAATGTATTAGTTTTAAAAAATTTAGTAATTTAGTAATAAAATTCGAATAAAAATTGAACAAAATTATTAGAACAAAAGGTTTTGCATAATTCTATAATTTATAGACCGCTAACGAGACCCCTAGACTTAATAACAGACATCTAACGAGAAATATTTCAAAATTATTTCTTGCAAGTATCTTTAACAGTATTTTTCCAAAGCTATTATCAGGTTGAGAATATTTTCAGTGATTAAAAAATTTTTTTAAATCAAATTTACATTTTCAATGATTTGTCTCACTGAAAATAATGAAAACTAGACGAATTGCTTCATGTATATAATTTTATAATTAAAAAGAGAGCAGAAAATAAACGTCAGCTTGATTTGCTCACAAAATCGACTAACTTCCCTTTAAAACTGAAAAAAATAGAAATGCGCCTTGAAAAGAAGAAACATATTTTAAAAACCGTTCTATCACATGAAACGATCAATTATAACAGACGCTCTAAGCTATTTTCTTCCTTCCTCAAGAGCGCCGAAAAGCGTAGAAGCGCAATTTTCAGTTTCAGTAAATGTTCCTTCTTTCAAAAGATGCGCTTTTTGAAAGACAGTTTTTATTATCAAAGCAGCTACTTGCGCAAGCAAGTGCAGCTGAGATTAAATGTGCTAATTGCAAGTATTAAGACAATGCAGCAAGGAAAACGAGGAAATTAAAATTTTGTTTGTTTATTTCATGGACTGAATTAACCCGTCCCCTCTAAAATTCCAGTGTATCCCTCCCAACTTCACGATGTTGTGTAAAATCATCCACCATTTCACTCTTCTCCCGGGCTTCATTTTCCCCGCATGCGTAGATTCAATTTGTGACGTCAAATGATGAGCGTCTGTCGCTAGTTGCTGAGTGGAATAGTTTGATGATCGTTTGGCAATGTTGTTTAAACTCTTGAAGAATATAGTTCGCTTCAATTCAAATTCAAATATTGGAATGTAGTTTAAATTAGAAGTATGTATGGGCTCCATAAATGAAAACATTTCCACACTACATAATTTAACTAATGTTTAACTAACTTTCAATTTAGAAAATTACGATAATTAATAAAAATATGCAAGTTATAAAAATAATTGTTTTTGTTATAATCGAAATTATATTTATTTAATATATCTGCCATTTTCTTGAAATAAAGAAAGAAAAAAAATTCTGAGAATAATTTAACTCATTTTAAAGAAGCATGAAAACTGATTTCAATATGTAATAACTTGAACCACGTAATCACTGATTTTTCAGTTTCGGAAATAATGTGTATTTTTCAGTTTTGAAACTGAGGATCAATTTTTTTTGGTTTGTGTAGAATGAGATTCTTAAACGAATCTTAGATTTTCTTTCTCGCCGTTTATTTAAAATGTGTAATCGGTTTTTCTCCACAAGCAATAGTTTTTATACAATTTAATAATATATTCCTAAACAGGCCTTTTAAAAACTCACTCGAGGGAATACTAATTACCTCCACTTCTCTGCTACGAAGGAAAATGGTAGGGAGAAAGTGATAATAAATTTCTGCTTATTATGCGATACATTAAGGTCATTTGCTCCTTTTTATCTTAAGTGTTATTTTCAAATGACAAACAAGCACAATGCATATACATAAACCTATACGTTACTTATGAACTCGTATATTCATATTAAAAATAAATTAAGGTAAACCTTGTTTCAGACTTGAGCCTTGAAATTCCTACATCCGCTATAACCCTGAAATCTCTACACCCGATTTAGCTAAGATTATGTACTAAATAAATGCAACAAAAAATGTGTTCCCCAATGTAACGAATTGAGGCATTTCAAAAATGCGCAATTTAGCTTCAATGCCATGATTTCAATAAATAAAATCATTTATTTATTGAAACCATACCTCATACAGTTATAATATTGAAGTAGTAATAAATTACGATTACATTTTTCATTTCTTATTTTTTTTAAATATTGGTCATTTTAGAATAAAATATTAAAAATAATTATTCATAATTAGCAGTAGAACAATAATTTTAATCAAAATTTTTGAAAAAATAATGATATAAGATAGTAATTATAATTCAAAAATAGTTAATAAAAGAAGCAATTGGTTTCATTCAATTAAGAAATTAAATTTAAATTATTTTGCGAAATAAAACTATTATTCTAAGATAAGCAAACTTATTGAAAGCTAATTTGAAAAAATTGATAGATTAAGCCATAAATTACAGTTGTTCTAAATGCAAATAAGTTTTCACACCATTAAAATTTACAAACCAATGTCGTACAATCACCCATATTTTGTATCAATTTATTATAAAAATTTATTTTTCAGCAATTTTATAATTGCCTTGCTCAAAGAATCTTTAAAAAATTATATTTTCCTATTTAAAGACAATTTGTTGAAAAGATTTATTTAGATACCTTTATGTAAGGAATAAAAAATCATTACGGATTATAGCTCTTTTACGTCATTTTCACAACAAATGAAAATTGCTTTTACAAAACTGTTTGCAATTTCTACAAAATTGAAAAAGAAATGTTTGAATGTCTTATAGAAAAATGTTAGAGTAGAATGTTACTTTAACAATTGAGGACGAATATTAATATGCTTTGTTTCAGGAAACGTTTTAAATAAGAAAACTAAAATTATATAAAGACAATGGAGAAATAACTAAAGCTTTTAATTAATTATGATCTTTTACTTTTTGATTTTCAAATATTTAATTTACAGAAATAAATAGCATTTAAAAATAAAAGGTATTTTTGTTTTTAAAATTGAATACTAGCAAATTAAAAACTTTGAAGATGAAAAAATAAAGGAAGTGTTCTTTTTTTAATTTTTCATCACATACTTTTATATAATTTCTAAACGCAATATAATTAGAAAATACATAGTTTAGACTGATTATTTTATTGATTTTAAAGATTACTGATAACTGATTATTTTATTGATTATTAATTCTTATGTAAGTTACTATTGAAATTTCAAATAATTAAAAAATTGTGCCCCGTCATCTGTTTTTGTTTTGAATTAAAAGCAAGAGAAATAGAAAAAGTGCATAAAACTGAAAAGCGTAACTAGTTTTTAAATTTATTTGCTTTTGTAAAATACAAATAAATATTTTGAATATATTTTTCTCCTTAACTTTAAAATTAAATTTTAATGCACTTTAGATTTTTTTCTCGGAACAATTAATGCAGAATAATTTCAAGAAGAAAAAAAAAAGAAAATGAAAGTACATTTTACGGTAATTTATTTCTAGCTTCTACGAAACAGCTGTAAATGAAATGTTTTTAGTGCTTAGATCATAAATCAAAAGTCTTTATTTTTTCTAAAGCTTTCTTAGCAATTAACAAGTGTTTTTCTTTTTCAAACAAAACTATGAATGCTTACACAGATAAATTTTAATTATAAATGCGTTTGACGAAGACCATTTTAAAACAATTTTAAGCAGTATTATACTTAATTAAAAAATAATGGACAATGTTCCAAACATAAAATAAATGATTTGTTCCGGCAAAAAAAGTGCAAAATAGATTTAATAGTTTGTTTTAACAAAAATGAAATATTTTTCCGCCGAAAAGGCATTTAATTATTTATTTTTTGTAATACATTAAAATACCCATCTCATTGTAATTTTGTTGTAATCATTGCAAATTTTTCTTTTTCTGTAATAATATGATCAAAATTTGTAAGTACTCCGAGAATAACAATATGGTCANTAAAAGCTAGAGAAGCAGAAAAAGTCCATAAAACTGAAAAGAGTAACTAGTTTTTAAATATTATTTGCTTTTGTAAAATACAAATAAATATTTTGAATATATTTTTCTCCTTAGTTTGAAAATTAAATTTTAATGTACTTTAGATTTTTTTCTCGGAACAATTAATGCAGAATAATTTCAAGAAGAAAAAAAAAAGAAAATGAAAGTACATTTTACGGTAATTTATTTCTAGCTTCTACGAAACAGCTGTAAATGAAATGTTTTTAGTGCTTAGATCATAAATCAAAAGTCTTTATTTTTTCTAAAGCTTTCTTAGCAATTAACAAGTGTTTTTCTTTTTCAAACAAAACTATGAATGCTTACACAGATAAATTTTAATTATAAATGCGTTTGACGAAGACCATTTTAAAACAATTTCAAGCAGTATTATACTTAATTAAAAAATAATGGACAATGTTCCAAACATAAAATAAATGATTTGTTCAGGCAAAAAAAGTGCAAAATAGATTTTATAGTTTGTTTTAACAAAAATGAAATATTTTTCCGTTGAAAAGACATTTAATTATTTATTTTTTGTAATACATTAAAATAACCATCTCATTGTAAATTTGTTGTAATCATTGCAAATTTTTCTTTTTTTGTAATAATATGATCAAAATTTGTAAGTACTCCGAGAATAAAAATACGGTCAAAACACCAGAATATAATAAATTTTACTGTATTTTAAGCTATTTGAGAACGCCAAAAACTTGTTAAATTTTACCGTAGCGTTTGGTAATGATAATATTTGATATTTTTGGTAATATAGTATGATTTTCTAATATGCGATAAAATTTGGTAAATGGAATGAAAGGAATGGTTTAAGTAAAGTATATTTTGGCCTTTAATGGCTGAATTATGTTTTTTTTTCTCTACCAGAAACATCATTACTACACTGAACGTTAATTTTACTTGAATTTTTATGTCCGTGTGAAAGAAAAACTGGGAACACAGTTTTGATTAAAATGATTTGTTAAATTTTTTTGTAGGTAACTAATTTAGTTTCAAGATTCACAAAAATCTTATTTTTAGACTCATTAATCAAAGATTAATTATTCATATTCATTCAAAAAATATGTGTAAATGAAAATTTTTACTAATTCTTACATATTGGCATTTTAAAATCGTTAATTTCATACCAAATCAACCAATGAAGGGTTAAATAATTATTAATGTACTCCTTTGATTCAATTTTGATGTATTATAAACAATAATTAAATGATAAAACAGAATATAAAAAAGGAAGAATCTTAAAAATTGCAAAAATTTGCAATTTTTTACATTTTTTAGAAAAAATTTTGTTAATTGATTCAAAATATTTTAATGTTTCATTTACTATAGTAAATCTGCAAATAAATTAAGTATTTCATCAAAATCTGTCCAGTTTATTCTGAGAAGACATGAGAAACGACACTGGAAGAAAAATACAAGTGCGGTTAGTATTGTAATTTTTTTTTAAAGTTTCTAATGAGAAATATACAGTTTAGCTTTTCTTGTAAGAAATGCTACTTGCTTTTTACGTATTAACCATCTGATGCGGTAGGTTAAACATGTGAAACCTACCGCAATTTTGAAGACTAAATTTAACTTGATGACTTTGCTGACATACAAACTAGTTCTAATCAAATTACGGGAAAAAATGCTCAATCAAAAATTAAAAGTTGTAGTATTATTAATGTAATTTTTTATATTAAGTTTGTAGCTAACAGAATATTTTATTTTCTTTGAATTATTATATTCGATGGTAGCTGAGATGAAATTCTATTTCTATAGTGGTAGCTAATATTAAGCAATTTTCAGTTTCTTCATAGCAAAATTTAAACCAGTTATTAATTTTTGCAGGCGAATACGAATCCTGATTGCTATACTCTTCGATAAAATTTAGAAAGTTGATACATTTGTGTTCATGAATTCAGTTCAGATAGCTTTTTTTGTAGTACAAAACAGTAGAGAACACAAGCGATATTCTTCTAATTTTTTAACCATTGCCTGAAAATTTTAAAAATAACGTGTTTTAAACAAGTTGTTGTAAATTGATGTTTTCCATTGTTATTTTTTATTTAAAAAATATCATTAAAGAAAATAACTAACATGAATATTGTTAAATAACTGAAAATAGTGAAAGGAATTTTGATGACTTTATCCTTTCGTAAAGGTAATCGATAAACTCTAAATTACATATTTTCCTAAAAATCTAAAACTATAAAGTAATTTAAAGTTTAATTATTTCACGATCTTACTAAACAGCTGTTTTCTAGTACTAACGTAAACTTTGTAGTAGTAGTAAACGTTAAACGAAAATCCGGGTAATTCGGGATCTTCTTTGACGTCACTGGCGCAAGCGCTCTCTAGCAAGTTCAGACTTGCCAAAGTGAGAAAACACAGAAGGCGAAGAGTTGATCGAAGGAAGAGGTTTGCCGAATTCCGTATTTGATCATGTAAGAAAAAAGGAAGAAATTTGAAAGAACTCTAAAGCAGGGATTATTTCTTTTTCTTATCTGTTCGTTTTTTGCTGAAAGGGATTTTTCGAATTGTTCCATGCACTGGTTATGTTCGTTTGCTCACATAACTTTGTTGTAAAGTTGAGTTGAGAAGAGTTTTGTGAACTTCCGTGACTATGTTTATTATCGTTTTCTAGCGTGTGCTTGATGGAAAAAGTTGTGCGCCTTCTGCAGAAGTTTTTGCCTAAAAAGACGACAAATCGTCTATAAAAAGTAAGACAAGTTTAGTTGTTTATTATTTACAAAACCTTTTAACAATATTTTTCACAAACAAGAAAAAGATTTAATTTACGTTTATAAAATTCGGTCACGCAAAATTGATTTTTCAAAAGATTCAGATTAATATACTTTTGTTAATCTATTGTGCTTGACTTCCTAAAATTATTCTCAAACTAGTTTTATGTTGAATAATATTTATTCACATAAAAAGTTTTAAACTAAGTATTAAGCGCTTTTTTAAAAGGTTCTTTATAAACTACATAATTTAATTCAAAATTGTAAATTTTAAAATATAAAATAAGATTCAGTAAAAATTTTCGAATTTAAAAAGAAGTAACAAATTATTTAGGCATATGGATAAAAGTGTTTTTCTTTACAATTTTTAAAATTTATTGAAACGTTCAATTGTAGAAAAAATTTTGTCGAAACGATTGCTTTAATAAATATCAGTAAATGCGGAATAATTTACTTAATAAAAAATTTAGTAAATTACTGAAATAAAATTAATTATTTTCAATGACCACTACAAATAATACAACTGCTATACTTTATCTATATCTGAACCATACACTAAGGAAAAAATTATGGTCAAAACTAACAAAATGTGGCTAAATTTGCCATATTTCTGGCTGTATGGGAACATAAAGAATCTCAGTAATTTTAACCGAAGCACTTTGGTAATGATTTTAGTAAATTAACAATTAAATATGGTTTAATAGTGTGTGACAAAATTTGATAAATGTTGTAAAATTTGGTAAATGTTTCATGTTACATTGGAGCAAGGCATAAAAACCATTAGTTCGATAAAATTTACTTTTCAGTTTTGCATATTTAGTTCGGTAATGAGAACTATAAGTTAGAAAACTAGAGTTTCTGATNAGTAGTAAACGTTAAACGAAAATCCGGGTAATTCGGGATCTTCTTTGACGTCACTGGCGCAAGCGCTCTCTAGCAAGTTCAGACTTGCCAAAGTGAGAAAACACAGAAGGCGAAGAGTTGATCGAAGGAAGAGGTTTGCCGAATTCCGTATTTGATCATGTAAGAAAAAAGGAAGAAATTTGAAAGAACTCTAAAGCAGGGATTATTTCTTTTTCTTATCTGTTCGTTTTTTGCTGAAAGGGATTTTTCGAATTGTTCCATGCACTGGTTATGTTCGTTTGCTCACATAACTTTGTTGTAAAGTTGAGTTGAGAAGAGTTTTGTGAACTTCCGTGACTATGTTTATTATCGTTTTCTAGCGTGTGCTTGATGGAAAAAGTTGTGCGCCTTCTGCAGAAGTTTTTGCCTAAAAAGACGACAAATCGTCTATAAAAAGTAAGACAAGTTTAGTTGTTTATTATTTACAAAACCTTTTAACAATATTTTTCACAAACAAGAAAAAGATTTAATTTACGTTTATAAAATTCGGTCACGCAAAATTGATTTTTCAAAAGATTCAGATTAATATACTTTTTTCAATCTATTTTACTTGATTTGCTAAGATTATTCTCAAACTAATTTTATGTTGATTAATATTTATTCACATAAAAAGTTTTAAGCTAAGTTTTAAACGCTTTTTTAAAAGGTAGACTACATTATTAATTATAGACTACATTATTTAATTCAAAATGTAAATTTTAAAATTTAAAATAAGATTCAGTAAAAATTTTTGAACTTAAAAAGAAATAACAAATTATTTAGATGTATGGATAAAAGTGTTTTTCCTTACAATTTTTTAAAAGTATAGAAATGTTGAATTGTAGAAAAGATTTTGTAGAAATGATTGCCTTAATAAATATCAGTAAACGCGGAATAATGTACTTAATAAAAAAATTTAGTAAATTACTAAAATAAAATTAATTATTTTCTATGACCACTACAAATAATACAACTGTTATATTTTATCTATATCTGAACCATACACTAAGGAAAAAAGTATGGTCAAAACTACCTAAATGTGGTTAAATTTGCCATATTTCTGGCTGTATGGGAACGTAAAGAATCTCGGTAATTTTAATCAAAGAACTTTGGTAATGATTTTAGTAAATTAACAATTAAATATAGTTTAGTAATGTGTAACAAAATTTTATAAATGTGGTAAAATTTAGTAAATGTATCATGATACATTAGAGCAAGGCATAAAAACCATTAGTTCGATAAAATTTACTTTTCAGTTTTGTATATTTAGTTCGGTAATGAGAACTATAAGTTTGAAAACTAGAGTTCCCGATAAACTATTATAATTTGAATGGAACTGTCTCAAAAGACGATATAAAATTTATTTCGTACTGAAAATCCTTTCTTTTTTCTTTTTTGTATAATTTTGAGTAAATCTACAAATATTTTTTAGAGTAACACTTTTCTTTCTTATTTTATTATTACACTTTATTCTTATTTAAAAGACTAAGGAAAATTTTCATTCATAAAGAAGATTTTTTCCAGTAAAAATCAAATAGCGTTATATCTTTCTCATAATTAAGTAAAATTGAGAACAAGTGAATGATATAAAAAAATAGTTTAATATCAGATACATAAATTACTCCATAATTTGTAACATTGTCGACATCACTCTAAGTATAAAGAAGCTAAAAATAGGTCACTTAGAGCTTAAAAAATGTGCCACTATTTATTATTCTAGAATATTTCTTTAATTAAATATTGCTTTGTTGCCTTCATAAGTAATCAGTCAAATATGGTAACATGCAATTCAAATAAATCCATATAATTCTTGGATAAAGGTAATATTTGAATAAACACCAAAAGTTCAGAAATCTATAATTATTTAAACAAATATAATTATTTAATTATTGCCTGTCTAATTAAAATGGAGCACTTAAATTTACCCATTATTCAATAATTTATAATTTCAATAATTATAATTATAATTAATTATAATTTTTATTCAATAAAAGTTAATTTCTAGTTTACCTATGTCAATGTATATACAACAAACGAAAATTATTATTTGTTCCACATCCAGCAACACTACTAATAACACCCTGTAAATGTGTTACCTTACATTACGAGGATTTATGCCGAGGAGCTGAGCTTCACCATCTGTTGGGCAAATCATCTTTATTTCCTGCACAGAACAAACAAGTTTTTTCTCCTTATTGTTCTAAAAATCTGAATTCGGTCTTAGTAACTTTTAGGGAAATGTTTGAAAATATTTTCTTTAATTTAGTACCTTTCTTTACTTTTTATTTAGTTACTTTTTGTCTTAAATATTCATTATATGCATTGCTACACAGATATACACATATATACCTCTAATTATTAAGACGTTAAACTTCCTCCATTATTATTAATTATTCTGAAACATATTTTGAATTGAATGTAATTTATTTTTATAAATAATCAATAAAATATATTATCATGTAATTAAAAATAATCCATCTAATTCGAGATAGAAGAAGAAGATGTAACATTTGGGAAAACCTAGCAATTTCAGAAATACGTCATTATTTTAGCAAAAATTATTTTTTTTAATTATTGTTTGTCTAATAAAAACTCGATCAGTTGAACTCAAATATTATTGAATAAATTAATTAGTTTATATCTAGTTCAATTATGACAAGGTATAAAACAAATGAAAATAACTATTACTTTCACATCCAAGTAACACTACTTATTACACCCTGTAAATATGCTGCCTTACACTAAGAAGATCTATGCTTGGAAGTTGAGTTTCAAAGTATTTTTGGTTTATAATCTTTTCTTCCTATACAGAACAAATAGTTTTATTATCATTATTGTTCTAATAACTGGCTCTTGTAACTTTTAGGGAATTTGTTGAAATAATTTCTTTATTGTAAAACTTTACTTAGCTTTCTGTTTATCTCAAAATTTCTTTCTAATTGTTTTTATTTTTTTTTATAAGAACAACTATTATTTTCTTGATTTGAAAGTTTTTCAAAATCTTTGAATATTGCATTATAATACAATCAATTTTCAAATTCAAAAATCTTTGTGTATTGCATTATAATACTATCAATAATATCAATTAGTATAAATAGTAACATTGCGAAGAAAAAAATAATGCTCACTCGAAGGCAATTATTACAAAATTTAAAAAATGTAAAAAGTAAAAAATATTGGAAATAGTAAATAATATAAAAATAATAAGTATTTCTTAACTTAATTAATAAATTCATTGGTTATTTTTTAGTAAAGTGTAAATATAGATTTATCAGTTTAAAAAATTAAAAATAACATTTGAGGAAAAAATAAAAGGAAAAAAGTTTTGATGGCCAATAGTACTGAATCAGTGACCGTTAGAACGAAAGATACACATATTTTTTCCATACAGTAACATTACAAGCAATTAACAAAATAGTATCAAGTACTTTTAAGTAGGAAATACCTTTGGAATATTACAATCATCTACTATATATAACAAAAAAATCATGCATAAAATTTACAAGTGATATTGTCAAGGCCGTACTGAAGGAGGAATGAGAGACGTACAATTGTCCTAGGTTCCGGGAGTGATGAGGGTTCGATGACATAAGTACCTTATAAAATATATAATTATTTTTAGTTAGTTTTTCTAAAGAAAATTCAGAGAATTTCTTTAAATCCATATAAAAAATATATAAAAATCCATATAAAAACTATATAAAAAAAAAGATCCGGGGTGACTAAGGGGATAGAGCACACACCTCCCAATGAGGTGAGCCTGGTTTGAATCCTAGTGATGGCTGGTCAATATGAATTTTCTTCCCTGCTCGCGAAGACTACAGTGCTCAAGCAAAATATCTTTAGTGGTAGATGGATCATGGGTTAGAGTCCCCTTGCCGTCTGACTACGTGTGGGAGGTTTTCGTGGTCTCCATGTAACGCAAATGCTGGTTAGTTCCATCAAAAGTCCTAAATGAAGGTACATTTCTGGAGTTCCCTTGTCTTCCGGATTGGGTTCAAAATTACAAAGCTACGGAGTTGAACGTTAGTAGTCGAAAACCCAAAAATTAGGTAGGCTGTACAACGAAGGTTATAAAATAAAATTAAAAAAGCTACATTAAAGTTACAAATTTCTATAAAGGATAGTCAAAATTTAACAAAATTAGAAAATGAGGCTTTTTGTGCTTGGTGAAAGAGACCTGCAGTAAGTTTTGTCCTAGAACCCGAAAAGCATGTGCTCAGCCTCGAGTGCAATTAACTTGTTCCATCACTGCACTGCAGCTTTTGTGGCCCTAGAATAGACTCGCCTCAGGGGTTATCGGGTTTTACCCTGAGAGGAGAGGTTATGGTATCGAAACGGAACAGAATTTCAATTCGGTTAAATCCTTATTGTTTGTTAGGGTCTTCAATCTTTAGGGCTTGAATCTTTAGTAAACGCAAAATAAGTTGGACTGAATTATTTTAACTGCAACGACCAATAAATAATAATAGCATTAAAACAAGAAAACATTAGAGAGATTACATAGCAAAACAAACTAATCTTAACAAATTTATCTATTATTTTAAATTAATCAATAAGAACATACCAATATGGTAGATACTTCTTCTTGACTAGTAAAGTGCATTTCAGACTTAGTTTTTTCCGTACAAAAAAGAAATAATTTCCTCACAATCCGAGTTTTTTTATATAAGTATAACGATCTATGGGCTCTAAAAGGAATGCGTAATTCTCATTGTTTAAGCTATCGCGACAAAAAATTGAAATTTCTAATTCGAAACGCCCACTTTTATGATCGAAACGCAATTATTACAGTAAAAAACCTGAAACGGAATTGGAATGAAATTTTCAGCGCAAGAAATTTTGACGCAAGGTTTTTTCAAGAGTTTCTCGTGATCACAAACGAAAAGAGAGTGCGATAAAAACTTTATAAAACAGAAAAGAACCTTGTGTTGCCAGAAAAAAATTTTAAAACACAAAATGCTCTCTTTTCTAAGGATTATGTTTTGATTTAAAAAACACAGGTTATTTAGAAATTTGACCATTGTAACTGTGAGAGCTACGCAATCGCGTTTACCATCATTCTTGAGAGTATAGATCATAATAACCATACACAAAGTTCTTCTTATATATATATAAATAATATATATAGATTATTTATGTATATATATAATATATATATCTATATATATCTTCTAATATATATANTTTTTTACAGTATTAAAAACAGGAAAATCCCGTGTTTTAATAAGTCTAAGTGAAGAGGCAAAATTGTATAGTTTACAGTTCCATGTCTTGTATCCTAATAATATATGGGTGATTCTTTTTAAACATGTCAATTCGGGCCAAAAAATTTCTTCAAATTTAAAGTCTTCAAAATAATCTAAAAATCTTTTTGTATACTTCTTTAGTTTCACTTATTAATATCTTACAGACAGCAGGGTAGTTTAATGACATTTGCTCGAGAAAGAAAATAAATTGGAATTTCACCAAATCTTGAATGCAAGGAAAATGAAATATTAGCTTATATATATAAATTTGAATATAGTTGTAAAGTTATAAATTTCGTTACTGGATTAATTTTGACTTTTTTAATGTTTTGATAGACCTTATCTACCTTGTAACGGATGAAATACTTTTTATAGGAAATTTAATTGAGATTCTTTTTACACATATTAACGATGAAACCTGTAGAATATGAAAACATACTATTCACAATATGTAAACGTAAATATTTTTCTGTAGATAGAATTAGATTTACTACAAGCATAATTTAGCTAAAAATAAAATAAGGAGCCTCCGAAAATTGAATTATATATTTATTTTATTACAATAGTCAAATGTAAAAACAAATGCTATATAAACCCGAACTTAACAAATATAAGTATTTCAAATTTTTGATATTGGAGCTAATTTAAATTCAGTACTTCTTTAAAGAAAGTGAGAAAATCAAATTTGATTCTATATCTTAAATATTGCAAAATATGAGTATTTGACATTTTAGCACTCATGAGAATATTTTATTGATTTCATGATTTATAATTCAGATAACAACACCCACTACATAACATTTATGAGTTAAGAAAGCACGCCTACGACTAAACACCTACTTCAATTATTATTTCTCTGAAAGAGAAAAGATTAAGTTTTGTGTTATTTTCCATACGAAAAGGGATTATCTCAGTCTGAGTTGAATTTTTTTTTTACATGTATCGACGTACATATAGAAAGATAGAAGTAATTATCCGATTTAACTTAATTTTACACCCAGTTATAAAAAGTATTTTTAGAAGCTAATTCTATGCCAAACATAATTTGTAATAATTGATAATCATTTATTTTATTAAAAAATCATAAAAGCAAAAATAATTTCACAACCACTTAAACACTGCTCTTTAGTTTTAAGATGATGTCAAGTTTCAAGTTTTTAATTATATACATAAAATATATCATATTCTTAAACTATAATAAAAGTAATAAATATGTAATAACAAGTATTCTTCGGATAAAATCTTTGAGTGAAAGCTTCTCTTTGTGAATAGGTACCACAAATTTGAGCCACATAATTCATTCAAGAAGTATATGAAAAAGATTAAAGAGTAAAATGTTATTAAAAGGCCTCAATATTCTAATATTTTCCCTAGTAAAAAATTGGACTGAGGCCTGCCAAATTTAATATTCCTCCTCCTTTCTTAGAAGAAGGGATAAATATTAAATTTCCTTAAACAAACTTTATTTAGTTAGAAAAAAAATTGTGATGAGTTTTCATTTCATTGTACGGCAAAAATTATCAAGCATTGGTTAGCTTTTAAGGCCATGAAGTCAATATTTTAATCCATAAAAATTGGATGATTAAGTCAAAGCCATGGCTTATAATTTTTTATTTTGTGTAAAACATAATTTTAAATTTTTGTATACTACTGAATATCGATGTTTAATCAAATAGTTTAATTTAAAAAAATGCATTTTGATGGATCTGCTTTAGAGCTCTCAAGACAAACGCTTTTAGTGCAATCGTATAAAATTTTCCTTTTTAATTGTTCACTTAACGGCATTTTCGATACCAATTCAGGTTTTAGATCAAAAATTAATTTAATTTTTGACATTCATGTTTCTATGATATAAGTTTATCATTAGATAGACCTCGCAAATGTTGACTTTATCATATTAGCTATTTTTTGCATTATTCAAAAAAATATTTTTCTCAGATGATAAGAAATTATAAATTGTTTTCAAAATTATTTTTGAACCAATGTCAAAGCTTGAACTTAATATACTACCGTTATCATGCATTTATAAATGCGTTTAATTTAATAATCTATAACAGGAGTTAAATTAAATTCATAAATCAGAGAATAAAATTGAAAAGCATTTTTTTGCTATATTTTTAAATTGCAAATAAAATATTCAGTAAAATTTGGAAGATTTAGCAACCTTGGGATTTATTCAGATAATATCAATTCGAAAAATGAATAATTTTCTTGTGAAAAGTTTGTTACAGATAATGAAGTATTTCGAAAATGATAAAGCATGTGCCTCATAATTTTAATATTCATCTATGTAAGAGGGATATTATTAACGGTTTGATCTGAAGCTAATATTAGTTTTTAATTATACGCCATACTGCTAATAATACGATCTGATTTATTCCATTATCTGTAACAGTTTCTTTTTAGAATAAACTTTTTTTATTTGGATACCATTTTCTAAATTCCTAGCAATAGGCCCCATAAAATACAAATAAAAATATTTATTGAACCGGTAAGAAATAAGCACATTTCCAGTTCCTTTGCTTCAAAAATGATTCTTGAAATGGCCAAAAAAACGTTAGTGAAAATATATTTGTAAGAAAAAAGTTTTCTAAACTTCAAAAGTGAGGTGAAGGATGATAAAATATACATACCTAAAACTGTTATATGCGAACAATTTTAGAATTTTGGAACCTTTTTGAAAAGAAATCGAGTAACCTGTATACATAATATACACAGTATATTTATAATGTACACAAGGTTATAATTAAAAATAAAAGAGGGTACATTAGCTTCTTTAGTAAAGAATAATTTCATGCTTTTTTAAAGTTTTTCACTTAATAAAAAGTAGTGTTTTTTTTTTTGAAAAAATTAAAGTTTTCAGGAGTACAAATTGTGCGGCTTGTTAAATTAAGAGCAAACTTATAATTGTGTTAAAAAATACTTTTAGTACAAAATCACGTTATTTATTTTACTTTATGCGAATAACGAGATTAAAATTTATTAAAAAAGTGTTGTACAAAGCTCAAAATTAAAAAAAGGGAATACTTTATAAATTTATGCTAATTAGGGTTAGGCAAAACCAGACACAAAAAGAGTTGTACAGAGCTCAAAATAAAAAAAAAAGGAAATAGTTTATAAATTTATGCTAATTAGGGTCAGGCAAAAACAGACACAAAAAGAGCAATATTTTCATGATTAATATTTTCATGAAGAGCGATATTTTCATTCAATGTAAAAACTTCTGGATCAAATTACGGTAAAAAGAACTCGCACCCAAGGTATGTCATCCATAAAATAAAATCATCCGTTACCGTAATATCTCCTTTTACCGTAAATTGCTATATCTTAATACTGTGGCATTTATTTAATTTACAATGATTCAGTGATTTTACAGTAAATATTACTCTAAAAATTAAAGTTTATCGTTTCTATTAAACTTTATGGTAATAAGTGCAGGCTTTATCAGTGTTACCATAATTATGATGTGCCAATGATGTGCAATGGTTTCCTGTGGGGTGCTTTGCTTACTGAGAACTGGTACTCTTTCCCGTAATTTGATCCGAAATTTTTTACAGTATTAAAAACAGGAAAATCCCGTGTTTTAATAAGTCTAAGTGAAGAGGCAAAATTGTATAGTTTACAGTTCCATGTCTTGTATCCTAATAATATATGGGTGATTCTTTTTAAACATGTCAATTCGGGCCAAAAAATTTCTTCAAATTTAAAGTCTTCAAAATAATCTAAAAATCTTTTTGTATACTTCTTTAGTTTCACTTATTAATATCTTACAGACAGCAGGGTAGTTTAATGACATTTGCTCGAGAAAGAAAATAAATTGGAATTTCACCAAATCTTGAATGCAAGGAAAATGAAATATTAGCTTAGAAGTTTAAAAAACAATCATTTTAAGTTAATAGTAAGTAACTCAACTTAAACCTTTATGTTAGATGAACCATAAATTGCTCAAATTAATTCTTTTTATCCACTGTAGAAAGAATCAACAAAATTTTTGTTGTTGATATGTACTGAATAAAATTGTGTATAATAATCAATCATTAAATGAATAAATAACTTTGATTACATCAAAGCATATTACAATCATACATAAACTTGGTATTAGGTTAATATTTGCTTTCCCTCCTTACAGTATTAGCAGTTAAAAAAAATTCTGGTAACACTTCCATGTCCTGGAATTCATAAGCCAGAAAAATGACAGCCAGGATAATGACAAACCATTTTATAGCATATAACTTTACTTTAATTTAATATTTTGGCCTAAGACGTTTTTATTCTGCAGAAAACAATAGAAGTTCTTAAAATAACTCAGATAAATCTATGTACTATACGTTATTAATGATTTCAAGAAGTCAGGAAAATGACAACACAAAAACTTACTCATCTTGAAAAATTTTTTGAAATGGATTTTGAACCAGAAAATTGGTTCTTTATTCATTCAACAAGACATGTTCATATAGGAGAGTATCTAATCAATCTATTAACATAAGATATTGATTTCTGGCTCTATCTATTTCGGTTATAAACCACTAAGTAAAAGTAGCCAGGAAAATGACAGATTTTCTTGGGATTGTATTTCCTGGGATTAACAAATTATTAACCGAAAAAATTCTTTTAAACGAAGATTTTTTAAATAATGCCCTCTGCGTATACTCTAGAAATGCTTACACCGGTTGAGATAAAAAAAATAGATATTGAAAAATTTATGGGAAGTTTTGAAGCTAGTTATTATTGAAAACATTGTTTGTGACATGCCAGAAACATGACATTTTAAAGTTCAATTAAATTTTTTAACTGTACAAAACAGTCAATGCTAGTGCAAAGTCATTTTGAAATACTAACAGCAATGCTATTTATTAATTTTTTTTAAAAAAAGCTCTTTTAGTATTATTGTATTAGATCTTGGAGCAAGGGACAGTGAATTGTCTTATTTCGTGAGAATCACCTATATATCTATTTAATAGAGCTTGTTCTTATTTCAAGATCTGTTACAATAATAGATATTGACAGATAGTATAGCAAGCAATAAATTTCCTATATAATGGAAAATTAACATAGATTATTTTACTATAAATATAAAAGTTTTCATTTATCACACAAGTTAATAGACAAATTTTTATTCTTTTTTTGTAATTTGTGTTATTTCACAATTAAAAAATAAAGTCAGGCTTTTTTAATTTCTTCTTTCTAAAATGCTGTTGCATTTGTATAAAGAAACTCTAATTTTAAATATTCACTGAATATGAATTAATATTTCATTTGGATATATTACGAATTTGAATATTTATTTAATATTTTATATAAATTTGGAAGAGAATATGTTTAAACTAGAATGAAAAAAAGTTTTTTCAAATATTATTCATGTTTTTCACTCCTTGACATTGAATAGAATTAAAATCTGGGGCTCTTTTTATCTTTTGATAATTTTGAAATGCAAAGTAGGTGATATTCTTACAGATTGTTTGGAAGTGTGTAAGAGAATAGACTGTTTCTTTCTTTGGTTTTAATACATGACCTGTTATGAGATATTTTCTCGCTAATCAGAGATACACTACATTTGGAATGAGAAACATGTACTGAAAGTAGTTTTCACAGTTCATCAAACAATGCAAATATCAAAACAATGATGTGCAATTTGATGTAATAAGCCATTTCATTGAAGTGCTTATAAACTTCTTTGATGTTAATTTTCTAAAACAATTACTCTATTGTAATGCATTAAAAGGGGATGCCTAAACTTACTATTCTGATTTTAATAAACTTTGTTTATTTTCGACCCAAATTTTTATTTTCTGTAATATAGGCACACGCATTCATTTACTGAGAAGAAAAGTAAAGCAAAAACTACCAGAATAAGGTAAAATTTACTGTATTGCTGCCTCTTTGGGAGCACCAAAAAGCTCAGTAATTTTTTTTCAGAAGCGCATTGGAAATGATTTTGGTAAAATTAACAATTAAATATGGTTTTCAAATATGTGATAAAATTTTGTTAATGTGATATAATTTGGTAATCTTATCATAATGCTTCTAGACTTGACTCAAAAACAACCATATATTTAGTTAAATTTACTTTTCAGTTGTTTATTTTTTACCAAATGTGTGGTAATAAAGAATTATAATTTTGATAGCCAAAATTTCCGTTAAACAGTTACCATATCGACGGAAAAATTACCAAATAAATCGTTTAAATACTGTATATCTTTGTTTTAATTGACAGATTTATTTAGTTTTTGATTTATTTTACCTTGTTTTTTTCAAAAAAGAAGAAAACAGAAATGTTATTACTGTACAGTAAGGAAAATTTACCAGAATATTTTTTTTCGTGTTACGTAAGTTCATTTATGTGTTGCTCTAAATTAGTTATTTTTATAATGCACGCTTGCTTTGAAGAAGTTCTAAAATACTAATGACCGAAAGAAGTTTGAGATTTCTCAATCCTCTTTAAAGAGTCAAAAATGTGAGGAAATCATGTTCCTATGCTTGCTTAACTTTTCCAGTCAAAGCTCCCACTTTGTGAACGTGCTGTAAAATAAAATTATCTACTATTTTTGTTAAAAATCTGTTTTACTTGGAATGTTACTAATATCAATAGTTTTACAAAGTTTTCTTTCTTTATTTTAAATGGTTTTCGATGTAGCGGCGGGTAAGGAAATCCTCTAAAAGTTAAACGATAATGAAATGATAGAATGGATAGAAAGATTAAAACGATAATAAAACGATAANATCCTAATAATATATATCTATTTAATAGAGCTTGTTCTTATTTCAAGATCTGTTACAATAATAGATATTGACAGATAGTATAGCAAGCAATAAATTTCTTATAATAATGGAAAATTAACATATATTATATTATTATTAATATAAAAGTTTTCATTTATCACACACAGTTAATAGACAAATTTTTATTATTTTTTTGTAATTTGTATCATCTCACAAGTAAGAAATAAAGTTAGACTTTTTTTCAATTTCTTTTTTCTAAAATGCTGTTGCATTTGTATAAAGGAACTCTAAATTTTAAATATCCACTGAATATGAATTAATATTTCATTCGGATATATTTCGAATTTGAATATTTATTTAATATTTCATATAAATTTGGAAGAGAATAAGTTTAAACGAGAATGAAAAAAAATTACAAATATTATTCATGTTTTTCATTCCTTGGCATTGAATACAATTAAAATCTAGGGCTCTGTTTTTCTTTTGAAAATTTTGAAACGCAAAGTAGGTGATATTCTTACAGATTCTTTGGAAGTGTGTAAGACTATAGACTGTTTCTTTCTTTGGTTTAAATACATGACCTGTTATGAGATATTTTGTTGCTATTCAGAGATACACTACATTTGGAATGAGAAACATATGTTGAAAGTAGTTTTCACAGTTCATCAAACAATGCATTTATCAAAACAAAACGAAACAATGATGCGCAATTTGATGTAATAAGCCATTTCATTAAAGTATTTATAAACTTCTTTGATGTTAATTTTCTAAAACGATTATTCTATTGTAATGCATTAAAAGGGGATGCCTAAACTTACTATTCTGATTTTAATAAGCTTTGTTTATTTTCCACCCAAATTCTTATTTTCGGTAATATAGGTATGCACATTCCTTCACTGAGAAGAAAAGTAAAGCAAAAACTACTAGAATATGGTAAAATTTATCGAATTGTTGCCATTTGGGAGCGCCAAAAAGTTCAGTAATTTCTTTTCCTATCCTCATTGGAAATGATTTTGGTAAAATTATTAATTAAATATAGTTTTAAAATATGTGATAAAATTTGGTTAATGTGGTACAATTTGGTAATTTTATCATAATGCTTTTAAGCTTGACTCAAAAACCATTTATTTAGTTAAATTTACTTTTCAGTTGTATATTTTTTACCAAATGTGTGGTAATGAAGAATTATAATTTTGTTAGTCAGAATTTCCGTTAAAATGTTACCATATCGACGGAAAAATTACGAAATGAATCGTTTAAATACTGTATATATTTGTTTTAATTGACATATTTATTTAGTTTTTGATTTATTTTACTTTGTTTTTGTTTGTTTTTTTCTAAAAAAAAACAGAAATGCCATTGCTGTACAGTAAGGAAAATTTACCTGAATATTTTTTTTCGTGTTACGTAAGTTTATTTATGTGTTGCTCTAAATTAGTTATTTTTCTTAAGTATGCTTGCTATGAAGAGGTTCTAAAATACTAATGCCCGAAAGAAGTTTGAGGTTTGTCAATCCTCTTTAAAAGAGTCAAAAATGTGAGGAAATCATGCTTTTATGGTTGCTTAACTTTAATAGCCAAAGCTCCTATTTTGTGAACGTGATCTAAAATAGAATTATCTCCTATTTTTGCTAAAAATCTGTTTTGCTTTGAATGTTACTAATATCAATAGTTTCACAAAGTTTTCTTTCTTTATTTTAAATGCTTTTTGATGTAGCGGCGGGTAATGGAATCCTCTAAAAGTCAAACGATAATAAAGATTAAAACGATAATAAAACGATAATAACGATTATAAATAAAGCAAGCGATGAAAAACTTAGATACAATAAATAAGATATTTTCAAGATCTCGAAACAAGCAATATATGTAATCTGACACGATAAATAACATTCAATAGTTTTGAACTAAAATTGAATTCCATACTTTATCGCTTCAACCTTTGTTTTACAATTTCCGCCAAAAGTTTTGCAACTATCTCTACAATGTTTACCTCTGATCCTCCGAACGTCAAACTAAAGGTTATAAACGACAAAGCATCTAATGAAAAACTTTGCTCACGTCGTAAATAACAAAATTCCTTTTCTAAAGTTGGCAATTGCTAAATCCATCCAATCCTTTCGGAAACGCAGTCGAATTCATACGGCGGCCTATCCACAAGATTCAACGGAGCGAACGAGTATGTCCCACCAAGGGACTAACATCAATCATTTGAACCTCCTGCAAGGCCGGCTTTAGTAAAAATTCCACAGCAACTTATTAAAATTTTGATGAAATATAATCTCCCTTGGAAAGGGAGTTCAAAAAATAAGCTTTCGAAATGGAGTTTTAAAATGTATAAAAGCTGTAAATTGGTTGGTGCGATTTGATGGATGGTTCCAGACTTGGAATTGCAAAAAATATGGCTGCTTCATCTTTTTAGAAACTAGATAAAAATGCTAATATTTAAAAGTAATAAGTCATAATGATTGAGTATAATTCGATTCAATGAGAGTTTTGATTTATTTTTATTAGTTTTATTTATTCATAATTAATTTAAGCGGTTGATGGATAGTTCTGGCTTTAAAATTGAAGAAAAAATCTCTGTTTTATCAATCAAAACTGGATAATATACTACCATGTTCATAAAAACAAATCATGATTTTTAAAACTAACTCAATTTGATGCAAGATTTTATTTATGTCAGTTTCAATTTATAAAGGTTTTACTAAAAACTTTGATAAAGTTTTAAAATGTATAAATTAATACAATTTGATGGATAGCTCTTAGCTTGAAATTAAAAAAAAAAACGCTGTTACATATTTTTCAAACTTGGATGAAGTGTTAGTATTTAAGCGAAGTAATTTGTAATGATTAATAATAATTAAATTTAACGTATGAATTTCCACTTGATACAAATTTATTTTTTTAAAAAAAATTCCTTTGAAGGCTTGATGAATAGTTATTACTTTGAAACAGCGAAAAAATGCGCATTTTTAATCACGTGTAATGCTAGTTTAAAAAAAAATAAAAAACAAGAGTCATAATAATTGAGTATAACTCAAATTAATATGGTTTTTTGCTTATGTTAATTTTAGCTTATAAGTAATTAAAATAATTAATTTAAATATATCATTTAAACACTTTGATAAACTTTTAAAATATACGAAAATTGCAAAATAGTTGCGCGATTTGATATATAATTCTCACATTGTAAAGAAAAAAATATTTTTTCATACACACACATATATATATTACTTAATAGTATTTTTAATTTAAAATAATTATTTACCGCCTATACAAATTCACAGGTTATAAATTCAAAAATACACTCTTTTATTTTTAAATTATTGTTCCGATTAAGGTTTCCGATTAGTTTCGACAACTTTAGTTTAAATTTTAAGGTCAAATTATAAAAAAGTAGTTTATTTGTTTTACTATATGTAAAAACTTATGAAACTAGCAAAAAAATTCTTCTCATTATAATTTTTTTAAATTGTCATTTTTAGGTAAAAATATGACATTCTTTTTGTATATACGTCAAACACTGTAAAAAAGTTTCAATATCTTGGAACAAAAATCCATTGAGGATCTCATCTAGAAGAAGGGCTATCAACTATCAACTCTGTTGTGAACAACTATTAATAAAGTGAATGTATGGATTAATGTCGCTAAAATATCAAGTCTTTAAAAATCTCTGCACTTTTCTTTGCCTGAAAACATGCATAAAAATGAAATTGTACTTTTTTCTCTTAGTCTGTAGTTCGAAACATGAGTGCTATAATCATAAACACTAATTATTTTAAATGCAACATGAGATATTGTATTTAAGTTGGTATGTACAATGTGAAAAAATCTGACTTTAAGATAAAAGCATTTAATAGTCTAAAAATAATTAGTCTATCCTCTGTTATCCCCTTCCACAAAATCCACTATAACTTCGTAAATAATTGGAGTTCAAAAAAAGCAAAATATTTTTAGGAAGCTAAAACCACAGGAAATTTAAATTTATTATAAACTCAATCACAATTAGTCAGTTACCTTAAATCATATTATTAAACGCAAAATGAATAGTTAAAAAAAAAGAAAGATAGAAGCTGTAAAAATTCATTAATTAAAATTTTCTATTTATACTCTTAACTCAGAAACCAGATAATATCTTTAAATGTCAACGTTTCCTTTTGTCAAAGACTGAAACAATACATTTTCAATACAATAATAATTCAATAATTCAATGCAACAATACGAGTTTTCCTCAGCAATTATTAACTTACTTGCAATTTAATTTTAAAATAGAATACACAAAAGGAAACAACATCAATACTGGTTAAACTGATTTTCAAAAATTGGAATCAAATACTTTTAGTTAATTAAAACGTTAATTGGAATTTAATCTTTAATATGCTTTTGATTAAACATTTATTAGGGACATACGTTTTTTTCTGAGTAAAATTACAATTCTTGATTATTTTTTATGATTTGTAAATGTACTTATAGAATTTATATTTATATTTTATTATGTATTATATATTATTTACGAATCAAAATAAATCCAATTTACGACTAAAAAATTGTATTTTAAATTTTTTTAAAGTTTCTTTCTAAGTTTTTAAGAACTTAGTTTAAATTTTTTTTAAATTTTTTTTTTGAATTTCTTAGTTTTAATTTTTTTTAAAGTTTTTTTATAAGTCTTTTTCTAAGTTTTTAAGAACATAAGTTTTTTCTAAGTAAGATTACAATTCTTAATTATTATTTATGATTTGTAAATATTCTTTCGACTAAAAATTATAATTTAATTTTTTTTTAATTTCTTTTATTAAGTTGAAAATTGAATTATACTTGCAAAAATTCGATCGATTGACTATTAAATAGTAGGACATATTATAGCAAATTAATGCAGCAAAGAAAAAAAAACATATAGGATGAAAATACAGGAGTAAAATTTCTAAATAAATTATTTAAACTTATTTTTTAAAAATACAGAAAAAAAAGTATTTTATGACACAAGATGTTTAAGTTGTAAATGCGAAATTAGTTACACGTATGCATAACTGATATTGAGTAAAACATGTAATTCTCAGATTTCGAGTATTTGTGTTTTTGTTCTGGCATATTTGTTTTTTCAAAGAGTCGCTCAGCACACAAAAAAAAGGATACTTTTTAGAGAATTTTGGATAAGTAATGATATTTTATGCATTAGGTTCTATAGATTATTAAGATTCAATTTGGGTTTTTAATTATAAAATTTCGCTATTTTTATTTGACTCGATTCTATTTATCTTCCACTAATGAAGAGAAAATCAAGTTTGTTATCCCAAGGTGTCAATTAAAATAGAGCAAAACTTTATTCAAATGAGAAATTAAAAGATAAAATTGATTATTTTAATATAATTAATAAATTAAAAGTTGAATAGTAATCATTATCAATAATTAATAACTATTAAAAATAAATAAAATATTTTTGAAAATTTGTTCCTAATTTAACTACGTCTGTTTTAAATAAAACATTTTTACACATCTACCCTTGCAATTTTTTTTATATTCACGTACTTTCAAACTATGTGCTTGGCCAGAAATATAAACGCAGTTTTTTTACATACAATATTTCTTTTGTAAACCTCAAAAAATATAAATTATTTAATGCAAATAATTAGGTACATTAAAAAGACATGGTACTTAGAGAATGTCATATATTAAAGGAATTGTTATAAATTATGTATTTTGCTGTAATTATTTGAGATATTTTAGAGGACTATTAATAAATGAATAGCCCTTACCAACACTGACAATATAAACGCTAGTTTCAGACATAAATTTTGCAAAATATTCTGTAACGAGTGATATAAAGAAGAACAGCCAGAAAAACTTAAACGATAAATATTAGTTTACATCTCAAAACCCTGAATACTTCTTAAAAATAAACTTAAAGCACGATGCAGTATATTTTTTACGACATTCATCTTTGATAAATAACGATGCTTTTCCGTCTTTTGTTCCCCACTCTACTATTAGAATATATGACCTAGTTCATGGTAGCTGATATGCCGTACCTGCAAGAAGACACAGAAGTCGGAATCAAAAATATTGATTTCAAAACAGAAGCTCTTAAACAAATAAAAAAATAATATTGAATGACAGTTTCAGAGGAAACTGTGTTCTTTCCATTTAGAAGAAATCTACAAAACTCCAGAGAGAAAGAGAAAAAAAAAGGTAGTCTCACATCATCCTAATAAGTCTTTTGATATATGACGGGCTACAGAAGTTCTTATCGATAAGCTATAAATAGAAACTCGCATTGGCATTCCATCATTCGGAGCTGACAGGAAAGAAGACAAAAACAAAAAGAGTTACTTCGTAATAATATGTTTGGTCAGGACCTTTTCGCTTTCAATGAAATCATTTAATCAGCACCATGCACTGTTTAGATGTTCTTGGTGACTTAATCAACTTTTACGTCATTTTTATATACCTGGTATTTGGTAAATGAGGAAAAACATGAAGGTAATTTGGCCTCTGTTTGGAAAATTGAGAAAGTCACAAGTTTCAATTTAACATACATTTCTATATTCCACTAATTAATAAACCTCTGCCCCCGCCATCATGGATTTTAGCTTAAAATTTTGATTTATATTTTCGTGAAAACTTAGTGTAGTACTTTGTACAACTAAATAAGATTCTTTTCACAACACTTAAATATTTACCTTATTTTCTTCATATATACAGAGAACAGTCGGACATGAATTCTGTTAGGTTAAAAAACATTTCGCTAAAAAGAACGAATTCTACAGGAAAAAAATAAACAGCTTAAAGAATAAAAAAATGCTGTTGCCAGCCGTAGAATTTTTTGAAAGTTAACTTAGAAATAACAAACCAAACGATGTTAACAAAATGACGTAGAAAGTGCAACTAGATCAAAATTATGCAAGCGCAACTAGATCAAAATTTTACAAGCGCAACTAGATCAAAATTATGATACCTGAGCGCTTGACGTAACACTTAGCAAACTTTTTATTTTTTATTTTATTATCACCGTCATTGAACTGCCGACCCACTCTTCAGTTTACAACTATCAATGTAAATCTGTAGCCTTTTAAATTTGAACCCAACTTATAAAACAAGGAAAGTATCAAAGGAAACATTGGGACAACTTGCCTTCGAGGAAGAATTTTCTATTGAACTAACCAGCACATACGTTACACCTTCATGGAAAACTTCCTTCACTTAGCCCAGCAGCAAAGGGACTCTAAGTGATCCGTCTACCACTGAGAATATTTTACGTCAGCATTGTGGTCGGGGTGATACGGGAGCAGAATTCGTAGCAATCGCTGAGATTTAAATCTGGATTATATGAGAGGCAAACGTTGTATCACCTGAGTCACCATGGCTCTAACAAACTTTTATTGATATTTTATTCAACAGCACAATGTCTTAAAAAATAAAGAAAAAGGGATGCTTCTATTAGATTTGAAATGATAACGTTTGGTAATTTTTAAAATTTCCATGTATTTTTTCTCTAACAACGCTTGGTAGTTTTTAGAATTTCTATGTATTTTTCCTCTAACAACTCTCGTTAATTTTTAGAATTTCTATGTATTTTTCCTCTAATAACGCTTGGTACTTTTTAGAATTTCTACGTATTTTTCCTCTAAAATTTACAGGTACATAATTTTGTTTATTTCTGGTTTTTAATAAGTTATTTAAAACTACCCATTTGTCAGTTATCATACATTTTAAAATTTAATTTTCTTATTGTTCAAACTGAGGAAAATCGATTTGGATGATTAAAAAAATGCTTTTAACGTTAATTGGGCAAAAACGAAGATACATATTTAACTCTAAAAAAAGACAACTATATACTATTTTAGATCTTTCAAAAACTTCTGATTGCAGAATTGCATTCATATACTTTTATCAGCAAAATTTTATTGAGAATCTAAAATACCACTCTTGTTAAATCTTATACCGCCGCCCAATCAGAATTCAACATATCTGGCCTCGTATTTTACATGTATAAAAAAATACTTCCTAATAGAGTAAATGTCCCCTATTTTCTTACTTGTGAAAATTTTAAACAAACGACAAAAAGCATATTTAGAATATTTTTCTTCTATTTCCACTCCTTCCACTGCTGATTTCTGTTAACAGAAAGGAGGCCTCTTAAACAGTTGTCAGAACTAGGCAGATATTTTTGACAGATTTAAATTATTGTCATATTATCTCTCACTTTGTGATAATTGAATCAACATTAGACAGCAATTGTTTTTACATCATTCAATTGTGATGAATAAAAAATATATCTCGATGCTTATTTATTCAATATCAAAGACTAAAGTAAGTTTTTTTATTTNTTGGAAAATCGAGAAAGTCACAAGCTTCAATTTAACATACATTTCTATATTCCACTAATTAATAAACCTCTGCCCCCGCCATCATGGATTTTAGCTTAAAAGTTTGATTTATGTTTTTATGAATACTTAGTGCAGTACTTTGTACAACTAAATAAGATTCTTTTCACAACACTTAAATATTTACTTTATTTTCTTCATATATACAGAGAACAGTCGGACAAGAATTCTGTTAGGTTAAAAAACATTTCGTTAAAAAGAACGAATTCTACAGGAAAAAAAATAAACAACTTAAAGAATAAAAAAATGCTGTTGCCAGCCGTACCAATTTTTTGAAAGTTAACTTAGAAATAACAAACCAAACGATGTTAACAAAATGACGTAGAAAGTGCAACTAGATCAAAATTATGCAAGCGCAACTAGATCAAAATTACACAAGCACAACTAGATCAAAATTATGATACCTGAGCGCTTGACGTAACACTTAGCAAACTTCTTATTTTTTATTTTTTTATCACCGTCATTGAACTGCCGACCCACTCTTCAGTTTACAACTATCAATTTAAATCTGTAGCCTTTAAAACTTGAACCCAACTTATAAAACATGAAAAGTATCAAAGGAAACATTGAGACAACTGGCCTTTGAGGAAGAATATTTGATTGAAGTAACCAGCACATACTTCACACCTTCATGGAAAACTTCCTTCACTTAGCCCAACGGCAAAGGGACTCTAATAAGTGATCCATCTACCACTGAGAATATGTTTCGTCAGCATTGTGGTCGGGGCGAGTCGGGAGCAGAATTTGTGTCAATCGCTGAGATTTGAACCTGCATTATTTGAGAGGCAAACGTTGTATCACCTGAGTCACCGCGGCTTTAACAAACTTTTATTGTTATTTTATTCTACCGCACAATACCTTAAAAAAGAAGAAAAAAAAGGATGCTTTTATTAGATTTGAAAAAATAACGCTTGGTAATTTTTAGAATTTCTATGTACTTTTCCTCTAATAAGGCTGGGTAATTTTTAGAATTTCTATGCATTTTTACTCTAAAATTTACAGGTATAGAATTCTGTTTATTCCTGGTTTTTAATAAGTAATCTAAAACTGCCCATTTATCAGTTATCATATATTCTAAAATTAAATTTTCTTATCGTTCAAACTGACGAAAACCAATTTGGATGATTAAAAAAATGCTTTTAACGTTAATTGCGCAAAAACGAAGATACATATCAAGCTCTAAAAACAGACAACTATATACTATTTAACACCTTTCAAAAACTTCTGATTGCAGAATTGTATTCAAATACTTTTATCAGAAAAATTTAATTGAGAATCTAAAATACCAGAGAATCTCTTGTTAAAATTTATAAATCTTATACCACCGCAAAATCAGAATTCAAGACATCTGTTGAATTCTGATTGAGAGGCGGCCTTGTATTTTACATGTATTAAGAGATACTTTCTAATAGAGTAACTATTTGCTTGCTTGTGAAAATTTTAAAAAAAGATAAAAAGCATATTTAGAATATTTTTCTTCTATTTCCACTCCTTCGACTGCTGATTTCTGTTAACAGAAAGGAGGCCTTTTAAACAGTTGTCAGAACTAGGTAGATATTTTTAATAGATTTAATTTATTGTCATATTATCTCTCACTTTGTGATAATTGAATCAACATTAGACAGCAATTGTTTTTACATCATTCAATTGTGATGAATAAAAAATATATCTCGATGCTTATTTATTCAATATCAAAATCAAAAGTAAGTTTTTTATTTTTTCAGTAAGCGTAAGTGTTCAGTAAGTCATAAGTGTGAAAAAACATTTAACATTTGCAACTGAAATTAGATTATTTTTTAATTTCAATTCAATAATAAAACTCAAATAATAACTTAATAATAATTTTATAATAATAATTTTATAATAATAATTTCATAATAATAATTTTATAATAATAATTTTACAATAATAATTTTATAACAGTAATTTTATAATAATTAATTCAAATTATTTCTTAAATTGTTGTAGATATCTAAATCAACAACTTTGAAGGTTTCCTTTGCATTGATTTATGCACATTTAGAAAGAAAACGCACGAATGGTAACAAACTATCTCAAAAAATCATTAAACGAAAATTATGTTCCATAAATATAAGTAAAAAGCAAGTAAAAACGTATCTGCTGAATGCACACTCTACCGGAGTATGATTTTTTTTTTTTAAATTATTTTTCACTAATATATAAAGAAGTCCAATAAAAGTTTCAAAATATAAGCATAAAATTTAAAATGAATTAATTATTCTTTTTACTTTTCGTTAAAGGTAAATTGTTTATAACGAGGTTTTTCAATATCTTGAATACTTTTTTACTAGCATGCGTGACATTTTTCTAATAGCTGTTTCAAGCTAAAAATAAATATCTTAGAGAAAACTATCAAGAAGACTTTTTTATGAAACAAAATTTCCTTTAGTTTTATACAATTTCAGATATTTCAGAGAAAAAGGAAAATATTTTCTTATTATTATTATGAAAAAAAGCATTTTTATTTCTTATAATTTAGTTCAACTTTCATATGCTTGAGGAAAGAATACATATAATTATCCATTTTCTAAGCACGAATTTTGAAACGCAAACATTGATACGATTCACTTTAAAACATATTGTAAGTGAAATATCTGATTTACATTTGCTTTTACTAAAGTAATCTATTGTTTCAACTTAAACTGGTTTAATTTATGTCAAAAAATTTAATAATTAAAAAAAAAATCAGCAAAATTTATGAAGTGGAAAAAAAGTATTATTTTGAAAACTGTATGACTATTTTGATTTAAAAAAATACAAATATATTTTGAAAAAAAACGTAAAAAATCTAGTCAATACATTTATCTTGATATTTTGATAAAAATTCTTCATTATATGTTGAGCAGTTCGTTAGGAAAAAAGAAACTATAATAAAGTTGCTTTCATATTTTTTAAAGCAGCTGTTCTGGCTTATTTTGTTCCCTTCTAAAGGATTTAGCACTTAATTCAAATAATTACGTTAAGTTTTAGAATCTTATAAAAAAACATTGTTCTGGTTTTGTAAAAACCTAAGGAAATGAAAAATATATCACATAACTTAACACGCTGAAGCTGATTAACCGTTCCCAGTTAGGTATAAGGTATTTCTGAATTTTACTACATCGCAGATCATAAAAAATTACGTTTTGTGGAAAATGAGATTTCTGTTATTATTTATTTTCTTTACTAATCCAATTCATAATGCGATGAAAAACTTTTATCAAGAAATCGCATTAAAAATAGTTATAATTTTAATCTTCATTCTTTCGTCACCTAAATTTCGCGATTAGCATAAGAATAACAGAAGTTTTAACTAGGTATCCAGTTTCCAAGTGAGTAATAAATGCGAAAGGTGCAGAAAAGCTAAAAATATCTATTTGGGAGTCGTGGTGGCTCAGGGGATAAAGCGCTCGCCTTCCAATGAGGAGAACAGGGTTCGAATCTCACCGATGGCTGATTGGTACGAGTTCCGCACCCGGATTGCACCGACCAAAGTGATGAAGTAAAAATATCCTCATTTGTCCCCTTGCCGTCAGGCTAACCGTGGGAGATTTTCGGGTTATCCCCTCCATGTAACGCAAATGCGGGTTAGTTCGATCAAAAAATTCTCCAAGAGGGCAAATTTTTTCCAATTCTTGATCCATCAGTTTCCTTGTCCTCTGGATTGGGTTCAAAATTACAAGACTACGGAGTTGAACATTGGTAGTCGCAAACCCAAAAGATAGGTCGGCTGTTCAACGACGGTTATGAAATAAAATAAAATCTTGAATAATCTGAGCCGTGGTCATCTGACAGTGGCTTGCCTTCAAATGAGGTGAGCCGGGTACGAATACCAGCGATACTGGTCTATATGAATTTTGCATCCGGATCGCATCAACCACAACGCTGACGTAAAATATCCTCAATGGTAGACAGATCCTAGGTTAGAGTACCCTTGCCGTCGGGCTTACCATCGGAGGCTTTCGAGGTTTTTCACTTCATGCAACGCAAATGCGACTTATTTCCCCTCAAAAACTCCTCCACTAAGGAAATTTTTTCCCAATACATGATTCAGGAGCTCCCTTGGATTGGGATCAAAATTACAAGGCTACGGAGTTGAGCATCAGTAGTCATAAACCCAAAATTGGGTCAGCTGTTCAACGGCAATTATAAAAAGAAATTAAATATTTATCTGGGAATAATGTTTAGCTAGAAATAGTACATAGAAACAAGGGAGGAAAACTGTAAGAGATGATATAAACTACCAAGTAATTTTTACAGTGTGTTGTCGAAAAGCAAAGTTAAGCAGCGAAATGGTATCTGAATTAGAAAGAGCACAAGTTCAGACGAGGAGGATGTCTACTGGAGACTGAGAATACTTTATTACTGAAAACTTAAAAGCAAATACTTCCATTAGCGATCACCAGATACCATACAGTTTTAACATTTGTAGAATGTATGACGCAGATTTTGCAAGACTGCTGACCTTTCTCTGACGTCTGCAACTAGTAATTGGGTTGACAATATCCTCGAGTGATTTCATTGCACGTACTGTAAACAATGCGTTTTAAATGTTCTCAAAGAAATAAATCTAGGCAGGTCACATCAGGAGATCTTGCAAGCCAAGTGAAGGTCTTGCAAGCCACTACTGCCAAGCTATCTGCACAGTAAAACTAGATTATAATTTTATACCTACAGAACCTGCAGTTTACACTTCTGCGTGATTTCGTCGTTAATAAAATGTATTTCTCTTTATCTGAATTTGTGAACAAGGCTAAACAACGCTAATAACGCACAAATAAAAGCAAAACCAGACGTACTATAGTTTCTTTTTTGCAGCGAAGAATCTTACTCAGTGCCTGAATCAGAGTTGAAAAATGTTCTGCATTTCAACACCGAGTAAGATTGTTGATTACAGATCGGAACTAAAATATGTCAGTTTTTATAAATACTTTTACTTGTTTTAATTCACGTTGTTTAGCTTTATTCCTGCAGAGCACGAAGTACACCCTATCTTTATTTAAATTCAAATTTGCGTTTAAACATTAAACATAATGCAACTTTTAACTTTTACATTGAGCTTAATTTTAAAACGTAAACCTTCTCATTTTCATGCCATTTTTTTTCTAATTTGGACAATCGAATGAGAAATAATTGTTTCTATAAATTATTTGTTGCTTGTTTTAAATTTTTTTCTTTGCTAAAATTGTTACCAGGGAATCTTTCTAATGGGTCATTATTTTAAAATAAATACCTTTATACCTTACACTTTAATTGTAAGATTAAAATCAAACGTTTTAAGCTCGTATAATTATGCTGGATTTCATCCAAAACATCAGATCTTATTAATTTAATATTATCATCATCATTACCATCTGTGAATTTTAAATTAAGATTGCGGAGGGTAAAACATATCACTTGACCTCCTTATTAAAGCAAAGTACTTTTGTTCTTAAGAAAAAATTAAATAAGTTATTTCCTCTTTTTCTCGTGAGTGCATTGCATATTTTCTTTGATTTTTGTTCTTATTTAAATTTTAATTGATGTTACTAAGAACCTCAATTTACGATGGTCATAGAGGAAATTACAAAGATTAGATTATCCAGCCATATTCAAATTACGTTAAAATATACGATTAACATTTATTCTGATTATATATATATATATATATAAACTTAATAGAAATATTGATGGATGGAATAAAGGTAAAAGTTTCCCTCAACATGCATTGCCTTACTATGAAATCACTTTGAAACTTCAAAATAAAGAATAATTTTCCAGGGATTAAAAATTATACTTTATGATGCTTCCTTGCCTGAAAAAAAAACAACATAATAACGTAATTGAAACGTCGTGAGTTTGAAATGAAAAAAATTTAAAAAAACACTTAGCGACATGAAGCAAAATAAAAAAATATGTAAAATTAAAATATATTTATTGATCAAGCAGTTAACAAAAATTGCTGCGAAGAGAAAATAATAAAGACTGAGTTTTAAGCTACCATCTATACATAATAATAAACGCGGCTGTGTGTGTGTGTGTGTGTGTGTGTGTCTGTAATCACAATATATCGCTCCAGAAGCCTTGTCCGGGCACGAAACTCGGCACATAATTGTGTTTTGACATAATGAAGAAGTATTTTTTTTCTTTTTCAAAAATTTGGATTAGTTTCTTAGTTATCAGTCATTTTGTAAGAAAATCTANATATAAACTGAATAGAAATATTGATGGATGGAAAATAAAGTTAAAGTTTCCCTCAAGAAGTATTGCCCCACTATGAAAACACTTTGAAACTTCGAAATAAAGAATAATTTTCCAGGGATTAAAAATTATACTTTATGATGCATCTATGCCTGAAAAAAAATAATAACGCAATTGAAACGTCATGAGTTTAAGAAGAAAAAAATTAAAAAAAAACACTTACCGACATGAAGCAAAATAAAAAAATATGTAAAATTAAAATATATTTATTGATCAAGCAGTTAACAAAAATTGCTGCGAAGAAAAAATAATAAAGACTGAGTTTTAAGCTACCATATACAATATAATTCAACAAAGGTGGATCTGATAAAGTTATGCTAAATAGAATAAACAAAGTCCGAAACAGCTCCGCCAATTCTCAATAAATTCTGGAAGAAGCACAAACATTACGAATTTAACAATAATTTGAATTTTCAAAACTAATGTTAAATTTGTCCTTCACTATGGATCTGAGACTTGGCACTGCATTAAAAATCACATGAAAAAACTTCAACTATTTATTAACAGTTTAAGAAATATTTTACGTATTAAGTGGTTCTATGAAGATTGAAACGTGGAATTCCTTAGAAAAGCAAGACAGAAATCAACTGAACTGGAAATTAAAAAAAGTAAATGGAAATATATTGCTCATGTTCTACATAAAACAATTTTTGATTGGAGACCTAAGGCCAAAAGAAAAAGAGGAAGACCTTAAAACTCTCGGCGCAGGATTATAAGTGAACTGAAAACTATCCAAAAGATTTAGAGAAGCAAGATATCTGGCATGAGAGGGAAAGGTATGATAGAAGTCTTATGCTTCAATTCGAAATGAATAGGAATATGTATATAATATGTTTGGTAAAAATATAGCAATTTAAAATTCAAAAAAAAATCTTTTTTTATGTCTGATTTTGTAATTTAGATTATCGTCTGGACAAATAAATTTGCATGTTTAAGGTAAGGTTTTCGAAACATGATTGAGTCTTAGAAACTGAAAATCTGATCATCAGATCAAAAGTTATTCAGAGTGTTCGCTTTTTGTTTGTTTGCACACTGCACTTTTACACACTAACTTTAATAGGAAAATTATTCAGAACTTTATTTTTTCTTTAATGATTTCCATGCTAGTATTGATCAATTATTTCTACTCTTTTTAATTATAATTATCAGAATTGATAGTTAAAACAATTACACTTTTGTATTTTAACTTTTATCAAAAAAAATTTGAAAATTAATGTTCCTTTCACGTGGATGTGCACATTTAATTAGCCAAATTTCACTGGAATTCCCAAAAAAATATAAAATATTTACATTTTCAACTATTTTTAATCCGATAAAAAGTCTTTTGTATTCGTATGAAATAAAAAATGAAAAGATTAAAAAAGTAAAAACTTGGTGACCCGTTAAAAATATTTCCATCATCAAAACTTAATTCCAGAGCAATTTTCGTGCTTATTTCATTTTTTCTTCTCAAGATATGCAAAAAACCTTTTGTGTTAAATCTATTTTTCAAATATCTAGTCAAATATTAAAAGAATTGCAGTCCCTGAAAAAAAACACTCGGAAACTGAAGTTAATATGACTTAAAGCTCTTTAAGTTTAAATTTAGATTTGCTAAAAAAATCTTATAGTTTTTGCAGTTTATTTCTTAAGAAGGAACAAAAATTATTTAGAAACATTTTATCAAAAGCTTGAATAAAAAGCAATTCTTTTTTAGAAATTTATCTAAGGCAATTTCCCATGATCTGGAAAATAAAAAAGTGTCTGAAACTAAAGGAAATATACAGATTTTACCTTCGTTTTATGATAATGATGTTATGAGAATTTCTTTTTAAAAGAAACATCATACTACATTAAAAAAAACATTTTTCAAGTCGAATGACTGCAATATCATATAAATTAGTTGCAATAATGTAGGTTTCTAAAACTGTGTGTGAAAAGCCTGTTTTAATAATATAATAACAATTAAAGATAAAAGTCTGTTTACTGAAAGATAATATTTTTCAATTTATTGAAAGTCGATTTTCGTTAAAAACTACTAACTAATACAGAGTAATACATTTTCAATAAAATTTATTAGCACCTTTTCATTTAAACTAATAATTTTAAAAGAATTTAACGAAAAAAAAATACCGTATTAATATAAGAATTTTTTTCATGCTCAATATTTTTTCATTCTCATTTTAAAATCTGCAATAAAAGTATATAAAGAAATAGAAAAGCATATTTTAAACTTGGTAAAAACACCCTAGTTGTTTAATCGAAAAATACTTGAATATAAACCGAAATCTTAACTGATATTGGCTTTAGCTAAACACTACATTATATTTAACTAAAGTAAAATGTACAATATCCAATTCTAGTACTCTCGTGCTGTGCTTAAACTAATGCTGTTCAAAAAATTAGTTACTTTTTATTAATATTATAAGTATTTTTCATATAGAATTTTTAGAAAATTCTTTAGAAATTCCTTTGAAATTCGTAATGTAAAGAATAGAGAACTATGTTTAAAAAAAAAGTACATATATGTTTAGATGCAGGTTTTTATATTTGTACTATTTTATCTAACGTAAAAGAACGCTTATCTATTCTACCAAAGAACAATATTTTTCATTTTGCCGAAAGCTGGTATTCGCTTAGAAATGAAGTTCAATAATGTATAGAACACTTACATTAGTGTTTTCAAATTTATACTAGCGATGTTGAAAAAATTAAAGAATTTAAGAAAAAGGAAATGTTAAAATAAAAACCAATTTTAAGTGGAACGCTTATGATAAACTCTTATGATATAAACTCTATTTTAAATTCACAAAGAAATATAAAAATGCAAAAAAAAAAGAGATTTAAAGTAAAAGTAAGCTAACTACTATCTTAAAAATCTTAAGTATTTTTCTTTGATTAAAGTTAATTTTCTCTTAAAACCTACAGTACATTACATAACAGAAGTCAATAAGTATTTCCGCACTTAAACTAATGTTGCTAAAAGAGTATGAAAGTAAAATTGAAACGAACAGTCTCTCAGTAATATATTTTTTTTCATTCAAAATATTTGCATTACCACATGATTAAATGTGAAACTTTCAATGAAGCATGCTAAAAATACCTATATACATTTTAAAGATTATGACAATTTATTTCAGGTAGAAACACAATAATTTAGTGACATGGAATATTTCAATATATTTTTAATTTCGCTGAAAAAGATTATTGGCTAAAAACTGAAGCGTATTACATTACAAAACATACCCGTTGAAAACAATTCTGGAAAAGTAACAGTACTGCTCAGTAATGGCATTTCTGGTTAAAAAAATAATTCTGATTATGAAACCAAAATATATGCGGTATTGAAATCCTTCATTTGGTATTTTTTTTTATTCATATGGTAACGGTATACTGCAAATTCTGATTTTCAAAATTATAAATCTTATTACTATATATTTAATAAAAAATGCTAAACTAAAAATTAAATTTGGCGGAATGAACAGTTTATAAGCCAAGTTCCAAGGTATCATGATTAAATTACCAACTATTGCCATATTTAATAAAATAATTGGAAAAATTGTTAATTTTACTAAAATCATTCATGGAATTCTTCAGTAAAAAGCTTTCAGATTTTTGGCACTCCCTTAGAGTCAGAAATACTGTAAATTTTACCATATTCTAGTAGTTTTTGTCATACTTTTTTATCAATGTATGAAATGCAGGCCTTACATTATTAAACTTTTAAAAACTGTAACACTGTAAGGAGAAACATCTATTTTACGTAGCACGCTATTTGAAATAAATTTATTTTAAAAAATTTTCTAGAGACATACAAAAATATTAAATCATATTTTAAACCTTATTATAATTTATTTAAGGTAAAAGTACATTAATCTATTTTACCGAAAGATAATATTTTTCACTATACTGAAAGCCGGCTTTCGCCGAAAACAAAATCAATTTTTTCTCTAAAAAATTATTGCAACATGGCTCATCTTTCTTACTTTACAAACTATTTTTCTTTGTTTACTGTTACTTTAGACAGTTCTCAGAAGAATTCCACAGCTAGTTTCATTTACACTCCTGAGTTAAAAATAAGAAAAATTACTCCGTTACCTTTTCTTTGCTATGCTCTTTGATCTGTTGTTCGTTTCCTTTTCCGATTTCGCCATTGCAAACGTATATTTTTACAAATGAAAAAAGATATATGAATAAATTTTGAACAATATACTTTTGATGAATGTGTAGTAACAATACCGATATACGTTTCTTTTTTTATCTTAAGAAATGCAATAACATACGTAAGTTTTTTTTTCTTCTTTTTTTATTGTTAACAGTATTGTAAGGGGAAGTTATTATTTCAAAATAAGTGATAACATTTACATTAAGTAAAACTAATTTGATTACTGAATTTCAGTTTTAATAACTACAAAATCAGTGTCGTAAGTTCATTCAAATTTTCAAGTGCTCAATTGAGTTTTCTTTCAGTGCAAATATTAACTTATTATTTTACTTTTCCGAACTTTTTATGCATTTTGTCACTTTCCTATGGCACTCACGCTATATTATGTATCTTAAGAATCTTTGAAGTAAGTGAACAGCGAAACGCTTCAAGCTTTCGCTTAATTGCAACTCCTAGGAACGCTTTAAAACTTAAAAATCAAATTTAAAATTAAAAATGCAAAGTAAATATTAATTGAAATGACGAAAAGGAGATTTGGGGGGAGGGAAAGTAATCGAGATCAGTAACTTAAGCTAGTAAACTATTCAATACATAATATTTAGAGAAGAACTGAGATTTTAATTCGCGAATACTTACATACTTACAATAGAAAATAAAATGATTTTATACAAAGCATTTTAAAAACAATCAGCATTTCATTTCGGTTTTTAGCCTAATTATGGTTTCTGACATGCTTATTTTCGAAATTGAAAGATTAATAGAACATTTACTTCCTTGACACGCAATAGTTATCAAAAATATTTAAATTTTAATGTAAAGGTTAATCGGGTAGGTCAATCATTATTTTACGAGAATTATAAATCGTCCACAAAAGGTGATGTGTTTTAAATTTAGATTGGGACCTACAATTTAAGAAATCCACATTTGTAAGACATTTTGATTCTCAATCAACTAGAGCGAAGCAAGTGGAATAAAAAAAAATTTGAATTGAATCATAAAGTAAGCAACGAAAATAAAAATGAACTACAGAAATCATTTTTGGGGACTAAACATAGGAGGATTATGAATTCCAAAGCTAAGTAGTGAAGGGTTGATGGTTTCTGTGATGTTGGAGGACTATGCATGTTTCCACTACGTTGTGGAAATTATTTGTTGTGGAAATTTGCTTTTCAAATAATGCTTGTTAGATCCTAATTTCTAATTTTTTTTCAGGTTTTAGGTTCTATCCCGGCCATGCTCGTACGTTTCACTACATTATTCATCAACACCATCTTCAGTACCATAATATTCATCAGCACTGCCAACGCTGACGTTTCCCAGCAGATCCCTCTAGTACCATTAGCAACATGTCTTTCCTCTTGCGATTCCATGATCTGATTGGCGGCATCCATGTCCCCATCGATGACGGCATCGACAAGCTCAACCGCAAGTACACCCTCCTAATCTTCCTCTTTTTGGCGCTGCCAATATTCACTAAGCAATATATTGGCGACCCAATAGAATGTTTTACTCCGACCTATTTCACCGAAAGCCAATCCCGTTATGTAAATAGTTTCTGCTGGACTACTTCAACCTACTACCTAGTCACAGATGGAACTGTAGACGATATAGGAGAACCGGCCGAAAACACCCTCGATCCAAAGACATTGTCAGACGAGATAGACTACAGTGCTGCTGCAGGGGAGGAAGGTGCCATCACTGCCGACAAACTCAGAAGAGTCAGGGTCACCTACTACCAATGGTCACCCTTGATTCTCTTAGTCCAAGGATGCTGCTTCCATTTGCCATTTGTTCTATGGGGAGCTTGCGCACACAATGCAGGAGTCAAAATCCGAAGGCTTTTAAAACGAGCATCGGACATTGCCAGCTTGCCTCCTGGCTGCCAACAAAGAGAAGCTCTATTGGCCGAATTTGTTGATCAATTTCACACGATGGTGAATGGTAATGTCGGCTGCTGTGCTGACCCATCCTGTAGAATTCCAATCACTTGCCGTTGCGGGACGGGTCCAAGTCGATATTTGTGCCTCCTGTACCTGCTGGTAAAGAGCCTATATGTGCTGAACGTTTTCTTACAATTTCTAATCTTGACTGCTTTCATGGGGAGGGGCTATTTCAAGCATGGAGCAGAGATCTTACGCAGGTAAATATTACTACTTAAATTATCAAGAAAATATTTTGAACAATGCTTAATTTTAAATCAAATATTACGACTTAATAGACTTTTAAAATGTCTGAATTGACTTTGTCCAATTTATCGATCGTGCAAACGTTTCGATCACATCAAACACAACAATTTATAATACATTTTAAGTTTATTTTTATTTCACTTAATGCACTCTTTTTTGTGCTTTAAAATCGTATTAAGTCCACATTTAAGTAGCTTGATATTATAGTTCAAAGCATCGGCATAACAGTTTTGTTATAAACAAATTTTTCGTAGAGTTTACAAAAGGGTTAATAATTAGAGACTACAGTGTTAGATTTTTAATGAACTAGTTTAATAGAAACTAAAAGTAAGAGTTTTACAGCAAAATACCCAACTCTCAATGAATCAATCTTCAAAATTTAATGGAAATTGTTAAGACTAAACTTTAAATTAAAATAACCATTTCCCAGTAAGGAATAGCGTATCGATGATTTTTACATTTTGGTGTCTAACTTACTCCAACTACCTGCAAAGAATGATAAATTAAATAACGAAAAAGCGCATTGATTTAGAAACGTTTGAGTTCATTATAAAAAGCACTTTATTATTAATGAATGCTGCCGAAATAAAACTATTATTCACCTTACATGAATTAGTTAACCAAAATAATTTTTCCGGAAAATTACATATATTTGTTTTAATAAAAATATACCGCCCGTTTAAATATTATTCTTTTTAATATTTCATACGGAAATATTTAAAAAAAATAGTTATTATTTCCTTTAATAAAATCGAAACGTAAAATATATCTATAACTAGTATTTTGCTCCAACTCTGCAAACAATACAAAAACAACAATATATTAACATATATAGAAAGAAGTATTAGCTTTTTAAATAAAAATGTTCATAAAATAATCAAACTTTTTGCGTTTTATCTATAAAGGAAATAACATATAGCTGCCTAAATCACAATCCCAATCTAGCTGAACGCCAAAATACCGAAACTGTTTTATATAAATGCAACGTAGAGAGATGCAGGAGAATTTTTCTGTATACGCCAAGGATATCCAAATGTATGGTTCTATTTCTAAGTCAAATTACCCCCTTGAGACGAGAGAATATAAGAAAAGAGATGTTACGGAACATTCTGTGTTCACATAACCCTCTCAGAATTCTTCCCTAAACACGCATAACTGCAGACGGTATCGCAAAAAACAGTCAATTCAGATGAAGGAATCTTGAAACATTCCAAGGAAATTCCAAAATATATCCATTCTCTTTTTCTTTCACCATCATAGAGCTTAAAATATATCCGCAATTATTCATAATCCTTAAATATAAGTTTATCTATTTTAAATACTCTCATGAGATAAATAGCAACTTAATAAGAACGCTGCATGTGTTTAGAGAAAAAAAATTTCGAAATAACTATTAAACTAAGAAGCATTTTCATGCAATGGTTTTACTAGCTTTATATTTGAATAAAGCTAGTAAATATATTCAAATATAATTGAATTTTACGGGTGTAATTAGATTTCAAAAGGTTTCATCAAAAAAATGAACAAATATTGCTGTTCAGCACAAGGCACATTTTTCCATTAAAAGTAGTCTTACAAAGTAAATAAATTTGAATGGAATTTTCAAGTCAAATCAGCATTGAGGAAAAAAAGTATAGTCAAAATTACCAAGAAATGGTAGTTTTATCATTTTATTTTTCCTCAGAAAATTTTACCGTGTTTCTGGGTTTATGGGATCACCTAAGAATTCGGTAATTTTTGCAGAAGAGCTTTGGTTATGATTAACAATAAAATATGGTTTCATAATTTGTGATAAATTTTGGTAAAGGTGGTAAAATTTGGTATTTTATCATGATATCTTAGAGCAGCGGTTCTTAACCTATGGGTCGCGACCCAAAATTGGGTCGCGAAGCATATTTCTTGGGTCGAACCAAAAAGTTAGTAATACACCAAATAATAAGTAATACCAACACCTCCTAGAAGAAGTCATTGTGGCTTACTCAGCCTAATTTTGACTTTTTTTTGGGTCGCGACATGAACATATTTCTCAAATTTGGGTCGCGGCTTAAAAAGGTTAAGAACCACTGTCTTAGAGCATGACATAAAAAGAACTTTTTTTGGGGGGTTTACTTTTCAGTTTTGTATTATTACTAAATGTGTGGTAGTAAGAAATATAAATTTTGTAAAACCCGAACTTGTCTTAAACCACTATTATATGAAAGGAAAAAATACGAAAATATTTAAATTGCTTAATATTAAGTAACTGTTTAAATATCATACATTTTTAATTTTATTACGGAGATTACCGATTTTAACATACAGTAACGTACAGAAACATACATTATAGTTATTTCACCAGAATTGTTTTCCTTCATGTAAATTCGATAAATAGATTTTATCTATTTACATTAAAACATTAAAAACAATAAGCAAAAATTGCTTATTTAATTTATTTCACCATATCAGCGTATATAAGCTTTGTTTGAATCAACAGATAGGAATAAATTGGCCTAAAACATCCGATTTTAACTAATTGATTGATTGAATACGACCATTAAAGCCAGTTAAGAACATAACATAGTTCCATTGCTTAACAAAAGCTAACCTTGATCATGGGATGCATTATATGCAAATATGGTTACTGTCAGCTCCATTACTGTAAAGGAGTATATCTATTAACAATAGAAGGTTAGAAACATAGTAAAATCGCTCAATTTGAAACAATTTGAAAAATAGAAATCGTTCCGACTTTCGAACCGAATTCATCACTGTGCTCACATGAGAAAATTTATTTAAAAAAATCTGATTTGAGTTACTTTCATTGAGTATATGCATTTTCATAAATGCGAAATTTGAGTAATATATAGTGCAACTCATCATATCAAAACATAAAGCAATTATTTCGCACTTAAAGGGCAACCTAGATGAATGAAAAGAAATTTTAATGAACGTTTAGTTTCACTGGGTTATTTTGTCGTATCATAAGGATGTACTCGCATAGTTTTAATACAGTTTAGTTATCGTTTCATATGATAAAGAAACAGGATGATAAGTATTGATCTAGATGAAATAAAGAAAATGAACATTTAAAAGAAAACTTTATGCACATTTTAAAGGTAATTACAGGTATTTATATATTTAGTTTATGACTTGTTCCATACGATTTCCCTCAATAGTTATGGTGGGGAATAGACAATTAATCAAATCCTAAAAAACTCTCTAATGGGCTGATGATTTTGATGAACTCTTGAAAGGCATTTATTATTCCAGCAAAGATTTTGGGATTTTTTCGAGCATACTTTTTCGATAACATTGTCAAACCAAAATCAATTAGAATGTTCGAGAAAAAAAAACGAATGCAACTGAACGATTCCCATTTCAGTAACTTCTCTTTAGAAAATTTTGCCATAAGCACGCCTATGGTAGTCAATGGTAACCTGTTGAGCCATAGAAACTTAAATGGCAAGATAACTTAAGCCTATGGAAAAACCATAGAAATTCGTATGGCATTTATACGGCAGAGCACCATACGCCTATGGTTACCATAGAATTCGTATGGTATTATATGGCGGGACAACATAGCTTTATGGTACGATTAAAGGGAAATACCATAGGCATATGGCAAGCTAATGGAAATACACTATACACATGGGTCATTCATATGAGGTAGTAGACAAGGTTGGTGATGGAATCAGACGTATTTTACTGCAACTCCGACGATCCAGATCAAATTTATGTTAATTAAACCAATCAATCAAAAACAATAGTACTTTTCAATAAAGTTCGCCCAACTTATGGAAATGTATAGTTATTTAAAATTATTTTCAACTACTTCAACGAAAAAGCAGTATTTTCACTTCGACGGAACAGAACTTCCACTGGCGACAAGTCGACGGTAAGGCATGTGCGTGACGCAAATACCTTGACGGAGTATTATTCGGCCATAGAGACTTAGAATATTTTTTTTATAATTTTTTTTTTATTTAGTTTAATCTGTGTAATCAATAATTTTATTACTTTTTTCTTTGAATATCTGACTCAATCAATTTTTACATTTTTTGAAACTAATCACTATCATACTAGTTCCGACAACATTTTTCTAAATTTTTGAACTAGTCTATTTTATAAACAACTTGATAATCTAGATAACCAAATTAGCTCTCATAGCTACTATAATGTTGTGTGAAATTCACTGACATCAAATATTAGATTTTCTGCCTTTAAATTGTGTATTGTGCATATTGTGATTAATTTTAGATTAATGAACAGTAGACAACAAACAAATCTGTAATTCCATTTCATTTTGTTTTTCATTATTCACATTTCATTTATTGTATTCTAATTAATTTTCGTCGTAAAGATTTCAATTTTCCGAGCATTGTCCGGTAAGAGTTATAAGGTACCAAAAATCCATAAAATGCGGTCTTCAAAATGCTATTCCTGAATTTCAATAACTGTATTGATCTAATGGAGCCGTGTTTTTCAAATTTGGATTGTTTTGAATATTAAGTAAGGGATTCTTTCTAAATTTTAGTCAAACAAGTGCTCAGAAAGTTTAATTTCGAAAGCTTCATTGAAAAAAGGACTGTAACAATAAGAATGACAAAAATGCCCTGCATTCAGCCAAGTTGTAACTGAACCTCGCCAGTGGTTCAAAAGTTATCATGGTTTCATTATCATAAAATTAAATCGTTGTCAACTGTATGTAATAGTCATAAAATATGATGGTTGTATGGATATGATGGATGTTTGTGTTAGCATGTCTTATGGTACTAAATAACATGGAACAGATTCTCAGATATGGTAGACATTTAAAGGTAAAGATATAGTAGAAGTTTAAGTATGGTGAAGATAGGATAGACATTTAAAGTTAACTAAAAAGCACATCCTCCTGTTCATTAACGCTCGCCAACTAGCCTTCAGATCGCTTTACTCACGTCGTTTTTCCGTCCAGTTTTTTATGCTTTTTTGAAAGCTAAAGTTTGGAATAAATAGTTCATAAAACTTTCCTCTCTAAAAAAAATTTCAAATCTGTACATTTCAATTTTTATTAACTATGCAACTTTAAATTTCAGTATTAAGAAGCACAACCGGCATACGCTCTTTATTTTATCACAGAGTTGTATCATGTATGAGAATAAAAAAAAGAGTAAAAACAAATAGTAAACTAATAAAAAAGTTTAAATTTAAGTAGTCTTTAGTAGCTGCAATTAATCTCTACGTTGAAACCAGAGTTAGCAATTCAAATTTCTCTGAAGGTAATTTTAAAATTCGCAGCCTGCATATTTCATTTTTCCTATATACGTATTCCTAAATTTCAGTATTCAGACACACAACAGGCACACTATAAATATTTGAATCTGATTAGAAAGAAACAATTTTCTACCAAAATTTTCTGTATGAAAAAAATTCGAAACACTAAAATAAATTCACGCAATCCCATCTTCATTCAATAATGTTTATGGAAATGAAGCAGAAAAACTTGCCTCTAGAACCAATCATATCCAGAGAAGTATTTCATTTCTATTTGCTTTAAATATAATCATCGTTCATGATATAACAGTACCGAAATAAACAAAAATACAACAGAGATACTAAACTGTAACCGTAGAGTGTCCATTATTTAAATCTACTGCGTCAACTAACCGTTTCTTTGAAGTGTTTCTAGATGGCGCCGGGGTCCGTTGAGCCAGGAGAAAAACTTTTAGAAAAGCGTTGTGATGACGTCATGGTTAATCGTCTTTGTGTTCATGCTTTTAACCTATCATTTCTGCCTGACTTATCTATAAGTCAGGCAGAACAAACTTATCTATGTTTCAGTTTTGCACAACCCACGCTTGTAATATTTAAATGGAAATGGGTTACACTAAATACAAAAGTTCTTATACATTCTCACTCGTTTGATATTTCATTTCTATGTTTCCAAAACCGAAAAGAAATTTCATCGCTTTCTTTAACAACATACGCATTAGTGCTTCATATAAATTAGAATAGTTTGTTTTTTAAAGAGCTGGATGCTTTTTACTTATCATTTTTGCTCAACTGCAATTCAGCGTGTCTCAGGTTTTCTAAGCTTAAGTGAGGAACGTCTAAATAAAATGTTTTACTCTCAAATTTGAACTTGCTTATGACTGTTTTGCCATTTCAATTTCATATTTTTATTGTCAAAGCTGAAATGAAGATTAATCATTTTAAAACACTAGTATTTTCTATAATATATTTATAACAGATCACATTCTTTTTTATTCTCGAATTTCTCATTCACTCCCATATTACTTCAGTCGTTCTAGGATCCTTTTACTTAAATAAAAAATAACCACACTTAGTATAGTTTTACTTTTTCTTCGACACTGATCAAAAATTATCTCGAGCATAATTCAATCTATAACAAATGACTAGAAACACTAATGAATTTAATGTATATCAATAATGCTAATGACTTTTGATCGAAGCGTTATAAATTTGTTTACGGGATTAAATATTCTAAAATTAATCAATTGCATACCGAAATATATTTACTTCCAACCGCTGCATGGAAATGAAACAGAGCACTTGATAAAGGAATATATTTTTCCAACGATTGACTGTTGAATTATAGGATATCTATTAACTTAATATTTATTCTGGGCATTAAGTGGTCATTCCAAGGGCCGCCACCGAGCAAACATAATAGAACATTTAATTTCGTTAAGCCGAGCCACAGCTGTGTATTTCCACTAGAATAAATGTCCAGTTGCCAATAAGGGTTAAATTATGATATATTATACCACCAATGGGGCATCTGAAAGGAATGCTTAGGGATCAAAACATCAGAAATGCTTATTTATCACTAAATGTTGAAGTGGAATTAATCAAAGAGGTGACGCAGATTATACATTTAGGAAATATAAGCATATTCATTTTTATCTAGATGTCTAATTATCTAGTTGTCTCTTTATTTAACACTTAAAAAGTTGTAACTGAAAGAGATTTTAGGTAATAATATAAATTTAGTAGATAGTACAAGTAGTTACACAAATCTTGATGAAAATATAATAATTTTTTAAAAAATATCATTAAAAAACTAAATAAATTTTATCAGAGTTTTTAACTGTGTAAACACCCTCAGTATTGCAGACGAGCTTATTAACAAACCCTTCGTTTGCAATGAGGAGCCATCTAGCGCTGTAATCAAGGTAGCAGAGAACCATCAATTTGTACCAGAGAACCATCAATTTTACGTCAAAAATACGTATATCTCATCTTTAAATTTTATTAAGCATTCGTTAAATTTACGTAAAACTGAAACGTCGAATTACAGTAAAAAAATAATTGTTATCCAAAAAGCCTAAATTTTATTTAAACAAATTCGTTTATTCTAAGAATATTTTACAAGCGACATTTTACTAAGTAAGAATGAGTACGTTATTTTTACATACTTTTCTCATCAAAAGTTCGTCAAAATATATAATATAAATACTCATTATACAAAGATAATAATATAAATTTAGTTGATATTGCAAGTGGTTACACAAATCTTGATGAAAATATAATAATTTTTTTCTATATATCTTTAAAAAATAAATATTTTTATCAGTGTTTACCCATGTAAACACCCTCAGTGTTTTAGAGGAGCTTTTTAACAAACCCTTCGTTTGCAATGAGGAGCCATCTAGCGCTGTAATCAAGGTAGCTGAGAACCATCAATTTTACGTCAAAAATACGGATATCTCACCTTTAAATTTTATTAAGCATTCGTTAAATTTACGTAAAACTGAAACGGCGAAGTAAAGCAACAAGAAAAATGGTTATCCTAAAAAACTGAAATTTTATTTAAACAGATTCGTTTATTTTAAGAATATTTTACAAACGACATTTTACTAAGTAAAAATGAGTTCGTTATTTTAACATATTACGTAAGATGACACTTCAAATTATAGGAAAAAGTGGTTATCCAAAAAAACATAAAATTTGCATAAATAAATTCGAACCGAAATTTAAATGGTAAATTTGTGTTGTCAATAATGCGTAAAATACACCAAATCATTTTTATTAAATCTAAATAGTAAATATTCTTTCGTCAGTCTTTTGTAAAATATACGAAAACAATCTTACCGAAGTGTAGTTGGTAAAATCTATTCCGCTAATATTACGTAAAATATACCAAAGCTTTTTTTACCACATATTGAAATGGTAATATCATTCCGTCAATAATACTTAAAATTTAGATATAAACTCTATTGGCTTTACCAATTTTCCAAAAATTTAGGTTTAATTTACCTTTCATGGTATATGAGAAAAAACAGTTCTAACCACAGATTGCGTTGTGTTTTTGCAATTAAACTGTACATTTAGGTATTAATTTTTTTATGAATATATTTTAATCATTTTTCAAAAGTAAATATTACTAAAACAGCCAATTGGATGCATGCAAGTGACGTATCGTAGGTAAATCCTGGCATTTGTCGATTCTGAAGTCACCTAGGCTAGACTATCACAGGTATCCAATTAAATCTCATTTAAACAAACAATTAGACATTTTTGTCACTAACGATTAGAATGTTTAATGCATATTTAAAAACACAAATAAACATGACAAAATTAGGATCCATTACCAAAATTAATTAAGCATCAATAGAGTCCAAAACAGTACAGCAGTTTTTTACGATTCTTTTGTGCGAAGAAATACCCTTTCTCCATTAATTTAGTTTTTTAACACCAATTTTTTTTAAATTTTAATTTACACCTATTACCAAAATTTATTAATAGTAATTATCTAAAATAATTAGTAACGACGCTAATGTTTTTAAATCACTTTTGTTGAACTAATATTGATACTTATTTCGAAAGCCATTAAAAATCGCCAAACTAATATTGACGCCAGTGATGATTAACAAAATAAGGTATAATTTTCTACCAATATTGAGGCCATAGATTCTATAGCATTAAGAACCTATTATGCCTATACGTGCGTCTAATATATGCATTGTGGTTATAGATTTTTTACCATTTTCCGAAATGGATAAGTACTCTAATGTCAACATACTACACATACATACATAATCTCTTTTTTATTTGTTGTATATTCCGTTGCGGCTTAATACTATTTGATTTACCGTAATATAAGTTTAAAGTTCTTTTCACCAAAAGAAAAATTAACTGTACATAAGTATAATTTAACCTATAATGTTCAGAATTTAGCACAATTTTCCCATTTCTGCTCATATAATTCAAATTTTATTTTAATAGTTCTTGTTAAGTTTCAATTATTTTAGTTTACAGAGTGTTTCAAAGTCGTAAATATCAATGTAAAGAAACTACGGAGTTTCATATACCTTTCAAAATATGAGTCATCATTATACTTCTCAAAACTACGAATGTTGATTTTACTGGTCAGAGATTTCTTAGCAGATTTTTTTAAACAATTGGAAAGGTAAAGTATAGAGTTTTCAAATTTTCTTTTGAAAACCTTAGCACCAGTTTTTTTGTTTTTTTTTTTAGTTTTAATGGGCCGCTGCTCAGCTTAGACAAATCTAATTTTTGATTGATCAGAGTGACAAGCAAGCAAATTATACAAGCGAGCAAATTACATTAAAAAATCTTTATCGAATCCTATGGAAATCTTCTTCTTTGGGATGTAGCGTGTGGTCGGAGACAGTTTTAAAATAGAAGTAGTTTTACGTCAGTTTTACGATAGTTTTACGCCAAATTTGAAGCGGTAGGTTCAGAATTACAGATTTGTATAAGACACACACATAAACACTCTACTTTATTCTTAAAAATTAGTTATTTATTAAAATTTTACCAATTACTATAATACTATTAGTGCTTACTACCGAAACTGATTGAGCATCATCAACGTCAATAATAGTACAGAAGTTTTTACTGTTCCCCCCAAATGAGTAAGTACTATTCCATATTTCTCTATTAATTCTACTTTTTGATACATAGCTTTTTTTTCATTTTAATTAATACTATTATGAAAATTAATTAAGCATCATTAATGCAAATACTGGTATGGCGATTTCTTACGTTCCTAAATTAGTAGGGGTTTTTTTTCAAGTTTTTTATTCCTAAATGAATTAATACCATTTTTACATGAAATTTTTTTAAATATAAATAAATTTTATTTCACATTAATTTTAAATCATTTATTATTTTTTTAAATACGCATTTTAAGAAGCACAACTATAAACACAATAAACACATGGTTTTAGATAACTTAACGAATACTAATTTGGTGATGTAGTCCACGCATGATACCACGTTCATATTGATAACATATCGAATAATAAATAAATAACTATTAAAGAACGTGCAGAAAAAGTTGTTTTTTTAAAATAATGAGAGCTACAAAGAAGCAAACATCTATGATGTTATTTTTAAAATATTTGAAAACGAACAGAACCATATATTGTTTAGTTTAAAACATTGGCTAATGCTAATCATAAAATTCCCTTTGTCAAATAACTCTCCCGAACGATCAAATCAAAATGTTGAAAAGACACTTTCCATCGGGAACTAAAATTACTCCATGTACCCAAGCCAAAATTTCAGGACAGTAGCACAAACGCTTCTGGAGTTTAAGACACGCGCACTTCTCATTTTATTATAATAGGTGATAAGTAGAATGCATGAAATTTCATATTGATATACAAAACATTTATATGAAAACCAATTTTTTCTAGAAGAAGAAAAAACAGGTATAAGCAAAATGTAAGATAGTTCCTTTTTTTTCAAAATAAACAATGTAATTTGTGAGTTGACTCGTTCTTAAAATATCACCATTAAACAACACCGATAAAAAAAACTACATCTATTTAGATAAGATCAGAAAAAATAGATGAGAAGCAATTTAGAAGCATTTTTCTGCTTGTCACATGTTGGAATAGGACAATTACTTTAGGCCATCTGAAGAAAAAAAATTAAATTTAGGCTTCCAGTGGATAATTAACTTTCGTAACACATTAGTAATTATAAAAGTCCAAAAGCTTTTTGGCGAGTCTTATCTTGGAGACAGAGAGAAGTTTAATCATAGTGATTACTCTTAAAAGGCTGATACGTTTTCTATCTAAAATTGGAATCGATCTAAAATTAATTCTGACTACACTGGCCGAAAATAGAATTCTACATCAATGAAGATTCTGTAATTTGAGTTTTAAATTGAAGTATTTAGCATTAAATTAGAATATTCGGATAATTTGTTTTCCAATTTACATTTAAACTACTTTTCAGACACATATAGAATTTTTTAAAAAAAATTTTTTTTTTTTTAAAGTAACCATAAAAAATCTTACTAAAATAATTATTAGTATTTATTTTACTGGTTATTATTCATTTATTCATTATTATTCACTTAATTAGTTAATTGAATTCATTTAATTAACTAACTACCCGTTCATCGTACGGGGTGTGTAAAAAAACAATCTGTACTGAATAATACTACAAAAGTAAAAGGCCCATACCGCAACAATTGAAGAGTTTAATAAAAGAACCAGATCAGGTGAAGATATATTTTTAGGGCTATTTTTGAATTAGTCAAAATAACGCGAAGTTTATGCATCAATATGATTGTTACTTCATAATTAGGCAATGATAAATGAAATAAGACAAATAATTACTAGCCCCCTCTCTTAATAAAAATGGTTCGGTGACCACTTTTTCTTCTTACCCCGACTATAGCTTCTTCGAAAACGCCACTTATCTATGTTTTCATAAAGCTCTTTAATTAATAAATCAAAAATAATTTCAATATTTTATTTATTTATTATCATTTTTTGCCTTCCCTGTGGCTTTGCCTTACTATATGAAACAGAAAAGCACTTTGTTTGTAGTTTATCATAAGGGGATTTAATAATCGACTACATCAATATTCATGAATCAAATGTGTCCGCATGATAGAATCTAGTGATCATAGTCATATTTTATCTAGTGATTTGCTATTTAATATTTATAGTGGTAGTTACGACGCACATTACTCCCTTTTCAGAATTTTATTTGTGTCAGAATTCGATGAACGAATGCCGCTAGTTGATAAATGCTATTTATTTATTTGTTACTTTTTTATTTTTTCGCTCATTATTTTTTCATTTATTAATTAATTTATTTATTGGCCGGGATAATTTTATTTACTTCACCAGTGTTTTGAGCACTATTTTGTGAGCAAATCAACTGCTTAATATGGACTGTCCATCGATGTTTGCGAGTTTATGTCACGTCCGCAGGTCACCAATAAGAAGATAATAGACTATGTCAACCTTCATCTATGAAAAGGTACCACTTGTTAGAATCTAGGTAACATGTCTCATATTTTAGTGATTTGGTATTTAATATTTATAGTGGTAGCTAGGACACAATCCAATCAAAAGACAGATTAACTGTATTTAGAAAGACGATATTTCTCGCGCTCAAATCGTGATAGTCAAAATTTTCCAAGTAATTTTCTTAGGTATATATCCCTCTTTCAATGAGCAGGACATTTATTTCCGTAGTATTAAAACTGCTTAGTATTGGTGCAGTTTTAATAATTATCAAATATATCAATATAATACTTATCCCTATATTAGTATATTTAGTACTTATAATCCGTTTAACATTTAAGTTTTGTGCATAACCATTCAACATTTGCCCCAAACTAAACCGTGCAACATGCTTTAATGTCGACAGTGACCTTCCACGTAGTCAACACGAGCATAACGTGAAAATGTCTGTAGGAGCTATTAGTAGCTCGTGATCGGCAGTTTGGCGATTACTGTCCTACAATATAAATATTTCACAAGTTAGCTCACAAGTTCCAAATTATTTGCTAGTAAATTAAAATTGTTTAGCATTTCTTCCCATTTAAATAATTTTAGTTTATTTATTTTATATAAATTAATATAAAGATTTTTAACGCAAACAATTTCTATTATTTTTCTAATGTATGTAAATGAATTGTTTAAGAAGGTATGATTTAAAAGAAAATCCCCAATTGCAATACCACATATTATTATAAGTACAAATTTCAAAACCTCCAATATTGATATGTATCCTATTTTTCTATTTTATGTTTCCTTCCTATTTTAATATCCCCTTTATAATCGCTATAATCTGCAATTTCCCCTTATAAAATAGCAATAAGTTTAACAAAGATTTTTATTAATAAATAGAAAAATCTTTTGATTTAATACGTATTTTCCTTGATTATTGATTTTTGAAATAAATCGTATCTTGCATTTAAAATCTTTACACTTAAAGTATTATAAAAAAATTAATTTTGGTATTTTTTTTAAATCCTTATTACATATTTAAAAAAAAATGCTCTAACCATAAATTTAAAATGCGTTTTGAGTGATTGTTATGATTGAAATAATAATAACTTTTGACCTTGCTTTTAATCCTTCCTCATTTATTTTATTAGCGACTAAATCTAAATCTAATCAGCAGGATTAAGAAAATATTTTCGTAATTTAGAGAATTCAATAAAATTGATAATTATAATGAATATTAAATTAACTCCTCTTGTGGTTTTAGGTAAATTAAAAGCTTGCTTTTTTTTAAAGGTTAAGATGTTGAAACAAATTAAGCTTATAAAATAACAAAATTCACAGGAAAGGTATTAATCTACAAATAAAATCCTAAACTAAATTTCTCTGAAAAAAATTAACACTCAAAAGAACATATTAGGTATCATGTAAATAAATAATAGCTTAATGGAAATATTACATCAGTTTCCATTAACCAAATACAAATAATTTGTTTATGATGAAACTTTTGATATGGGCCATTATCTTCAACTATAGAACTGTAGACCAGCAAATGTATGAAAAAAACTGAGAAAAATATATTTAAAAATAGTTTTTCAAAAATAAATTAAATTATAACTTTCGACAATATCATTCCAGAACACTGAGAAAAAAAGTATAGGCAAACCAATTATAATATGAAAAAATTTAACCGAGTGTCTGGTTCTATGGGAACATCAAAAAGCTCAGTAGTTCTATTTAAAGAAGCACTTTGTCGAAGATTTTGTAACACTCAACAACAAAATATAGTTTTATAATATGTGATGAAATTTGGTAGTTTTATCATGATACCTTAAAGCATTTCATAAAATCGGAAAATAAAAAAAAAATGAATGATTTAAATTACGTATATTTTGGCTTGGTTTTATTATCAAGAAAGAAGTTTTTTTAAATTTTATTAGTTTTTTTTAATAATAATTTCACTTGAATTATTCCCCGTAATCAAACAACCCCAAAAGCATTGCTAAAATTAAAGACGAAACATTTTCTTAAAGCTTTAACTTATGAGTTTCATTTATAAAATATTATCTTTGTTTTTATTTGTAAAGCTGAAATTTTAGGTATGCATCTAAATAATGAATGATTTAAATTAAAAAATTATCACATCCCTTTCATATGTGTTTTTAATATTTAAAATTTAAAAATGTCAACTTTAATTAAGATTAATATCAGCACTCAAGTTTTTCTTTAAAACACCCTTTTAACCCTAGTGATAGTCATATGACATTTAGATATCAGAAATTTTACCATGAAATATCAAACACTATCGATAGTTGAGAAGAGGGACATGAGACCTTATGTCTCTCTTTTAACATTATCTATGAACGATGATAAAGTTCACTTCGGATGTAACCTTCCGTGGCCATTTATCTTCTTTCAGTAAAAGCACCAACAGTTAGAAGATAAATCGTTCGTAAGCAACATCTAGAGATACTTTTAAAGTAATGCCTTCTAAGGATTAAAGAAGTAAGTTTGAAATTGATTTCAGGAAAAAGAAATTTGTGACGAGAATTGCATCATTATAATTCTAAAAATATATTTGGACTCCAATAACAAATATTTTTTTTAAGAAACGTGCAGCGAAAAAAAGTAAACAGTGACATATTCAGCTTTCAAAAGATAATCTTTATTTTCAGTTGCAAAAATCCTTTTTTTAAGATTTGCATTCTCTTAATACAGAACCTACTTACGTGTAAGCATGTACCGATAAAACATCAAGGAAAATGAAATGAGACTTTAAAATTCATTTTGTAAATGTTAGTAATGGTACAAGTACAAGGTACAATGATATAAAGCTACTCAATTTCGACCAACATAGTGCCTGATGAACGGATGTTAATGAAACTTAGCTTGTTTCTTACATGGATTATGGAAAAAATAAATCTTCAATAAAAAATAGTTCATGTTTTGACCAACAGATGCGATTTTTATATGCTTCGTTAATTTACTACGTAGAGGTTTTATAAGTCAGTATTGTTCTGAATCCTTCAAGGTTGATTAGGGTGTTAGACAAGGCTGTATACTTTCATCAACTATAGTTTTAATTGCCATAGGTATCAGAGAACAAGAAAGGTATAAATTGGAACCTTGTTGAATATCTTTCGGACCTTGATTTTGCAAATGACAGATATTTACTGGCCAAAACCCTTCAAGGCACACAAACAAACACAATCACATCAATAAAGTTCTTTTTCCCCATGCTGCTGCAAAATAAAGAGATAAGAAAGATGATTACTTAATTTGAAGAAACTGGAGAGTTTGACATGTATAGCAAGGGAGAAGCTGGAATTGGCTTTCAAATGAAATTGGCTTGCATACAATGCACGCCACATATAAAATGTTTTTTTTTAAAGAGCTAAATGAAAAAACGTAAGTTGGAAAAAAAGCTTTGATTCATTGTTCACTCTGCTTTGCAAAAATATGACTGTTTTGGTTTTATGATCACAAGACTGGTTGTAAAGTTTCTAGACAGATAGCACTACAGAATGAAAAAGCAATAAAATAATATTTTTTGCTACATATTACACACCATTTCAAGTGAAATATTTACAAAATAATGTAATAGATTTATTCCAAGACTGCACANACAAACACAATCACATCAATAAAGTTATTTTTCCCTATGCCGCTGCAAAATAAAGAGATAAGAAAGATGATTACTCAATTTGAAGAAACTGAAGAGTTAGACATGTATAGCAAGGGAGAAGCTGGAATTGGCCTTCAAATGAAACTGGCTTGCATACAATGCACGCCACATATAAAATGATTTTTTTTAAAGAGCTAAATGAAAAAACACAAGCAGCTGGAATTGGCTTTCAAATGAAACTGGCTTGCATACAAAGCACGCCACATATAAAATGGTTTTTCTTAAAGAACTAAATGCAAAAACATAAGTTGGAAAAAAAGCTTTGATTCATTGCTCACTCTGCTTTGCAAAAATATGACTGTTTTGGTTTTATGATCACAAGACAAGTTGCAAAGTTTCTAGACGGATAGCGCTACAGAATGAGAAAGCAGTGCAATAATATTTTTTGCTACATATTACACACCATTTCAAGTGAAGTATTTACAAAGTAATGTAATAGATTTATTCCAAGACTGCACAGCGCTGTTGCTGTAAATTGGAAATTGTGGTTACCATGATAACATTGTTTTATAATTTTTCACAGTTAGCAACACCATCTGTTGACAAACTTTGCAACTAAATTGGAAATCGATTGTGAATAAGATTCTTTGTTAAGTTGAATATAACAAATCGTATATATATATATATATATATATATATTTTCTGAAATTTTACAGTTATGCTTACATAGGTATAAAAATTTTTAAAATTAAGGATAAATTTTATACAAATATCAATACAAATTATTAATGTCAACGCATTAAAACACTCTATTAGTAGATAAGGCTAAAAAAATTTGGATGCAGAATTATATTTTCAAAAAGTCAAAATTTATAAAGTAAAAATCTTATTTTGAAACTAAAATGACCCTCCTTTTATTCTTAATTTTAAATTATGTCTACAACAAACCTTCTTAGTATGAATATACAATTAAATCTAACATCTTATCTTGAGTGCTCATTTGCAAAATGCTTTCTTGAAATTAGTGAAGGAATTCTGTTTACTCCTCTAAAATTTGTCTAAACATCACAGCTTTAATTAAAAGTTATTTAGAAACTTGCACTATGAATTCCTCATAAAACTTTGAAATTTCAACTTCTTTGATGTTTTGCAAGGCTGTAATGTAAGCTCATGTACTTTGTTTTAGATTATGATGTTAGTAATAAGTTCGGTTTTATGTATCTGTTATCTCGCTAACTAAATGCTAATTATTTTACATACAATAAGCAGACATAGATAAGCAGACGTAATAGGGTTTTTTTTTGTTTATCTAAAAGTAGTTTGGTTTCATTCCTAATTTGAAAGTAAAATTGTTAATCACAAGTAGCTTTATTTTCACTTTAATTTACACACTCTGTAAACAGAGTTTTGAGATAAATATAACTATAAATATAATCCATACAGTACTATTTGAATTTTACAACAAATCATACAGAAAAGAGAAGTATTGGTTGGTGTCAATAACGAGCTATAGTGGCTTTCTTCTCAGCCACTTTGACATCGTAATTCATTTTCAAACATATTTTTACTGATTTAAAAATTATCCACATTGCATGAAAACACAATACACGAGTAAAAGCATTACCTCTTAAAACAAGTTGTCCATTTCTGGCTTCACTCATACTTTTAGGCTTTTTCCACCAGAAAGTGTTAAGGTAAAAATTTTAAATTATACTAAAAAATAAAGACAATGTGCTAGCACTTTTTATAATAATTTTTCAAAAATGTTTTACATGGCATTATTTGATACCATTTAATACTAGTTTCAATTATTTATTTTCACTATAGATGTGACTTAATTTATCAAGTTGTGTCAAGATTTGGAGAAAATTTTTTTTATATAACCATCCAAACAAAATTTTTATTTTTATCAATAAGATTATTCAAAGTCAAATTTAAAGTTGTTTTCATAAAACCTGTAATATACTAGAAAAACGAAAAATTGGCTCAATGTAGTTTTTAGTACTTAGTTCTCGGTAGAGTTTTACTTAGCACTTCAGTCTCACGATCACTTTTAACTTTCATTCACTCATTGAGCTATAGTATTCGCAAATAAAATCGGCGTTTTAAGGTTTCGCGATCTCCACATTTTCCCTATCTCCGTTACAATGATGTGCACAAATATTACTTTTTCACCGGCGAGTACGTTATTATTATATTAATATTATAATATTATATAGTATGAGTTATAGATACTTCTTAACTGCCGTTTAAATAAAAAGAGTATCGTTTCTGCCTGTCACATCATTACCTAAGGGAAAAAGTAAAAAATGGGAGCTTGAGACGCCAATTAAAATTACAAGCAGTATATAGTCAGCTTTATGTCCAAGAATATATATTTTTTCGTTTTAAAATGTTATTTTTCGTTTAAAAAATCATGTGCCAATCAATATTTTATTATTTCAGATTGGCCTCTGATGGTGATTGGTGGAATTCCCCTCGCTTTCCCCTGCAGACATTGTGCCAAGTTCGAGCTGCCATTCAAGGAGGGCTCCGAACTTACATCTGCCGCTGCGTGCTACCCATCAACGTCTTCAACGAGAAGATCTTCTCTGTGGTATGGTTCTTCCTCGCTTTCATCCTGCCCCTCAACACAATAAGCCTGGCAATATGGGTTTGGCGAATCTTCCCTTGCAATCGCCTCGCCTTTGTCCGCCTCACTCTCTGGAGAACAAGGCTCTTCAACTTGTCCGAGATATCTAGAGCCTCGAAAAAGGTCGAAACCAACTATCTCGGCTGGGATGGTGTATTTGTCCTAAGGTTGATTGAGCACAACCATGGTAGCAATCTCGCTACCGTCATCCTCGGTAAGTTGTGGGAGTTTTACGCCAATCAAATGAAGGCCCAGGAGGAAGGAGCTGTAGATCTGGAGTTGGGCAGGACGGGAGAAATGGGCAGCGTGACGTCAGTGGCACCGTCCACGTCATGGCACTCATGCCATGCTGGTGCATGCCATCTTGGACATTTTACGGGCCAGCAGAAGAGGTCCGCTGCACCTCCGCACAATGGGTACTGGAGTAAATGTTCATGATCCTAGTAGGATTAAACAATTAGCTAATCTAGGTGCTTGAATATATTTCAAATTGCTAAATTCACTTTAAAAACAAAACAAGATATTTAGATTGTTCACTTGAGGGTTTCTTCTGTCTATTTGACATTTCATCATCTGTTCTCACTAATTCTCATTCATTAAGAAATGAACTTGACTTTTGTCTGCATCACAAGCCCAAACTGTCATCTGCCAGTGTGTAATAAGCCAGCTGCTGACAACAGCCAACTGGAGTGGATTATTGACACAGTCTATTCCAGGCAACTTTCAGTGTTCTACTAATCAAACAAAAAGGCAAGTTCTCTTATAATTTGAATTAATATAATACGATCTTGAATTTTAAAATTCCATTCAAAAATAAATTACGTATTGCAGCTTTTGTGAATTTATGTTTTCCTCACATTTTTACCTGCAATAAATTAGAATATTTCTGCAATTTAAAAAGTAAACTTTTCTTATAATTAGATACTTGATTTTGTCAGGCAATTCATAATAAACAAAACAAAAAAAACAATTTCCTTCGAAGAGTACATGGAAAAATAGGAAAGGTATTTTCTTTTTTGACCCTTCCTTTTTTAACCCAATAATTTAAGGATATAAAGAAGCAATAAGTCAAATGCAACTTTTAATATATTGTCTTGAATATATTTGGGATTAATAAGTTAAATATAAATTCTAAAGTTTAATGGACGCTGGACAATTTGGGTTAAATATTGTTTTTAGTTAAATAATTCAATATCGGAAGATAATAAAATGTAAATAGTTAATTTAGTTTTCTAAGGTTGCTTAAGAATAAAACATAAGATTATAGCATAAAAACATACTTTTAAGCATGATTAAACATAATTTTAATCATGATTAAACATAATGTTTAGTATAACATTTCAAGCTTGCCGAACAGTAATTTATAAAAATGTTTTTAGTACATTATCTTATAGACGTTGAGAAACAAACAGTCAAACATAATTTTTTATCATATTGCTTTAAAAACAACAGTAAATGCATGAAAATGTATCTACATAAGGAAATCAGCAGCAGTATGCTTTGATACATTAATTATTTTGTTTCATAGCCTGCAGAATTTGTACAATTATGTCAAAGAAAGATATAAAAATGAGAGGAAATATCTCTGGGTATAACAAAACTCAATCAATGCCTTCAAAATCACCTTATTTGTTTAAGCTGCGCCCCCCCCATAATATATTTATTTATCAGCTTTACATCATCTGTTAAAATGCCTTTGGATAACGAAAAAAAATTATCCGCTTCTTAATTAGTAAAGCAAATTTTATTCGCAGATGTTTAACAGACACCGCATAATTAACGCGTATATTATTTGCGCTTGCTTAACAACGCAATGTTCTTTAAAGAATATTCTCGAATGTTGTTCAATTGAAATTAAAATAAATACGCCAACGTAATGAAAAATGGAAATGATTTGTTTATGTAAGTGGTTCCCTACTGAACAGATGTCTTTAATTGTTTCAGTTGAATAGTTCCTTTTCTCGTTTCAGGTTATTACCCTTTTTTTATGTATTATGCTATTCTTTCGCTATTACTTTATCGTGCATAATGCGTACTCCAGACTAATTTAACATGCATGACGAGCTAGAGTTTTAATACGGTAATACTTTATTTTCTTATTCAATATTTCTGTTTAACTGATTTTGCCTCTCCGAAGGTAACGACTCACGTTAATTGCTGATAAAATCATAAGCAGTAATTTTCGAAAAACAAATGTGCATCCTTTCGATGCCCCTGTTAATTAAAATTTCCTTCACGGAGAATTTTAATAAATATGTTGGCCATATAATTTGTTTTCTAGAATGAAAAGGCCAGAAGTTCTGAGTTAATATTATTAACGATGTTTGCAATTTTTTTTTACAATGGCAGGCACTAAATTTGAATCTTTGCCTATGTAGATGCCGGAGTTGTTACTCATTTAGCTTTACCCAGTGGAAACCTGTGAATCAAAGTCACGGAGGCGAGCAACGTTGCCCACGCCACACTGCCTCAAACCCGTTTATAAGGTGGGTCACATTCACACATCACACGCACACACAACAGAGGACAGCACAAGGAGAGAGAGAGAGAGAGAGAGAAACATTCATGCCCAGAGCGGGATTCGAACCAGCAGCCAATGACTTCGCAGTCAGGCGTGCTAACCACTCGGCCACCTGGCCGGCATGCTTGCAATTGTAAATAAAATGTAAAAACTTGAAATTCTTGGCTTAATCCGTGAAAATGAGAACTTTGTCAAAAGTGTTCAAATATGATCAGCCTTACACATTATTTTATCCTTTTTTAAAAACGATATAAAAGGAGTACAATATAAACTAGGATTTACTTATTAGTATTCAGGCATAAAAAGTAACATGGTCTATTGAAATTTACTCAGAATGGAGGGACAGAAAAACAATATCTGTTCTAAGGATATATATTTTTTTTTAGAAAGCATACTTTTTTAAAATAAAATAAGCGTCTGAAGGGTTACATGATTTCTCGACTCTCCAAATTTTTCAACTCTCAGTAGCCATAGTTTTGGTAATCTTGCTTTTTCGACAAGCCAGTATATTCCAGCTCCTTTTTTAAATGTTCTACAGTGTAGAGAAATGGAAGATTCGTGAAAAGTATGGAGAGCGGAAAATCACATAACCTTGAGACACCTCATCATTTTTTTAAAAGTATATTGTAGTTCTATTTTTTCATGCTTAGACGATAACATCTTTAAAGGTGTTATTTCACCCAATACAGGCAATGGCTGTATTGGGTGAAATAGCTGAGCATGCAAAAGCTTACCAATAAATATACAATTTTCATTAATTTAATGGGAGCTTTTATTAATTATGTTATCTGAATTTTTTAATAATTAGGGGAGAGGGGGGCACATGTGAACAGGGGGCACATGTGAACATGGTATGTTTTACCAATATGATTTGAAATAAAAAATCTCGAAAAATTTTCAATTGATGGCAGTACTAGTCCTACCTCTCTGAAAAACTTTCAGAACAATGAGACATTTTGTTGGTCTATTCTGACAATTTCTTTGTATCAGCTGGTGTTGCATATATTATAATCGCTCGCTTCTCCAAGTGAAAGCATAATATAAATCAACTAATAAACTAAAATTAACTATTGCAGATCATTATATGAACATTCAGGTAAGTTTATGACAATTATTCTTTTTTTTTACTCAATTAAAAGTTCTTTATTTTTCAAGTTAGGTTTAAGAAGGATGATGGGGGCACTTGTGAACAAAACATCTGGGGCAGATGTGAACAGTTCACAAGTGCCCCTACATAGTATTAAGATTATTATCCTCATGATATTATAAGTTTAAAAAATATGTATGCATTTAAAATTATCATTATTTAATTTTCCATAATTAATTTATTAATTTTTCCTTTAAAAAAATTTTTTTTTATTAAATGGTTGATCGCGCATCACGCATATTAACTGATACACCTGAGAAAATAGAATTGTTAAAGCTACAAATGAAAAGATAGAAAAAATAAAAAAAAAGCATGAAAGAGTATTAGAGAAGAAAGAAAAAGGCCCATTACAACACCCGTGGAACATGAAGTTGCGAAAAACCCAATTACGGAAAAATTATTGTACAGCTGAAAAATTATTTTCTTATTGACAGTACTGTTGTACAGTTTAAATTCACATAGTAAGCTACAACCCCTTCAGTATAATACGTATCTATATCTGTCATATTAAAGATTTTTTTCCTTGAAATATGATGATTGCTTTGTGTTTTTAATCTTGTTCATATGTGCCCCAGGCATGTTCACATGTGCCCCCAATAGGGGCACATGTGAACAATTGAAGTCATTTTTCTAAAATATTATAAAGTAAAGAAATATTTTATTAAAAAATCTCAAAAAATTCCACAAGACAAAGAAAATACTAATTAAACATATGGACTTTTTTACTATGAAAAATTGATGATATTTTTCGAAAAGTGAAGAAATAAAAAAATTTGTTCACATGTGCTCCCCTATATGTTAGATTTTAAACGTTGATTACTGGTAAACACTAAAAACTATCATCAATTTGTATTAATAATTTTTTAATACATTTTTTAAACTGTCATTACAGCAATCAAATTATCATGAGCTAAATACCAACCGAAATATAAACCAAAATATAAGTTTAGTATTAATATATGTCATTAGTTGTTTAACTGTATTATCAGCATAATTCAGTAGTTTTTAGAGTTTTTTTTGTGAATTTGAATAAATTGTCCAAAGTTAAGAAAATACCGCCATGAGATAGCAATGTTAACAGAGGACACAAAGAGTTTTTGTAAAAACATGAAAATACTGTTATAGCAGAAATTCAAACGCATTTATTTTGGCTAAAAATTAAAATCAAATCCCCTTAAGCAGGCGAACAATATTCAAAATGCAATTAGGATTTAAAGCAATAAATACTGTTTTTATTAAATAATAATAACAATAATAATAATAATAGTTACAGATGATTTTTTACAAAAAATTATGTCTCGTTAAAATTTATTTTTTAAAAGCAAACTTATTCCAAGTTATATGCTCTAAGATGTACATAGTTCATTAATTTTAATTATGCTTTCCAACAGTTTTTTTAATGAAATTATTTTCTTTAAATTGCAGAATAAAATGTAATGACGTCATTTTGTTGAAAAAATTTTTAAACCATCACAGTTAGATGTTTAACGTCAGCTCAACGTTTAAATGAATTTATCATTTTAGAAAAATGTAATACGATTATAAGATAATTAAAAAGGAAAAGATTTGTTATACTGAAATTATAATTTTTAATAAATATCTGAAATACAAAAGACGAAAGAAGTTTGTAATAATTGATATAACAGCCTCTGTGGTGATAGGCAAATGAGTCCACTGAGCTCCTCAATGCTGAGTACATGCGGCAAAGTGGAGTAAAACCAGGTAATTTAGTAAAACCGTGTACTTTGGTTTTGTCGAAACTAGTTTTGTTTTCCAGCGGCCAAACTCTGAATGACACTAGACTACAGTCAAACAAAAAGAACTGCCAAATTGTCGTGTTATTGCTGATTAATACACGGCACTTGTACAGAAAAGCTTCTTTTACAATGTCAACTCTCCAATGTTCTCGTATTTTAATCTCATTAATCGATCATTACACTTAAAAAATATTAATTTTTAGTCCGGATTATTATACGTTTTCAAAGATTCACATCCTAACAAACAATAAGGATTCAATCCGATAAGTATGTCTGTTCTGTTTCGTTTCAACAATTTTCTTAAATTATCATATAAAATGGAAATGTCAGTTACTCCTTCTCTGAAATTCTAGTATTTCAAAATTCCACATAGGATAAACTTGTGTACCCGGTATGTAACTTGCGTTTCAAAGTATATAGTAAGCAGCAAGAAGGAAATTGTGTGCAACTAAACAATGAATACATAGATTGATTAAATCATACAGTTTTTTGGTCTAATAGTTTAGTTCCAACTAACCTTCGATTATTAGCTACTCGGTATTACCACTCCTTCACTTTTCAACTGAAAGGGTTAAAGCTTCCAGTCTCGTGATCGGCTGAACAGTATTTTCGACTCTCAGCGAGGATACCATAGTTTTTCCATGGAGTGTTTTCATTTCCTGCTCCCCTCAACTTCACTGGTTTAAAAAAAACTGAATGAAAAAAATTCCATGGAGAGTTTTCATTTCTTGCTCCCCTCAACTTCAAAAGTTTAAAAAAAATTTCATGGAGAGTTTTCATTCCCTGCTCCCCTCAACTTCAAAAGTTTAAAAAAAAGAAAATTCCATGGAGAGTTTTCATTTCTTGCTCCCCTCAACTTCAAAAGTTTTAAAAAACAATTTTATGGAGAGTTTTCATTCCCTGCTCCCCTCAACTTCAAAAGTTTAAAAAAAAGAAAATTCCATGGAGAGTTTTCATTTCTTGCTCCCCTCAACTTCAAAAGTTTTTAAAAAAAATTTCATGGAGAGTTTTCATTCCCTGCTCCTCTCTACTTCAAAAGTTTAAAGAGAATTTCCATGGAGAGTTTTCATTCCTTGCTCCCCTCAACTTCAAAAGTTTTAAAAAAAAATTCCATGGAGAGTTTTCATTCTCCGCTCCACTCAACTTCAAAGGTTAAAAAAAAAAAGAAACTGACGTGATAATATATATCATACAAGAAGTACTTTAATCTTGAGGCAACCTTTTCGATTGAAAAGAAAAACAGTTTTAAATTCAGCAGTCACTGCAAATGCATAATTTCTTTCCTTGAATAAACAGCACTCACTAAATTTCAAGTTCCAGAAATGTCCATCTTCCCACAAAAGCAAAGTTTTGTGCGTTTAAATAACCAAACACCTCTAATTTTTTCGGAGTGAAAATTTCTTTATTCAAATCAAAATAATGTTATATGATATGCTTCCAAATATATAATAAATCAATGTTTATTTTATACTTTCAAAGATGTAATACATTTCAGTGCAGATATTTTCATTAATATTGCTAGTTAAAATATACCATGACGACATTTTATTGATAGAATAACTAAATTTTAAAGTTTGATGTATTTTTGAAAATGCGACAAATTATAATAAAATAAAATAAATGCTAACAAATCATACTTATTATTTACATTACATCATCTACTACTTAGTAATAGTTAATAACTAATTATGAAGTTTGTTTTTAGAGTACTCAATAGATTAAGAGTTATTTATTTCTCTGAACCTCTAGAACTAATTAATTTTGCAATATCATAATTATTCATCTTTTTTTTCAAATACACAGTTATATGTGTTAAAATATTTAGCACTTAAATATCAAAAGCAAAATTCTATACTAACGACGCATATCAAATATCACAGTGTAAAATATCCTCTGTTATTACACTCAAAAAATAATGCATGTCATACGCTGACAAATGTATTGCTTATTCATTGTATTTCATATCGTTTCCTTTTAAATTGCATAATAAATCTACTCTAACTTAGTCTTTTCAAATAGCTCGCAAATATTTTCGTTGACATTGTTAGTTAAAATGTTCATAAACGTTATTTTCTTGATCAGAATTGTAAGCTATAAAAATATTTAAATTTGTAATAAATAGAATTGAACTAAATATAGCTTCACACTTTATGCTAATTACATTTCAAAAAGTTACATCCATATTTGTCAAATATAATAAATAATAAAATATGACACGAAAATATTCAATATATCAAACATTATTTATTTTTCTGAATGCCTAGAATTCATTAAGTTTCCAATTCCATAGATGGCCATCTTTTTACCATTAGGCAGAACTGTGTGCTTAATTGAAATATTTAAAACTAAGTTCGATACTAACGAAATACATCAAACATCTCGTTACGAAATCTGTCTGCTAAAATAAATTAAAGTCATATAATACACTTCCAAATGTATAGTTTATCGATAATAAATAGTATCATATGCTTATGAAACAATTCCATATCGTATGCTTCCAAATTGTAAATCATAATTAATTTTATGCTTTTAAATAGTTCGCAAATTTAAATTAAAATATTTGCATTAATGCAGCTAGCTAATATTTGTATTAACTTTATATTGATGATAAGAATTGTTAACTATAAATGTTAGAAAATTTTTTACAAACGTAATGAAAATATAGTTAAATAAAATATTTGCTAATTTTCTTTCAAAAATATTTAAATCCCCATTTATCTAATATAACAAATTGATAGTAAATCATATCATATGCTTATGAAACAATTCCATATCGTATGCTTCCAAATTGTCAATCATTATTAATTTTATGCTTTTAAATAGTTCGCAAATTTAAATTAAAATATTTGCATTAATGCAGCTAGCTAATATTTATATTAACTTTATATTGATGCTAAGAATTGTTAACTATAAATGTTAGAAAATTTTTTACAAATGTCATGAAAATCTAGTTAAATCAAATATTTGCTAATTTTCTTTCAAAAATAGTTACATCAATATTTATCTAATATAACAAATTATAAAATGTGTCACAAAAGTACTCAATAGATTAACCATTATTTATGCCTCTGAATGCCCGGAATTCATTAATTTTCCAATTCCAGAAATGTTCATCTTTTTCCGATACACAGTTCTGTGTGTTTAAATATCTAACATCGAAATATCAAAAACAAAATTCTATACTAATGACATACATCAAATGTCAGATCGCGGCTTTAAATTTCAAACTAACTTCAAACATCCTGACACCAAAAGACACCACTACATCGAAAACACATTAATAACAATTTATCTAAAATCCCGCGTCTCCACTTTTCGGAAACTGGTTTGATGATTTCTCGCCAAAAGTCAGCCAAATATAGCTGGATAGAGAAACTTTTGAATTAGGGAAAGGGTGAGAGAAAATCTTCATTATAATTCCGTTATCTCCAGCTTTAATTTAACGCTGAAAATTTAAAGTTTTGCTTTTCAAAATCGATTTTGCCTGAAGCGAAAGAGGTACTTTTACTGATTCAAACAAATGTTGCTTTAAATAGCATTTTCTAGAGGGATTTCAGGAGAAGCTTTAATGACTTGCAAGCTTCAGTTTTGATGGTTTTTAATTATATTTGTATTCACAATTGTAATTAGTTTTTGAATGAGTACACAGTTGCAAATAAATCTTGATAAATTGTGCCCAGAAACATTTTTATTTTGAGAAATACTGAATATTTTTATTTAACTTCCGAATTTAGAAGCTTGATTGAGTACTAAAGAGATTTAACGGTATTTTCTTCGCGTAATTAAATGTTGTGATTAGATTCGATTCGATTAAATGGTTCCGTGTTTCAAATTTTTAATTTATTTGAGTTCACTTTAACATTTTTGTCTTTCTTTTAATAAATTCAATAATTTTGTTAAAATTAATTTCTTGTACATAAATTTATTAATGTGATAACAAACTGCCAAGACATTGTGTTTTGGAAGTATTTAATTATAAAAATAGATTTGCATTCATAAACTTGCTAAAAATTATTCAGAAGCAACAATAAGAATCTCAAAAAAAAGGTAAAATTTGCAAGGTAATCTACTGCATATTTTTTACTGCATATTTTTTACTGTATATTTTTTTTTCAACTTATAAATCTATAGATAAATTATTTTCATATTGCTCACTCTGCACTGCTTTTAAACTTTTCAAAAAAATAATTTCGTTTTTAATTTTTTTAAACCTGTTGCGAAAGGCAGCGCTGTTAATACAAATTTCTTACCCTTTTTTCTGATATTTCCACTTTTATGCTCCTTCCTCGGGAAATTTTTATTCTTTTAACTTTTTTTATTTAGTATTTTTCAGCTAACGGCTTACCGGAAATTCCAGTTTTTAAAATTATAATTCTTAGTACTAAACATTTAGTTGAAAATACAAAACTGTATCGAATTAATGGTTTTTATGCCATGCTCTAAGAAATCATGTTAAAGTTATAAAATTTTGCTACATTCTCCAAATTTTATCCCATATTATAACACTTTCATACATTTCTTGATTAAAAAATTGCATTTGCTTCAAAAATATACAAATTGGATTGGACTGATTGAAAGATCTTGAAAATGGGAGCCTATTTTTGAGCACTTGAAAATTGTCAATTTTTTATGTCAAGTCGATTGCTTCTGTCGATTGCTTATTTCACTTATACTTATTTTACTTGAAATATTTTCATGATTAAGAATGATGTTAATGTTCTATTTAAATTTTAGAAACCATAACTGCTTGAAAACTACATTCTATGAATTTTAATATTCGCCCAAAATAAGAAATACACGGACAAAAGAAAAACCTTGCATACTTTTCAAAAAAGATAGCCAGGAAAACAGGCCATAAAAATTCCTAGAAAAAACACTGAAGGTCGCAATAAAACATGCCTTCCTCCGACACAAAAGGTGAGCTTCAACATAAACTTAACATTTCTAGTCATATGTCACGTGATGCCGAGAATAAAAGAACCTAAAACATTTCACCATCTGTACGTCACAGCAAGAAAGGGCCCACTTATTCCTTTTTTTCGATATTTTTTTTATTCTTTTGGCGACTATTTCTCATTCCCTTGAAAACAGAGTTTTTCCAGAACACCGGAAAAAATTATGGAACGGACGCTTCCTGTCTAAATGCCGATAAAATGAACACCCCGTTGGGCATCTAGCAAAAGGAAGCTAGTTTCTGCTTCTCAAAACAGCTTCCACGCTGTTTTTTACTTCAAAGGAAAATATTTTCCAGTTTTATAGCGCTTCTTGGACTTGTTATTTATGTTGTAGGTATCTGTTGTTGCTCTCATTTTTTCTCAATGATTTTCAATGATGTTCAGAAGAAAAGAAATATTCTGATTCAATAAAATACTGCTGCTATTTTCAATGCTGCAGAATTCAGTGAATTATAAAACAATAGAATAACCAGTTTTAAATTTAATGGCATCAAATTCCACTTCTATTTTTTTTTTTTTTTTAGAATTCTGAATTTAAAAAAAATGTTTTTTGTGGTTAAAAGAAAAGCGTTTTCATTTTTTGGCTTTGAATTAAGAATTTGATTTTAGATTAATTAATGAACTAGTTATTTATACTGCTGGTGTCAGCTTTTGCTGATTTTTTTCAAAATAATTTTCATTGACAAATAGAAGAAAAGAAATGTTCTGAAGAATTCCATGAATTATAGAACAAACAAATAACCAGTTTAAAACTCAATTGTATTAAATTCCACTTTGTTATTCAGGGAATTTTATGCAACATTTTATTTGTTAGTCATAAAAGTGTTCGAAACATTTATTTTTAGGATTTGCTTTGAATTAAGCTTTTGATTTTTGATTAATGGTTTTGATCAATATAATTCTTGTGATTTTTTGTAACTATTAAAATTACTGAGAAAAAAATTATGTATTTCACAACCAGGAAGAATATTAAAATATTTCTGTTTAAGACTTAAAGCTAACTTTTATTTCTACAATAATTAAAGGCATACAACACAGGTTTGATGACAAATATATTTTCTAAAAACTGACCATTTAAAAGCATATGGGCTCCGGTACAATACGGCCTAAGACGGGTTACATCATTAAAATATACGTATAGTACGAAACAAAAAAATAACAAATTACTGGAACACCCTGAAGAAATTTAATCTTATGAATGGATTTTCGCATAAGTTAACTCAATCTTCTTGGTTTAACATCCTAACTTTTATTATTTTAATTAATTAGTGCAAACAATATTTTAATTCGAGAAGAAAAATGTAATTTCTTTACAGAAACATGCATTTTTTGTGACAGCTTTGAAATTCTGATCCTCAAAATATTGGAGTAGCCCCAATCTGTGAAATATAGTATAAATAGTTCGATCTATATAAACAGGGTGCACCAGGAATATTGGGACAAACTTCAAGAAAAAGTAGGGGATATCATAAGGAGTCAGATTTGCATAGTAACTCCGAAGACGTTTTCGAAGGGAAGCTGGGTGTTCTTCACAAGATGAATTGAGCTTGGTAAACCGGTTCCCTGGCTACCGCGATCTCCTGATTTAAGCAGCAGGGATTTCTTTCTTTGGAGTGCACTGAGAAATGTTGTGTATGCAATCCCTGTGGATTCCAAAATGGATCTGGTTCAAAGAATCGCCTGAACTGTTGCGGATGTCCAACAAAATCCAAGTGTATTTCAGCGATATATATATATATATATATATATAAGAAGCATTATAATTTTTACCACACCAAAGTGCAGCAGCATAGCTGTTAACATTCACTGGTTTAGAGATGCGGAAAATGTATGAAAATTATGGAAAATTATTAATAAATTAAACCGATTAGAATCAGCGAACTGAGACCTCAAAATACACTAGTGTAGGAATTAAGAGAATGTGCATACTCGGTCGATTAACTCTAGAACTACTGAACCGATTTTGATGAAATCTGATATATATATATATATATATATATATATAAGAGGAATTTCTTATTATAAATCACTTTAATTCCAAAAAATATTTTGACATAGCATTACTAGAAAAAACGCCCCTATGAAGATTTAACCATAGCTTACGAATAAAGAAAATAAAGGAAATGTCTTATACTTCTCAACATTTTTGATAAAAATATATTTAAAAAATTGAATGATTTATATATAAATGTAATGTAAATCAGTACATAACTTTCGTTAAAAATATTGCCTGAAATTAATGTATTTTTAAGGAAAGTGTGATAAATTTCTACTTTGCAGTTAAATTATGCACAACTCAGTTATAAGTAATAAAAATTAAACTACGAGTAGTTCCAGCTGGAAAAAAAACTTATAAAATAAGTAGATTAAACAATTNAGTAAAATTAACAGTCTTATCGTAAATGGCTTGTCAGAAAAATGATCTTAAATATTGTAAGCAATTAAAAGATTTGTAATTAATAAGCATTAATTAAATAATCCGACAATGTTTTGAAATTCCAAAACCGAAACTAACGGTAAGTCGAACTTCCGATACGTCGAAGTTTTTTGTCAGTCCTATCAGATTCGAGTTATCGCGAATTCACTGTATATATATATATATTCTTTTAGCCGTTACAATGGATAAATATTTTTTTAGCGATTCATGAAAAACGAATAAAACATTTTGTCGATTCAGGGAGAAAAAATTCAATAAAAGATAACTATAGCAAAAACTTCATTTTATTCTATATAATTTCATCAGAAATAGGAAGAAATTCCAGTAAGATAAGAATCACTTTTCAGAAGTACTTTTTCTTCAAACCAAAACAGAACACTTTTGTAACATAACACCATGGAAACACACAAGAAGGAAATATTCTTTTCGGTATCCTACATATCAATTCTTTTCATCACGGTCGAGGGGCACTTAATATGTCGATAGAACAATTTTCTTATCCAATATCCGCTGGATCAGGACGAAAGTGCAAAATTACACTTTTTTGAACACAGAGAGGACGAGATACACAGAGAGATAGAAAGAAATCTGATTTGTGACACTCCCAGAGACTTGTCCGCCTCTCGTCTGCTGCATGGCTGGGTTTTTACTGTGTCATCGTCTATCTCGACGAATGTTAAAGGAGCAATCAAATATTGACAAACGCCTGATCTTACAAAGCGAAATTAAACATGTCTCAGATATTGAGTAGTAAGATAACTTTTGGAAGATTTCTTCACGAAATTAAGTAATTGGCTTCTGTTTCAAAATGAAATGTAGATAAAATTTGTTTTTCCGAGAAAGATCTTAAAAAAATCAAGAAAAAATAAGCAAAATTTAAAAAAAATACATAAAAATATAAGATTAATAACGGGAAAAATATAACAGTTAAGCTTTAAGTCTAGCGTTTATAAATTTTTTCTTATTAATTAGGAAGGAATTGGCTCTTTTGTCCTAAAAAACTATTTTCCAATCTTGCTAACAGCAGATTAATTATACTATATACAGACAAAACCGTGAACTATCAGCCTGACCTTCCTTAAGGTATCCGACTGGTTTTATGATTATTTTTTTTTAAAAAAAGCTTATTTATAGTTTTAATTTAACGTTTAGTAAGCACGGCTCCTAAAATTGAAGTAAGTTTAAAGTAAAATTTAAAAACTTACAAAATATTTCTTCAAAATAAGGGCAAATTTGATCTTAAAAACTACGAATTTTTTCATGGCGCAGTCACGCTAACAGCTGTCCAACAAATTGAGACGCATAGATATCAATGTATTTTTTTCTAGATCAATAATATGGTTACTTGTACTTTGAACTGAAATCTTTAAAAAATTTCAAACATACAATGAAATAGAACTAAATTTATCGCTTAAAATTGAGATTTTTTAAAAAAAAATATCTATAATCTTCCTTACTTAAAGCTTGATAAAAAAAAAAACTACTCATAGATCTTAGGTATTAGTTTCAAACATAGCTTACCTAATACAAAATCCTGCATACAATGTTTCAAAGAATTATATTTTAAACTTTTGCAATGCGTTTCGTTTTGTTTTGTGACTCAGGGAAATTTTCTAAAAATCATAGTTTTTCAGAAAATGCATTTAAAATGCAAGAAAAGTCTGAAATGTAAACAAACAACTCAAATATAGATTTTTAAAAAAATTTCGAAATTTTTGCCAAAAATGCTGATTTTTATCCAGTCGGATGCTTTAAACTATTTGTAACTTTTTGAAAAATACATTTCAAACTATAAAATATTTGGAAAGATTCGAACTTAAAAATATTTTTTCATCAGCATTTAAAGACAAATTATAATAAGCTGAGCATCCAATTAGTATAACTAATACAAAAATTATAACGAGAGTTTTATCTCTAAATCAAAAATTATTGAAAACAAGGGTTCTCGAAGTTCGGATGGTTAGATCTTTTAGAAAAGGAATTGCCATTAAGAATGTCGCTTATTGGAAAACGAAGACTAATTAACGGCCATCGAAGAATAAAAATAGTGTTTAAGTCAATACTCACGATGGATTTCCAAGCTACTGAAAAAAATTCTTTATTAATTTAAAGTTACTTTATTCGAAAAACGATGTTATATCTCTTTAAAACGATTTGAAATCAGACTATTTTGCTCCAATTGCAAATAAACTCACATGAATTTTGTGCAATTTTCTCAAAACCATTATTTTTCCTTTTTAATAAAGGACTATAAAGACATTAATTTAAAATTATATTGTACACCCATTTAACACATATTTTCAAAATTCTGTATCAAGTGAAAGTGTTTAGTAAATAACTGTTCCGAGCATTTAAGTTATATTTTTCCTTTAATGATATATATAAGGATTTTCGTAGGATATTGCAAACGTTGCCCCATCTATTTTTTCCTATTTAGCAGCAATTAATAAATAAAAACTGAAAACTTCAAACACTGAAAAATATTATTCAGACTCTTGCAATTATTAATAATGATAAAAAGAAACTTAAAAATGGTCTTAATTACTATAGCATATCAAATGTTGGCGGCCATCTATTTGTTGGAGATTAAAATAATTTTAGCAACGAAATCAGAGAGCCTAAAAAAAGAAAGATACAGTTGTAATGAAAATGTGTAATATATTTTTTAGTTTAAAAACATGATCAGCTTAAAATTCTCAAAAACAAAATGCTCCAGCTTTGAATTTTTTATGTTAAAATTGTATATTATGAATAGTCATACTTTCATCACACTCGTTACGTTAATTTTTCTCTCTAAGTTTCAACATCAGCTGTATCTTCAGAATGAAAAAGAAAAAATATAAGAGTTTAATATTCGTTAAAAATGTTTAAATTTTTTTCGTTATCAATTAAACGATTTCAAATAAATTTATAATTGAAACAAACTACTACAGTGCGTGTGCAGCAGTATTTTCTATTCTGTAAATGTCTTGAAGTAAACTTATTAGCTACTCTAAGCCACAAAATGACAGATAGTAACATACAAAATTATTTTATTATAAGCTATAAAAATGATATGCTTTTGAAATATTCCGTAAACATCCAATAGTTTGGATTATTTCCCACTTAACAACCACCTAAGATAATTCCTTTCCTAAGAAAATCCTAAAGATTAATCTAGAACTCCATAAGCATTGCCAGAAAGATTTACAATCTGTTAGTTATTTGATGCCTGAACATTCATTTTTACGTCCCCAAAGTTGCTCAGAAACTTTCTTTCAAAATATAAATTTTTTCCCAGTGTAATTAGTTAGAAGGAACTAGGCTTCATCTAGTAATAAGTGAAGGCATAGAATTTCACATTTCGTACGGCATAATTATTTTCAAGGTGAAACTTTTTTAATAATCCCCGCTCTTCTCCAAAAATATTTGCTAATCTCCTTTTCTTAAGCAAGTTCCCTACATTACTTTTTCCTTTTCAGCATTAAGTTCGTGGACATTTGCAATCATTTAGAATTTAATCAACTATGATTTATCTTTACGGTTAACTGTTTTCATTTCGAACTATCTTTTTCTCATTATACGTTTCCATCTTAGTGGGGAAATTGGAATTAGCAAATTAAAGGTTTGCCGCTTGAGCTTTTTGCACCTTATTTGAGTTATTCTGTTTAGTTGAGTAGAATATGGTACTCAAAAAATTAATATATGAATGGAAGATTCGTTTACTTATAAATGAAGTAAATCTGTTTCTTTTGATTAACTGGACGTCAGATCTTGAAATGTAATATAAGCTTCTTAATTATATCTTCAATATACGTCTCCAAAATTATTTATTTTTCTGAATGTCTTCAGTTTTTTTATTTCAAAGAAACTACAGAGCTTTGTTTTATTTAAAGTTTTGTGTAAAGTTTGGTAAATAAATATCTTTATTAATTTGATAATAAAGCTTTAAATAACTAATTAAGTTTTGAGTTAGCTTAGTTTTGTAGACTATGGCTCTCGAGAAAATTTGTTTTGTCAATAATAAAGTTTGTCGTAATAATAAAATCTTCAATTTATTGAGAATTCTGATGATTTCGATTCGAATATTATGATAAGGATAGGTTTTAAGTTATAAAGATAAGTTTTCCTCTGAATGTCTTTAGTCTTTTGGTTTCAAGAAATTACTGAACTTGATTTTATTTAAAGCTGTGTGATTCTGCGTGAGCTGTGTGAACCTCTGTGAAAATTTGTCAAAATACTATGTTTTACTCTTTTAATTTGTGAACGATGTTTTAAATAATTAGTCCAAGTTGAAGGTTTGAGTCATACAGCATTTCTTCATAGAATATCTCACTTGAGAAGATAATATAAGAATGGAGAATTCATTTTGTTCTAAATAAAATTTGTCTTCTTAATTTATTGAGAATTTCAATGATTTAAGAGTATTATGAAAAAATAAAGGATTAAACTCATATTCTTGAATTTAATATGCATTCATATTTAATTTTAGTATTTAATATTTGATATTTTTATATATATTTTGGTATTGACAGATAAACTTTAAGATGTAAATCAAAAAATCAGCATAAGAGAAAAATGCTGGCTAACAAATGAGTTTCATTATTTCCATTGCTTGAATTTATCGAAATTATTTAAGTAATGAAGAGGTTATTGTTAAATATAAAGAGTAGCAAAAAACAAAAAAAAATACCCACAATGATTTTAAATTTATGATTTGCTAAAAAGTAAAAAATATGTAACAGTGTGCTTCAGTTGCCTCTTAAGAATTATCATTTCAATTTTTGCTATGAAAAAAAACCAGAATAACAGTCATTCGTCAAATACATCACAATATGAATAATGGTCAGAATATCAATATCTCGTGTCAAATATGGGTGAATAATTGAAATATTAGTATTCCTCGACGAATGTCACAGCATATATAAATGACCAGTATATATGTTGTATATACTTATTAATAAATGATCAGAATAACAGAATTTTGTCTTATTACTCAAATATCAGTTCAATCATTATATTAATCATTTTATTTTATAACCGTCGTTGAACAGTCGACCCAATTTTGAGTTTACGCACCAATATTCAACTCTGTAGCCTTGTAATTTTGAACCTGATTCGGAAGACAAAAGAACTTTTGAGTCAAGTATTTCAAGAAATTTGCATTCGTGGGGGACTTTTTGTGGGAATTTACCCACGTAAGCGTTACATGGGGAGGAAAACCACAAGAACTTCACGGCAAAAGGACTCTAGCCCATGATCCGTCTACCACAGAGGATATTTTACGTCAGCATTGTGGTCGGTGTGCTCCGGTTACGAATTCGTATCAACCAGCCATCACTGGGATTTGAACCTGGTTCACCTCATTGGGAGACAAACGCTCTGTCCCAATGAAGTATCTCTGAGCCACTACAGTTCTATATTAGTTATTTTAATTTACAATCGTCATTGAACAGTTGACCCAATTTTGGGTTTACATCTATTAATGTTCAACTCCGTAGCCCTGTAATTTTGAACCCAATCCAGTAAGCAAACGAACTTTTGTATCAAGTATTGGGAGAAATTCGCCTTCGTGCACTGTGGTTAATGGTTCATTAAAAATTATTAAGCTGTTATCTAACTTTTAATGAATATTCAGAGTAAAACGGTTTTGGAAAAGCGAAAATGCTTAACTGTTAAATATTCATTCCTCTATCTGTAATAAAAAAGAAAGTTCTTTCACTGCATAATTTAATTCGATTTCATTTTAAGCATTTTTCCCAAAATAACTGATGTATATTAAAAACTGGCGAAAGATTATGATAAGGGCCAGGAATGCTTCTTTTACAATTATACATCATTAAAAAATTGCATTTAACTACACAACTCGCGCATCAGTAATATTATTTCTTTAATAACTTAAAAGAATTAAACTTAAAAAATGAAAAACGAAATAAATTCATATTTTACTTTTTTCTGCGAAATTTAATCAATTTATTTTCACACAGAAAAAGAAAACTTGAATTTGCAGCAGTGATATCTTGCAACTATGGTGTGAAAGGATTTTCTTTGATTTTTTTTTTTTACTGTTCTGAAAAATGAATGAAATGTCTTAAAACTTAAAAACTAAACTTCTTTTAATTAATCATTTGTTCCTTAACAGTTTTTTTTTTTGTGAATGCGTTGAACTTTCTTTCAATCCACTTCTTTTTTCACTTTTTTAATTGTTTTCTTTTTAAATATCAGTTCTTGGAATCTTAAAAACAAAGCAGTTTCATTAAAAAGAGAAGAAATCTATACAGTAAAAAAATATGAGACGCATTTCATAAATCACTTTACTTGAAGTTATGCTATTTACAATGAACTATTGTTTTATTACTATTAATTCTACCGAAATTTTCTTACATCAGTTTAGTGTAATACGGTACTGAGTGAAGCTGACCGAAACATTACTTAGGAAAAATAGATAACCCAATTTTCAATTGCAATTTATAAACAAATATCTTTTTCTCCATCTTATTGCATCCTATTCAATAAGAAAAACATTTGAAAGTTCAGTTGTTTCGAGCCATATATTTCTAAATGAACATTGAAAAATATTATGGTATCCATCAATTTGTACACACGAATATTCCAGAAAAGTCTATATATATTTCTACGGCAAATATCGCAAACGATTCTTTTCTTTGCATTATTATATCCCATTCAATAAGGAAAACATTTGCATTTTTTATTAAATGGTGGGCACTTGTGATGTATTGTCCCATTGGCCAAGAGTGCCAGAACTGCTACTCTCTTCTCGTTACCCAGTGGGCACCTGTGGCGAAGTCACGGCGGTGGAGCAGCGTCGCCCACGTCACACAACCCCAAACCCTTTTACAGGGCGGGTCACATTCACACAAAGGAGAAAGGACATAGAACACAGAGAGAAAGAAACATCTATGCCCTGAGCGGGATTCGAACCCGCAACCATCGGCTCCGCAGTCAGGCACGCTAACCGCTCACCCACTTGGTCGGTCAAACATTTGTATATACAACAGTTAATTGTTATTAACGTATTATTGCATCCTATTCAGTAAGAAAACATTTGAAAGTTCAGTTGTTTCAAGCCATATATTTCTAAATGAACATTGAAAAATATTTTGGTATCCATCCATTTGTACACACGAATATTCCAGAACAGTCTATATATATTTCTATGGCAAATATCGCAATAGTCATGCATTTTGGAAACAAAGATTCTTTGCCTTGCATTATTATATCCCATTCAATAAGGAAAACATTTGCATACACAGCAGTTAATTGTTATTAACGTATTATTGCATCCTATTCAATAAGAACAACACTAGAAAGTTCAGTTGTTTCAAGCCATATATTTCTAAATGAATGCATTAATAAAATATTATGGTACCCATCCATTTGTATACACGAATATTCCAGAAAAGTCTATATATATTTCTACGGCAAATATCGCAATAATCATGCATTTTAGAGACAAAGATTCTTTGCTTTGCATTATTATATCCCATTCAATAAGGAAAACATTTGCATATACAACAGTTAAAATTCTTTTAAGCCAAGTCACTAAACATTCCTTACAATATGATTGCAAGGAGCATGCATAAGGATCTTAAAAGAAAAATAGTTTTGTTAGCAGTAAATGATGTTGAGGGGCTTAAGATCGATCGAAAATGTAATTAATGTGTATTTCTTGAGGAAAAAGGGAGGGGACGTAAACTGAAGTCATCGATCATGGGGGAATAGAGGGAGGAGAAAGGGTTTGTTTCTCGTCCAGTTTGAATCTTTACCGAGGCAAAGCATTAAACTCACGGATTAACTGGGATTTGCGTTCATATTCTCAGTTTGATTTTAAGATTTAGTGTGAAAGGACTTAAATGTTTAGTTAATTACAAATTGCTAAATTAAGCAAAATTTCACACAACTATGTATAGCATTCCCTATTGAGCTTTTTTACTTAAGCAGTAATTAATGAGCATTTCGTGAAAAGAAGAAAAAAAATTAGGTGCTGACCTAAATAAAAGAGAACGAATTTAAAATTTTATAAAAGGCACACAGTTTAGGTTAATTTACAGAAAAATCAAAGAATAAATAATGGCAGTGCATAAATTTTTTTCTGAAGTTCCTGGTTTCAGTTTAAAAATGTTTGACACATGGCACTTTAGAAATTAAACTAGTAAGCAATTGAACACATTTTTTTTCGAAATCATTTAATGAAGTAAAAACATTTAAAATTATTACAATATTTTTAAATGTCCTATTTTCACAAGCTATTATACATATTATAGCCGATTTTAAATGTCTTCCATTCGATTTCTATCCAAATTGTTATACTGAACAAAAAAATCGGGATTATATTTTTAAAAATAATTTTTTACAAATTTCCTCATTATAATTTTTTTTTAAAAAAAATTATAATCCAGTTACTTTAGTTCAGCAATCAAAAGTGTATCCCTGTCTGAATTGTATACAATAATTTCGACAATTGAAATAAACGCTCATTTCTACTCATTTCTGGTCTATAGGAAGTTTTTTGAAAAATACAAATTCAAATCAAGTATTATGAACAAGTATTTAACAAGTTTATCAAGTATTTAAATCGAGTATTTGAATTAAAAAATTAACAAAATTGAACGCTTCAAGAAACTAAAAACAATATGATGAATTTGTACTTAAAATATTTTGACATTTTAAATTTAGTTTAAAAATTTATACAATAAAAATGCTTGCAAACTATGGTTTCCGAACTTGCAAACTTATACTTACATTTAGACAACATTCAAGAAGTTTATGCAAAAAATTCGCTACTTTTTCTTTAACTTCAACAATCCTTTCCAGTTTCTTTATTCGGTCTTTCCTTTTAATTTACGTAAAAACATCTTAATTCATTTAAAAACCAATAGCAATCAAATTAAGGAAATCTTTTAGAAGGTGGTATGATGGCAAACGTAAAACAAAAAAAGCATTACCCCCCTAGGTAATTTAGATTAAAATTTCGGATGTAATTGCATTTTTGGAATTTAGAAAAAAGAGTTTACGTGTAAAAAGAGATAATGTCTTAAATTAAAACTCGTAGTTTAATGTTTGGATGAAAATAGTTTGTGTGTCTTAGCTAATGGATAAAAAAAAAACTCTACTTATAGAATACGGGTATTCCGTACGGTTCATCCAACAAACATATGCTTAAGTCTAATGCTGTCGTAAAACATAATTAAAGTTTTGCATAAAAGTTAAGTGGAAAACGTTGTTTAAGTAGTTTTTAATCTAATGTAACTAACTTATATTGGAAGTTTAAAATAGGATCATCTGTTTTGAATATATATATNTATATATATATATATATATTCAGAACAGGTGATCATTTTTTAAACTTCCAATATAAGTTTATTATTTCTTTTTTCTTTAAACATTTCTAATTAGTAAAATCAAATATATGCAGTGTTCATGTTCAATGTTTAACTTCAACGTAGCCTTGTCATTATGAACCCAATTCAGAAGACAAGGGATTTCCTGGATCAGGAATTGAGAGAAATTTGTCTTCGTGGAGAACTTTCTCATTGAACTAACTGGTATTTGCGTTACATGAAGAGGAAAAACACGAAATCCTCCCTTGATTAGTCTGACGGCAAGGGGGCTCTCACACATGACACATCTACCATTGAGGATATTTTACGACAAAACTACATTGACCAGCCCTCGCTGGGATTCGAACCTGTGTCATCTCATTGTAAGTGCTCTTTCACCTGAAGGCGAGTGCTTTATCTCCTNATTTTTAAACTTCCAATATAAGTTAATTATTTCTTTTCTTCAAATATTTCTAGTCTGCAAAACCAAAAATATAAAAAAATACTGTACAATATTTAAAACGCCGTTAAATCGGATTTTATTTCTTCAAAATTGAAAATTATTTTATTTTTTAATTATCAGCAAATTATCAAAATATACTTGTCTTTAGAAAAAACTTCATGAGCTTCAAAAAGTAAGGAAAGCAAAGTCAGTATGATTTAAGCACACAAAACATGGATCCCATTATCAAGATCCACCAATACTTAAATTTTGAAAAGAAAGAAAACGCAACATTATCGTAACGTGGAAACGAAAAAATGGATAGGAAAATGGAAATTCGAATCAAAACAGGAATGAAAAGCAGAATAAAACTCATTTTATTTATTACTTTCACTTTCTTCCTAATTTAATTGTTGGTATCTTCGCATTTCCTTTTTCAAATCTGTTTTGTAATCATCATTCACAAACTGTTTGTTTTATGGTAATGGCTATACCTCGTTTTAAACGTTCAAAACATGGGTCCTGATCCGTCCGCTTCAATTTTTAAAAGCTGATTATCTTTCCATTTCAGTTTTTTGGGTTTGTGCATTTCATAATCATCAAGGTATTTTAACATCGGCATTTAAAACTAGTTTCCAAAATATAACATATAGTTTAATTTTCACCTTGTTTGAAAAATTTCTTTTCAGGTGATATTGGTTCAAATTATATTAGCATCTAATATATTTAACATCAGATTATTTCATATTAATTATTTGGTTCAGATATTCATGAATATTTTAGCAACTGATATACACTGAATTATAAAATCGATTATTTTCTTGCCAAGTTCATAATTGGCAAGAAAACAATTTCGCCATTTTATGAATAAAGTGCTTAGATTTAATATAATTATCTAATCAATTTTTCGTGATATTCTATTAAAGAATATCAACAATAGAATAAAGAAACAGCTTATCCTAATTTTATCGAAACCCTACACTGAACACTTCTTTTTAATAAACCTCTTTCCAAAGGAAGAATATTGGAATTGTTTTCAGATTAATATTTACTTTCAATATTTCGAGTATTTTTTACGACTTGCTTAGATTTAGTTTCATGATAATTTTAGTAATCATAATTTGTCATTTAATTTGATGATTTAAATTCACAGCAGTGGGATATAACTCTACATTAAAAGACCTTTCTCTATCGGAATAAGAAAATACAATTCATTCTGAATTTTTTTTTTTTAAAATGTTCTTAAAAGCGTTTCTTTTCCATATACTCTTTCCAAAAGACGAAAATTCAATCATCTCAAGACAAATGAACCCTGCCATACTTTCAGCATTCCTGGTATTAAATAATCATCCACACATCGTTATCTGTAAGAGCTGGAACGTCACTTGCAGCCATCCTTTATTTGTGAAGATAATCAAATTTTGCAAAATTTTACAGTTCCTTTTCTTCCCTCATGGTATAATAATCTTCTTACGGATCGATGATAATTGGACGGAAAGATCCAACCCGGTAACTTGAGATAATTAAGGAAAATTATTGACCGCCCACGCGTTTGTTTGAGAAATTTATTTCAATAATTATTTTGGTTCTTGGTAAAACAGCATCCTCAGTTGCTCATTAACGTTCTGAAATTCGAGAATAATTTTGAACGTGAGATTTACTTGTCTGAAAGAAATCGGATAAATGGTGAGGTAATCGAAACTAATTTAGATCCACATCTTTTCATGATGTGATAAAAAGAGTTAGACATTTGCTAATGATTAAATATGATGTTGATGGAATCAGTTACTGAAAGTTTAATTGAAACGTCATTTGACTGACCTGTGAGGAAATACTTTGCATTCCTTCATTTTAATTTATGTCTGGAATGTTCATCGATTTAAAGTTTTGAAATTCTTTTTTCCGTTTACTAAGTTTTACTTGTCTGTAGAGAATCGGGTAAATTGTGAGGTAATTGAAACTAATTTAGATCCACATCTTTTCATGAAGTGATAAAAAGAGTTAGACATCGCTAATGATTAAGTATGATGTTGATGGAATCAGTTACTGAAAGTTTAATTGAAACGTCATTTGACTGACCTGTGAGGAAATACTTTGCATTCCTTCATTTTAATTTAGGTCTAGAATGTTGATTGGACTTATAGTTTTGAAATTCGTCTTTCATTTTATTACAATTACTGATAATACGTTTCCAACATCAGAGGGCTTTAAAATGTCTCTAATTGGCTTAAATGAAATGTTATTTTGACTAAAGATAATTTAGATGACGAGAATAAACCTAATTTGTTTTGCGAACTTATGAAATAACTAGTTTTGAAAAATTTTATACTTTGTGATAAAAAAAAGTGATTAGATTCGCGTTCTAAAAAAGATAAAAATCTAATTTTTAAACTTTCGAAAAATAATTTTGTTAAATATATTTGATGCCATTTTAGTCCTTTAGTGTTTCCCAACCTTCAAATTTCTTTTATATTCTAAACTTATTCATTCCCGATCCCTTTTTAAACAAATAAATCAATTAATTAATTTTAATTCAATTCTATCAAAAACGAGTGCAAATATTTCTACTCTCAATAAATATAACGGCTAACTTTTTATTTTAATGTAAATGTATAACTGATTATTACTCAATGTAATGACAACTGAGTTTAAAAATCTATTTTTAACTTTTTTTCTTCAACTACGTTAAAAATTAGCATATACTAAATAATGTTAGCTTTAATTTCTAACAAATTGTTCGGCCTTAAATTTTACGCCAAATTTTTAAAATATTAACAAGAGATATTAGATTGTCTGAATCAGCTTTACTTTTGTTAGTGTCCTCTTTGGACAATGGGAGTATAATGGATATCTCCTGTACTCCAAAAGTGTGGACTTAAACTACTTATTAATCAATTGACTAAGCAAGTCGTGGGAATTTTATCTTCCATGGACTGTCCTTATGTATCTTATGCAAAATGTATCATTCTACTTGAAATGTCACTTGGATAAAACTATATATATATATTTTTTAATACTCGAGGTCTGCAATGAAATAAAATTTTTAATATGATTAAGATCCATGATCCCTAATAAAATTCAATCAGACATCTTCCATTAATTTTTTGATTTCTTCCACAATCACCAAAAGTCCATCTACTTCAAACTACACCGAATGCCACATATTTTTGCAACTACAATATTTGAATGTGAAAAAAAAGTCACGAGTTTTAAGATTGTTCTTTTCGCCCAGAACCTTTTTTTTTAATTTCCAAAAAAAGTTGTATTATGCTGAGCTAGGCTGCGCGTAATGCTTTGCATATCTTATAACTGTCTCTTTAAGCTTAATAACAAGCTACCAGATCTACCAAAAAGGAAAATAAAATCAGTAATCACGTATCTAAAAATGAAGCACTTTATATGATATTAGGTACAAATGTTATCAAGTAAAAAGATGTCGAAGTTTTTATAGTTATAACAAAATAAATAGATGAGATGGGGTGATAAAATTCTCAAGTCCAATACACAAATGATACAAAAAATAAACTTACTCCTTTATTTTCGTCTTTTGCCGGAAGGGTGGTCAGAATAGCTAAAATACTCAGAATAACCACTTGGTTCAGAGTGATGATGAGCATCAGGTAATTCTGACACGTCCTCATCTAATGGTGAGTCATATAAACTTCATTTCTGTTTACAGATGGTTTTTAGGCCATATAAATAGAGTGAGTCCTCCACAATGGCAATAATTTCTCTGGAAAGTTTCGCTTTTGTTGTCTTTCTTATGTCAAGTTAAGTTTTCGTGCTAAACATTTCCCCCATGAGAGCGTGACATTCTTTTTTCTTTCGAAGATAAAAATCTAATTGAAACGTGATAATACTGTCTAAATTTCGATGTTTAAAATCTTAACCATGTAATTTTTCAAGTGTATGATTCAGAAGTTATGTTTAGTTCATTACCAATTCGTTTTCGTTGAAATGAGAACTCTTTAAAATTTAATTCTGAAAATTAAAGATAAAAGGTACTGGCGATCAAATTACCGGTACTTCTTACTTTGGATTCTTTATCTATAGCAAAGAAATCTCAAAATTTGAATTGCCTTCTTAACTCAAAATTTAGATGTTTAACACCTTATCCATGTAATACAAGTGAAGGATTCAGAAATTATGAGTATTATTATCAGTTTGTAAAATGAGCACTATTTAAAATTTATTCTTGAAAATTCAAGATAACAAAGTACTAGTGATCAAGGTAGTATTACTTTTTACTGAATATTCTCAATTAACTTTAAAGTGATAGTTTCCTTACAATGATGAAAATCTAAAAAGAGGTTTGAAACTTAAATTTTCTCCTTTACTCAAAATTTCGATGCTTAAAACGTTAGCTACACATTTCCTAAATTATACGTAGAAATATATTAATAGTTTCTTATAAAAATTCAGATAATGTAAAATTAACTCATGAAAATTTGTGATAAAAAACACTAGCCATCAAGGAACCAATACTTTTTCCTTTATCTCACCTAAAATTAATTTTACTGCAAAAAGTTAAAACAATAATATGCGTGAGAAAATTATAAGCCATTGCCAGGATTTGAGGCTGGAAAATCTGTTGATTAAGATAAGGCACTAACCCTGGTATCATTTTGTCTTACACCAGAATAAGTTTTAAAATCAGATTAAATGTGTTAAATATTATATTAAAATTGAATATAATATTTAAATTAAATTGATGAAAAATAATAATAAAAATATCATTTACAATTAAATTAATAAAAATTTAGTTGAATAACCTAAACCTTAGTTGAATTGTAAACTAAAAACGTATTTTTTTCATCACATATAAATTTTATCACAAAAATATGCAAATTGACATCACGTGATATATATATATATATATATATATATTTGCTGTTCTTGGATCTTTAGGATGTCAAAACGCAAAAATTTAACAATTTTTAAT